>NC_133417.1:47762500-48094166 GCF_049350105.2 Macaca mulatta
TGTAAACTGTCTTAGAGTTCATCAGGCTGTAACAACACTATGTCACATTAAATACTAATTTCCACTGGATTCAAAACTTTCATCAGTTTGAGCAAAAAATTCATCTCTTCTAAAATCCCTGTTCTCCCAATTTGTTATTGTAGAGAATATGAAGGCTGGTGGTATCCAGCATGTGTCATGATGATTTGAGTATAATTTTTTCTACTCTGGCATTCTTTTCTAGGAACTGAACCAAGTTTGTGCTGAGACTCATTTTCAGTCCTTGAAGTTTCTGTAAGTGCTATATTTTGTGCACAGTATCAAGTTGACCCTGAAGTACCAAAGCTCTATTCCTGGGATCTCATAGTGCAGTTAATGAAATGAATTATTTAAGCTTCTAGCTTGAGCCTACTTGTTTTTGCCAGACATTAAACCTAACTGACTGGTAAGCCAAAGAATGCTGTCCTATCAATTATCTATTTTTGTCACTTCTCTCTCCTCTCCCTAAGTCCTCCTGCAAAAAGATTGTCCACATTCCTCCAGCCAAAAGATAAGGACACTTTGCGGAGTTCATTTGTCTATTTGGTCTTGACCCCTAACTTCCATCCTGCCTGTCTGCTATGCATTAGGAGACTGAGGTCAGCACATTATATTCCTCAGACCTCCTCTGACAGCTGGCTTTTTCATGAGTACTTACCATTAGGAGAGAGAACATGAAATCAGAAAGCGGGAGGAAGAGAGAAGCTTTGCATTTCTGGTTCATTCATTTTGGTAGTTGTTGAAAGTTGCTAGAAATGCAGACAGAGAGGATGATACTGAACTTCAGCAATCTGTGAAGGGCTACTTTTCCAGTGTCAGTCCTGGGCTGGTTAAGCTGTAACCTCTTTGGTGGATCAAACACCAACTACAACAGAGTTTCTAACAGAATTGCATCAGGCACAAGCTCATGGACTCTAGGTCAAGGACTTTCACAGCTTTTGATCTTTGAGTATCATAGCTTTTGCTTTTTCTTTCTGTAGATAATATCACCCTTTCCCCTTTTGATATTCCTGTCCTTTCTACATGTTTAAAGCCAGTTCTCCATATTGCATTTCTTCTAAATTAATGTAGTTGATCTATTTCTATAATTGAACTCTGACTCAGTCCTTCAACATAAATGGGGATGGAAGACATATCATTAAAAACAGCACTATTTTGATCATCTGAATTCCAGCTCTACTTTATCCTATGGAATAATAGATGAAGGTGTTTACTTTGGGTTTATGAGTAGTCAGCAAAATTATTTTTTGCTTATTGGTGCTTGAAGTAAATTATAACATTGTTCAACAAAAATTCATTCCCTCTGATCTCCATATAGGGAGTACATTTCTATGCTCCATAGATGTGGAACATAGCCATGCAATGTCCTTTGATCCATGGGATATGAATTAAGTAACAGCAATAAAGTAGCGATCTTACGCCTTAGGAGGCATCACATATTTCTGCCAATGCCTTAGGAATATTCCGACTGCTACCAGAAAAAAACTCATGCTTCAATTGGCTTCTTCCTCTCTCATCCATGCATGGATGAGAACTGCCCCAATACACATGCAGACATGCAGCACAAAGCTCAGTTGCCTCCGCCAAACTACAGGCCTGAGAAAATGAGAATAAAAGCTATGTTTGTCTTTGCGATTTTGAAATTGGTTGACGTGCAGACAAAGCTACTACTCTCATAGTTTTCTACCATATTTTAGCTTTTCCTAACTTACTGACTTCTCTCTATGTAATTGCTAACATAGATAATCCCTGCGATCAGTATCTGTGCAACTCTCTGACCTCGCCATTTGTGACCTGTTGTAACTGGCTACATAACATCTGGTGATTTCATTTAAAGTCATGAGAAAATGAAAATGTTATTAATTTTTCAGTACTTGCATAACACAGAAAGCAACTGGTAGGCTTAGCCAACAATTTCAAGAAATAACATTTCTCAAAAAAGACACATTTTGCTTAAGCTAAAAATGTGTTATCCTCTATTCATTTATGTATTTGTTCGTTATTCATTATTATTTCAAATGTGGAGAATACAGTATAAATCAAACAAAGTTCCTTGATCTCATTCTGAAGACAGACTCTAAAATATAAACAAATAAATTAACAATATAATACCATATGCTATTTTAGATAGGTTGATCAGTGAAGATCTTTGGCCTTTTGCCATAGTCATCATAAACACTAGCAGAGTTTATGTTTGTGTTATTGTTGAAATATATGTATAAACCAATAATTTCATATATAAGATTAGTCCAGAAAAAAACATTCTTTTTTTTGTTTTTCATTCAGCAATAATTTTTCAATGAGATTCTGTGACTTGCAAAATACTTCATGATGAAACAGTTGTCATTAATTAGAAAGTTACCAAAGGATATCTTTCAGAACCCAAATATAAGAACTCTAAGCAGACATATCAAATGATTGGAACTAGAAGTTAGCAAATTACCTGAAGAGCTGCTTTCTCCATTTCTCTTTTTTTCTGAAGCTGCATTTCCTCTGCTCTTTACTTTACTTGATGAATATGTAATTTATTCCTTACTCCGCAAAATAACTTTCTCCAATTGCCCATGACCCAATGTGGCCACTTTAGCCCCAGATTCATAGGTATTACACCCAGATAACTGATAACATTCTCCAATTCCAAATTCTTAGTAAAGGGAATCTTATTAATCTTTACTAAGAGCCCAAGCTCAAAACTTCTCTAGGTCAGTGATTCTCAGAGTGTAATTTTTGTACCTATAAGAGTAGCAACACCTGATAATGAGTTAAAGATGCAAATTCACAGGCCCAGCCCCACCCTACTGAATTAGAACCTCCAGGGTGGCTTTCAGAAATCCGTATCTCAAACCTTTCAGATGATCCTAATGCATGCTAAACTTTGAGAACCACTGTTTTAGGTCATGCCTCTAGTACTAATGAAAATATATGACAGTGGATCACTTAGTTCATATAAAACTACTCACTTTCATGAATCATGGGGTAGGGCTGGGATGGATTTTGAAGAAATGTCTTTTAAAGAGAACAGGGAAGTACGGAATAGGAAAGAAATGATTAACCTCCTTAGTACATCGAGGAGCCTTCTCATCTTTGGTTCCATTAGGGAAATTAAGCATAGATTGCCTCCCATCCAAGATTGGAATTTTTGTTAATAGAAATTACTTCTACTAAGTATAAGAAATTTATTTTTCATATATGATTAAGTCATAAATTAGAACACACAAGAAATATGTGTTTAAGTTTTTTTCCAGAGGAATCAGATCCAAAGACATAGGAAAACATTTTACTCATAAGACCCCTCATAAAAAGTAGAGTGTTTGAATTTCTCTTATATTGTGTTTTGGATTTTAAAATAGTATAAATATTGTTTTTAGAGCAGTTTGACAGCTAAATAACTCCATGGGAATCCCAGCACAATATGGTTCATAAATATTGGATAAAGCTATGTGATGTTCACAAAGTCTTTTCTCTGACATCCTTACATGCTATATTAGTATTAAATTCATAAAGGCAGCAATGAGATTTAAAGCATTGCTTGTTCAGAATATTTTCCAGTAAAATAAAGGTCTTGGTATTAGAGTACATCATAATAGAAGAAGAGAAATTTCTGGTGATTTAATAACCACTATTTACTCTGAAGAAGTAGGAATCAAATAAAGTCCTCATCATCATAATGCTGTCCCAGGCACTGAACAAAGATAACTACAGGATGTGCCCTTTGTCCTTCAAGAGATTACAATCTGAGAACATTTATTTTGCCTTAAAGAAACTGATTTAAGCAACCAACACAGAGAAGAAGTCACACACAGAGTTCCCAGGCAGTTAAAAAGTTGGTGAAAGAGAAATGGAAGAGACAGGACTCATTTCATATACATGGAAATACAAAACTTTTAAGGGTATGAAGACTTGATCTTTTCACCTGTGTTAAATACTCATAAGGCATAAAATAACTTCCTTGATTTCTGTTCAAAATTTTCCCGCTGCGGTTCACTATCTTTGCTTTTCTGCTTTCTCTCTCAAGGATAAACTGCGAAAATAAACCACAGAAAGTGAGACAAAAATATATTTGTTCTGGGAATATTAGAACCAAATAAAAGACATTATTGAGAGCAGATACATGCAAAAGACAATGTAAAGAGAAGACTGTATGTCATGGTAGAGACATAGAAAAAGTGAAACCAGACCTGGACATGACCTTAATGGAGACATATTAAGATGTTTAATGAAGACATTCTTGCCAAAACCTAAAAACTGAAACAAACAGAAATCCTAACACTACAAAAACAATTAAATCTAGTTTGTTCATTTGATGGAATAATACACAACACCTATAAGGCATAAACTAGACCTGCAGGCATACCTCAGAGATATTGTGGGTTTGGTTCCAAATCATTGCAATATAGCAAGTTATACATATTTTTTGGTTTCCCAGTACATAAAAAAGTTACATTTGTACTGTATTGCAGCATATTAAGTGTGCAAAATTATTATGTCTAGAAAATGCACACATTAATTTTAAAATATTTTATTGTTAAAAAATGCTTACTATCATCTGAGCCCTTCAGCGAGTTGTAATATTTTTGCTGGTAAAGGTCCTGCTTCAGTGTTGATGGCTGCTGACTGATCAGGTGCTAGTTGCTAACGGTTGGGATAGCTGTGGCAATTTCTTAAAATAAGACAACACAATGGGAGGATCACTTGAGCCTGGAAGGCTGAGGATGCAGTGAGCCATGATTGTGCTCTGCATTCCGGCCTGGGCAAAAAACATGACCCTATCACTAAGAAAATAAAATAATATATGAAATAAAATAAAACTAAGACTACAATACCATATTGACTGACTCTTCCTTTCACAAGAGATTTCTCTGTAGCTTATGATGCCATTTGATAGCATTTTACCCACAGTAGAGCTTCTTTTAAAATGGTTTAATAACTAAGTTTACAGACTATTCTAAATCCATTGACATTTCAACACTGTTCACAGCATCTTGACCAGGACTAGATTCTGTCTCAAGAAATCACTTTCTCTGCTCATCCTGAAATAGTAATTCCTCATCTATTAAAGTGTATCATGAGATTGCAGCAATTCAATCACATTTTCAGGCTGCACTTTTAGTTCTAGTCTCTTGCTATTTCCACCACACCTACAATTACTTTCTCCACTGAGTTCTTTAACTTCTCAAAGTCATTCACGATTATTGGAATTGACTTCTTTGCAACTCCTGTTAATGTTGTTATTTTGACTTCAATCCACAAATCATGTTCCTAATGGCATGTAGAATGGTGAATTAGTGATACTTGAATATTCTCACTATGTTACTCCGTTTCCTCACTCACGAGACACTGATTTTTTTTTTTTTCTCATGTTAACACCTTTGAAATTTGATGTGTGTTGGAATCAACAGCGTCTCCCAACACCAATCAGCCAGTGAGGATAATTACCATTACTTATGTATGGGCAGCCATCAAAATGCCAGATCAAAACTTGCAGAAAAGGTAGCAGTGGCTTGTGGGAAAACCCAGAGATCATTTTGGGGAGTTCTTTTAAATTCTTAGAAACTATGAATAAAGAAATTGAATCAGACAGTATTTAGTAAAATTCCTGATGTGGTATTAAAAGTAAGCTAGATCATCATAATTACAAAGTTGTCTTAAGAACACATTACTGAAGTGTTCTTCTATATATGATTTTAGGAAAGTGTGTGTGTGTGTGTGTGTGTGTGTGTGTGTGTGTATATATATATATATATATATTTTTTTTTTTTTTTTTTTTTTTGAGACGGAGTCTCGCTCTGTTGCCCAGGCTGGAGTGCATTGGCGGCATCTCTGCTCACTGCAAGCTCCGCCTCCCGGGTTCACGCCATTCTCCCACCTCAGCCTCAGAGTAGCTGGGACTACAGGCACCCGCCACCTCGCCCGGCTAGTTTTTTGTATTTTTAGTAGAGACGGGGTTTCACCATGTTAGCCAGGATGGTCTCGATCTCCTGACCTTGTGATCCGCCCGTCTCGGCCTCCCAAAGTGCTGGGATTACAGGCTTGAGCCACCGCGCCCGGCAGAAAGAGTATCTTATCAGTGTTTTTGAAGATGATATCAATTGTCGAATTGAAAAATTACTCAGAAAATTTGTCGTGTAATTATGTAACATTTACAGGAACAACTCAACCAGTTTTTTAATTATTCTTTCCCACATGCGTGTGTAAGGTTGATAAACATATACCCCTTAAAAAGCTCTTTCAGTGTACACATATAAAATACAGATGTAAGTGACAATAAGCATTGAATTTTAGTTTAATTGGAAGCATCTTTTTTAGAAGTAACACTGCATCCTAGAGTGAATGGCACTTCAGAGTCATGAAGTACACTATGTGCTTTAAAGTGATAGTTTTTGTTATTGTTGTTGTTAATCAGAAGTAAGATCAAGTTAGCTTTAGAGACTGTAATATCATAGGAAGTGCACTGAGTCATAATTAAGAGGTCTAGTTGTGACATTAACTTTCAGGGAAACATTAGGTGACACCGAAATGTTTATTTTACTGGTCTCTAATGCAAAAATGAAAACTATTAGGAAATACATTATCTGGTAGAAGTAATTCTGTAAATTTACTTAGTTTCCCAAACATGTTCATAGATTTTTTGCATGGCTCCTTATATACAAAACAGTAATCTACATGGCACATAGCATTTAGTAATCATTTTACCAGGGATATGGCAATGAAGTTCAAAATAGCAACTTTTGAATTAACTATCTAGAAAAGCTCAAATACATAGCATCAACTTTTAAGTCAGTGAAGCTATCTCTTCAGGAACCAGGATAAGATAATATAATCGTTTTGGAAAATACAAAAACAATTAAGTAAGTCCATCTGTTTCTTTGATAACAGAAAAATAGGTACAATTAAATAGAAACTGTGAGCCAAGTGTTGTTTTTCTGACCACAGCAGTAACATCCTAGTCACTCTCTGTCACTTGCTTCTGCCAATGACCTGCTCTTGTGGTCATAGCATGCATTATATTAGCATTTTAAATTATCTCTTTAGTTTGTATGGTTGTTCTGTCTCTCAAGAGCATAATATCTACAAGAACAAAAACTGGTCAGGTTTCTTTACTGCTCTATGTTTGGCTCTTAGGAAGTGCCTGAGATACAGGAAGTTTCCAGTAAGTATCTGTGGTATGAATGAAAAAAATTGGTGCTTGGAAAGAGCTTTGAATAAAAATACTAAGTACAATATAATGTAAAAATGTTAAGAATGAAAAGGGATGGCATGAATCTTAGCCTATATTTTCAAAGGCACACAGTATATATACAGAGTATTTAAGTGGCTTTGTTCCCACATCAGTATATATGTACTGGTATATATACTGTATATATACATATACAGTATATATGTACTGGTATATGTACTGGTATATATCAGTATATATGTACTCATATATGTGTATATATACATGTGTGTATATATGTATTCATATATGTGTATATATATGAAGAGAGAGAGATAATATATACTGATATAGGAACAATCCCACTTATCTGTGATGTCCAGGCAGAGAGGTATTTTCAATCTAAAGGATAAGGCAAGGGTTAAGAAAATCAAATTTGATCTTTCTCTTATTTTCTGGCTTCTCTTGTTTTCCATTGCACCCTGACATGCTTTAAGATAAATTTTAATGTCATATGTTTTATGACATGGAACAATTTGGTGATGGCTTTAGGTAGAATTTTGAGAGTGATTTTTATATCATACTTATTGAAACTACTGAAACTTAAATCACTCTGTTGTCTTTTGAATTGCTATAGTTATATATTTCTATTATAAAAATCACAAAAAGAGAGCTTTTTATTGCTTTGAGGTTGTTCCTGTTGCTTAAATTTAGAATATAGGTTTTAGTTATGAGTAAAATTATTTATCTATTTTCTAAACATTTTAATTTGAAGAAGTTGCTCTTTAACCTTTTTCTTTAGATTTAGAGCTCTTCATCAACCATCTGTGAAATATTTATTAATAATTTTATATGCCTTTGTGTTTGTAATCATGCTTGACCTTAAGAAAAACACTTTTGCAAATAGTACTTTTTGAATAAATAGTATACACACATTGGCATTTAGATAAACCCATCTTTGAAGTACTTTTTTTGGCAATAACTACTGGGTAAGTGTACTTCACTTCTGGACATATAACTAAGCACAGTTACAGAACTGATCAAATTTTTAGTTGTTAAATAATCATTTTTCATATATTTCTCTCATTTTTAATGTAGAGAGGGCATTAAAAATGCCTGTCAGTTAATATTTAGAATCTCCCAAATTTAATCTCATCTCAAGTTCTAAGATTACCTCCACTGAAATAAATAGTAATACACTAAGTATGTTCTACAGTAATTTAACAAAAGATAAATGTTCCCTTTCCTGTCTCTTTCTCTAAGTGTAAATTATTCAGGCCATAATAATATTACTAACAACTAACACTTTCATATCCTAATTACATGTCTCTAAACACTAAATTTGTAATCATGTGTAACTAAAACACTACATACTCTATATTACCTCATTTAACCTCAGACAATCCCATGAGGAAGGTAATATTTTAGAATCTAGGAAAAACAATATGGAGAGGTTAAAAAACATTCCCCAGATTAAGAAACTTTAAATTCAGATCTTTCCAACTCTACTCCCAAATCTTAACCATGATGCTATAAAGAAGTAGCATGCAATAACAAGATACAATTTTATAAATTATAGAATAATTTTGTTAGAGTGAAAATGTCAATGGCTGATTAAAATGTATTTCTATTGTTATTCCTAACTGTCCTATGTCTTAAAAATCTAACTTGAGAGGATTGAACCTGATCTATATTTGAGAAAATACTGAGGTATATCTGCTACCATGCTAAACAAATCTGTAAATTGAATAAGGTGATCTCCATCATATCTTTCATTATATGTTTGTTTAATTCTAAGTACAAAGCACACTGTCATTAACACAATATAATTTGGCTCAAATACATTAGCGTAGATGATTCCTTTGACCCATACAGGCATTTTTTTACATTATTAGTCATTTATCTTGTAACTAGTCATACTAAACATATTTGAATATAAAATTCATTCAAATTAAGCTATAGAATATCTTCATAGTCTTACCTATAGGTAACATTTACATGTAATAAATATTAAATACATATTTTTAATAAATGGACAATAGTATTAAGAACAGAAAAGCAGTCATTCACAAAAAGGCATAAGGCATAGCTAGTCTCTAATGCAATATTTACTTATTTGACCTGCAGCTGTCTTAAAATGAATTTGTAATGTGTGATAGGTGGAATAATAGCCCCTCAAAGGTGTCCATGTCCTAATCCCAATCCCTGGAACCTGTGAATGTGTTACCCTACATGAAAAAAGGAACTTTACAGATGTGATTATGTCAAGGATCTTGAGGTATGGAGATTACATTGATTTGTAAGAGAACGGAGGCAAAAAGAACAAAGTCAGTAAAAGGAGACGTGATAATGGAATCAAGGGTTGGAATGATGCACTTTGAAGACACAAGAAGGGGCCAGAAATCAAAGAATGTAGTCAACTTGTAAGTACAGGAAAAGGAAATGGGATTCTCCCCTGAAGCTTCCAGAAAAAACATAGCCTTGCCAACACCTTAGTTTTAGACTTCTGACTTCCGGAATTTAAGAGAATAAATTCATGTCATCTACATCACTAAATTTGACATAATTTCTTGTAGCAGTATTAGAACACTAGTAAATTATAGTTGTTAAATAGGACTTTCCAGAGTTGCACCTCTGGCCAAGATTTGCCATCACATGAGAAATAATCAAACCAAATAAAGCAAAACAAAGACAAGCAAACAAAAACACATGAAAAACAGTTTTCAAAGTACTAGACATCAGATAATGAAAGGCAGTCATTTCTTCTGGGCAAATGAAATGAGTAAACATATGAATTGAGCCCTATAATTTTCCTAGTTTGCTGTCTTCAGAGAAATTTCAGGCCATGGCACAGTAAGGAGGAAACGTGGTATAACATGGAGAGCTCACTGAGTTGAGGAGACAAAGCTAAGAATCTGAAAAGAACATGTCAGCAAGATTTCACAGAACAGAGTATCTGAAAAGTGAGACTAGCTTCCCGGACATAGAGCTGTGGGAGAGCTGCAATGAGAAAACTGTCTGAAGCTGGGGAAATGCCAACCATTAATTAGAATGAATAGGGCTTGGAACACACACAGCTGGGAACTGTGTCCAACTCTTCCAGACACACTGGATAAACTCATAATACATGCGATCGAGAACTCAGAAAGTTTATCTCGGTAGTTGGGAATATATACCTATGAACTGAGCATTGCTCTAGGCACAACTAATAATTTTTTTTTTTTTTTTTTTTTGAGACGGAGTCTCGCCCTGTCGCCCAGGCTGGAGTGCAGTGGCCGGATCTCAGCTCACAGCAAGCTCCACCTCCCGGGTTCACGCAATTCTCCTGCCTCAGCCTCCCAAGTAGCTGGGACCACAGACGCCCGCCACCTCACCCGGCTAGTTTTTTGTATTTTTTTTAGTAGAGATGGGGTTTCACCATGTTAGCCAGGATGGTCTCGATCTCCTGACCTTGTGATCCGCCCGTCTCAGCCTCCCAAAGTGCTGGGATTACAGGCTTGAGCCACCGCGCCCGGCCACAACTAATAATTTTTAAGAGCAACACCTAAAAGGACCAAACTTCTTTCCAGGTAACTTCTCTGAGTCCCCAAAGCTCACTGAGATATCACTACATATCTCTTAGAATGGCTAACATAAAAAGTAGTGAAAACACCAAATGTTGGTGAAGATACAGATAAATTGCTGGCGGAAATGTAAAATGTTCATGGCCATTCTGGAAAACAGTTAAACAGTTTCTGAAAAAATTAAATATGTAGCTGCCATACAACCTAGCAACTGCATTTCTGAATATTTATCTCAGCAATGTGAAGACTAATGTTCACACAAAACTTTTACATTAATGTTTATAACAGTTTTATTCATAATAGGCACAAACTAGAAACAACCTGTATGCCTCTTGCTGAGTGAATAAACAAATTGTGGCACATTTGCACCATGGAATGCTACTTAACAATAAAAAGAATAAGATATTGATACACACAAGAACTTGAATGAATCTCCAGAGAATTATGCTGAGTGAAAACATCCAATCCCAAAAAGTTACATACTGTATGATTCCATTTAAAGAACACTGGAGGCCGAGTGTGATCACGCCTGTAATCCCAGCACTTCGGGAGGCCTGTTGGGGGGCGGATCACGAGGTCAGGAAATCGAGACCATCCTGGCCAACATGGTGAAAACCCCCGTCTCTACTAAAACTACAAAAGTTAGCCCGTCTGGTGGCCGGCACCTGTAGTCCCAGCTACTGGGGAGGCTGAGGCAGGACAATGGCGTGAACCTGGGAGGCGGAGCTTGCAGCTTGCAGTGAGCCGAGATCGCGCCACTGCACTTCAGCCTGGGTGACAGAGTGAGATCTGTCTCAAAAAAAAAAAAAAAAAAAAAAAAAGAACATTATTGAAATAACAAACTGATATCAGAAATAGAGATCAGATTAGTGGTTTCCAGTGGTTAAGAAGAGGGTGGAGTGAAGTGGATGTGGGTGCAAAAAAACAACATGAAGAATCTCTGTGGTGATGAAGAATCTTCCTGCCTGCCCCAGCACAGGCTTCCCCCAGGCAACCCGGCCTCCACTGCCAGGACACACTTGTTTGAGGCCGGGTTTCCCCCAGGGCTGCCACGCTGATTCTCCATTCTGCACATCGTGTCCCATCAAAATGCACGATGGTACTACTCCTTGTGTTAAAAAGAGCCAGTTAGTTTGTCTGGCAGTGATGACTGCCTGCTGTCCAGAAAAGTAGAAGCCGTTGTCTCTGCTTGCAGGGTGTTTATAGTATAGTGGAGCTGGCACACAGGAACCAGGGGTGTATCTTGAGTTCTATATCTTGGCTTTATCAGTGTCCATATCCTGGTTGATGTATTTTCCTGTACTTTTGCAATATGTTAACATTGGAAGAGTCTCAATAAGAATGCACAGAATCTCTCAATATTACTTCTTACAACTTCATGTGAATCTACAATTATCTTAAAATAAAAAGTTTTAAAAAGATAACTGACCAATTAAATCAAAATAGAAATAGATTTTGAAGTTTATGACATATATATAAATACAATAGATGCCAACAGGGCAAATAGAAATATACAATTTTAAGTTTCTTATTCTATAGGTGAAATTGATAACATCAGCTGAAGACAGACTGTGATAAGTTATAGATATGAACTATCATAACTTATGTGATAAGTTATAGATAATCCTAAAGTAACTATAAAATAACAAAACAAAAAATTATAGCCAATAAATTACCAAAAAGGATAAAGCAGAATCTTAAAAATAATTATTTTCCAAAAAGTGAGAAATGGAAAAATAGGGGATAAAGAACACAAGGGACAAAGTGAAAACATCAAGATAATAGACTTGAACATAACCATGTCAATTTTACATTAATTGTAAATAGTCTAAATGCTCTTTCAAGACACTGTTAAGCCATTTAATTTTTTTCACTTAGAAAATCTATTTTAATTTAATTTTAGTTTTCAAGTTCCAGGGTACATGTGCAGGATGTGCAGGTTTGTTATGTAGGAAAATATGTGCCATAGTGGTTTGCTACACCTATCAACCCATCACCTAGGTATTAAGCCCCACATGAATTAGCTATTTTTCCAGATGTTCTCCGTCTCCACACCTCCTCCTAACATGCCCCAGTGTGTGTTGTTCCCTTTCCTGTGTCCATGTATTCTCATCATTCAACTTCCAAATATAAGTGAGAACACGCAATATTTGGTTTCCTGTTCCTGTGTTAGTTTGCTGAGGATGATGGGTTCCAGCTTCACCCATGTCCCTGAGAAGAACATGATCTTGTTCCTTTTTATGGCTGCATAGAATTCCATGGTGTGTATATGCCACATTTTCTTTATCCAGTCTATAATTGATGGGCATTTGGGTTGATTCCATGTCTTTGCCATTGAGAACAGGGGGATGAACACACACATGCATGTATCTTTATAACAGAATAATTTATATTCCTTTTGGTATATACCCAGTAATGGGATTGCTGGGTCAATGGTATTTCTGCCTCCAGATCTTTGAGAAAATGCCACACTGTCTTCAACAATGGTTGAACTAATTTACATTCCCACCAACAGTTTAAAAGTGTTCTTATTTCTCCACAACTTTGCCAGCATCTGTTGTTTCTTGACTTTTTAATAATCACCATTCTGACTGAAGTGAGAGCATATCTCATTGTGATTTTGATTTGCATTTCTCTAATGATAAGTGCTGTTGAGCTTTTCTTCATGTTTGTTGACTGCATGAATGTCTACTTTTGAGAAGTTTCTGTTCATGTCCTTTGTCCACTTTTAATGTTTTTTTTTTCCTTGTAAATTTGTTTATGTTCCTTGTAGACTCTGGATTTTAGACCTTTGTCAGATGGATACATTGCAAAAATTTTCTTCCTTTCTATAGGTTGCCTTTTCACTCTGATGATAATTCATTTTGCTGTGCAGATGCCCTTTAGTTTAATTAGATCCCATTTGTCAATGTTTGCTTTTGTTGCAATTGCTTTTGACATTTTTGTCATGAAATCTTTGCTTGTACCTGTGTCTTAAATGGTATTGCCTATATTTTCTTCTATGGTATTTATAGTTTTGGGTTTTATATTTAAGTTTTTAATCCATCTAGAGTTAATTTTTGCACAAGATGTAAGGAAGGGGTCCAGTTTTAATTTTCTGCATATGGCTAGCCAGTTCACCCAGCAACATTTATTCAACAGGGAATCTTTTCAACATTGCTTGTTTTAGTATGGTTTGTCAAAGATCAGATGGCTGTAGATGTGTGGTGTTATTTCTGAGTTCTCTATTGTTTTCCATTGGTCAGTGCGTCTGTTTCTGTACCAGTATCATGCTGTTTTGGTTACCATAGTCTTGCAGTATAATTTGAAGTTGGGTAGTGTGATGCCAAAGCTTTGTTCTTTTTACTTAGGATTGTCTTGGCTATATGGGTCCTTTTATTTTGTTCCATATGAATTTTAAGTAGCTTCTTTTTTAAATCTGAGAAGAATGTCAATGGTAGTCTAGTGGGAATAGCATTGAATCTGTAAATTACTTTAGGCAGTATGGCCATTTTCACGATTTGATTCTTCCTATCCATGAGCATGGAATGTTTTTCTATTTGTTCATGTCCTCTCTGATTTCCTTGAGCAGTTGTTTATAGTTCTCCTTGAAGAGGTCCTTCACTTCCCTTGTTAGCTGTATTCCTAGATATTTTATTCTCTTTGTAGCAGTTGTGAATGGGAGTTCATTCATGATTTGGTTCTCTGCTTGACTGTTGTTGATATATAGGAATGCTAGAGATTTTTGCACATTGATTTGGTATCCTGAGACTTTGCTAAAGTTGCTTATCAGCTTAAGAAGTGTTTGGGCTGAGACAAAGGAGTTTTCTAGATATGGGATCGTGTCATCTGCAAACAAAGGCAATATGATTTGCTCTCTTCCAATTTTAATACCCTTTATTTTTTTCTCTTGCCTGATTGCCCTGGCCAGAACTTCCAATACTGTGTTGCACAGGAGCAGTGAGAGAGAGCATTCTTGAGTTGTGATGGTTTTCAAGGGGAATGCTTCCATTCAGTGTGATATTGGCTGTGGGTTTGTCATATATGGCTCTTATTATTTTGAGGTATGTTCCTTCAAAACCTAGTTTATTGAGAGTTTTTAACATGAAGGGATGTTGAATTTTATCAAAAGTCTTTTCTGCATCTATTGAGATAATCTTGTGGTTTTCATCTTTAGTTCTGCTTATGTGATGAATCACATTTATTGATTTGTGTATATTAAACCAATATAGCATCCTCAGGAGGAACCCAACTTGGTCATGGTAGATACGCTTTTGGATGTGCTGCTGGATTAGGTTCACCAGTGTTTTATTAAGGATTTTTGCATCGATGTTCATCAGAGATATGGGACTGAAGTTTTGGGGTATTTTTTGTTGTTGTTGTATCTCTTCTAGGTTTTGGTATCAGGATAATGCTGGCTTCATAAAATGAGTTAGGGAGGAGTCCCTCCTTTTCAACTGTTTGGAAGAGTTTCAGAAGAAATAGTACCGAAGATGGCCGAATAGGAACAGCTCCAGTCTCCAACTCCCAGCGCGAGCGACACAGAAGACCGGTGATTTCTGCATTTTCAACCGAGGTACTGGGTTCATCTCAAGAGGGTGTGCCGGACAATCAGTGCTGGTCAGCTGCTGCAGCCCGACCAGCGAGAGCTGAAGCAGGGCGAGGCATTGCCTCACCTGGGAAGCGCAAGGGGAAAGGGAATCCCTTTTCCTAGCCAGGGGAACTGAGACACACAACACCTGGAAAATCGGGTAACTCCCACCCCAATACTGCGCTTTAAGCAAACAGGCACACCTGGAGATAATATCCCACACCTGGCTGGGAGGGTCCCACGCCCACGGAGCCTCCCTCATTGCTAGCACAGCAGTCTGCGATCTCGCGGCAAGGCAGCAGCCAGGCTGGGGGAGGGGCGCCCACCATTGCTGAGGCTTAAGTAGGTAAACAAACCCGCTGGGAAGCTCGAACTGGGTGGAGCTCATAGCAGCTCAAGGAAACCTGCCTGTCTCTGTAGACTCCACCTCTCGGGACAGGGCACAGATAACAACAAAAGCAGCAGAAACCTCTGCAGACGCAAACGACTCTGTCTGACAGCTTCGAAGAGAGCAGTGGATCTCCCAACACGGAGGTTGAGATCTGAGAAGGGACAGACTGCCTGCTCAAGTGGGTCCCTGACCCCTGAGTAGCCTAACTGGGAGACATCCCCCACTAGGGGCAGTCTGACACCCCACACCTCACAGGGTGGAATACACCCCTGAGAGGAAGCCTCCAAAGCCAGAATCAGACAGGTACACTCGCTGTCAGCAATATTCTATCTTCTGCAGCCTCTGCTGCTGACACCCAGGCAAACAGGGTCTGGAGTGGACCTCAAGCAATCTCCAACAGACCTACAGCTGAGGGTCCTGACTGTTAGAAGGAAAACTATCAAACAGGAAGGACACCTACACCAAAACCCCTTCAGTACGTCACCATCATCAAAGACCAGAGGCAGATAAAACCACAAAGATGGGGAAAAAGCAGGGCAGAAAAGCTGGAAATTCAAAAAATAAGAGTGCATCTGCCCCAGCAAAGGAGCACAGCTCATCGCCAGCAACGGATCAAAGCTTGATGGAGAATGACTTTGACGAGATGAGAGAAGAAGGCTTCAGTCCATCAAACTTCTCAGAGCTAAAGGACGAATTACGTACCCAGCGCAAAGAAACTAAAAATCTTGAAAAAAAAAGTGGAAGAATTGATGGCTAGAGTAACTAATGCAGAGAAGGTCATAAACGAAATGAAAGACATGAAAACCATGACACGAGAAATACGTGACAAATGCACAAGCTTCAGTAACCAACTCGATCAACTGGAAGAAAGAGTATCAGCGATTGAGGATCAAATGAATGAAATGAAGCGAGAAGAGAAACCAAAAGAAAAAAGAAGAAAAAGAAATGAACAAAGCCTGCAAGAAGTATGGGATTATAGGGTGCCTGAAAGTGAGGGAGAAAATGGAACCAAGTTGGAAAACACTCTTCAGGATATCATCCAGGAGAATTTCCCCAACCTAGTAGGGCAGGCCAACATTCAAATCCAGGAAATACAGAGAATGCCACAAAGATACTCCTCGAGAAGAGCAACTCCAAGACACATAATTACCAGATTCACCAAAGTTGAAATGAAGGAAAAAAATCTTAAGGGCAGCCAGAGAGAAAGGTTGGGTTACCCACAAAGGGAAGCCCATCAGACTAACAGCAGATCTCTCGGCAGAAACTCTCCAAGCCAGAAGAGAGTGGGGGCCAATATTCAACATTCTTAAAGAAAAGAATTTTAAACCCAGAATTTCATATCCAGCCAAACTAAGTTTCATAAGTGAAGGAGAAATACAATCCTTTACAGATAAGCAAATGCTTAGAGATTTTGTCACCACTAGGCCTGCCTTACAAGAGACCCTGAAGGAAGCACTCAACATGGAAAGGAACAACTGGTACCAGCCATTGCAAAAACATGCCAAAATGTAAAGACCATTTAGGCTAGGAAGAAACTGTATCAACTAATGAGCAAAATAACCAGTTAATATCATAATGGCAGGATCAAGTTCACACATAACAATATTAACCTTAAATGTAAATGGACTAAATGCTCCAATTAAAAGACATAGACTGGCAAACTGGATAAAGTGTCAAGACCCATCAGTCTGCTGTATTCAGGAGACCCATCTCACATGCAGAGACATACATAGGCTCAAAATAAAGGGATGGAGGAAGATTTACCAAGCAAATTGAGAACAAAAGAAAGCAGGGGTTGCAATACTAGTCTCTGATAAAATAGACTTTAAACCATCTAAGATCAAAAGAGACAAAGAAGGCCATTACATAATGGTAAAGGGATCAATTCAACAGGAAGAGCTAACTATCCTAAATATATATGCACCCAATACAGGAGCACCCAGATTCATAAAGCAAGTCCTTAGAGACTTACAAAGAGACTTAGACTCCTATACAATAATAATGGGAGACTTCAACACTCCACTGTCAACATTAGACAGATCAACGAGACAGAAAGTTAACAAGGATATCCAGGAATTGAACTCATCTCTGCAGCAAGCAGACCTAATAGACATCTATAGAACTCTCCACCCCAAATCAACAGAATATACATTCTTCTCAGCACCACATCGCACTTATTCCAAAATTGACCACATAATTGGAAGTAAAGCACTCCTCAGCAAATGTACAAGAACAGAAATTATAACAAACTGTCTCTCAGACCACAGTGCAATCAAACTAGAACTCAGGACTAAGAAACCCAATCAAAACCGCTCAACTACATGGAAACTGAACAACCTGCTCCTGAATGACTACTGGGTACATCACGAAATGAAGGCAGAAATAAAGATGTTCTTTGAAACCAATGAGAACAAAGATACAACATACCAGAATCTCTGGGACACATTTAAAGCAGTGTGTAGGGGGAAATTTATAGCACTAAATGCCCACAAGAGAAAGCAGGAAAGATCTAAAATTGACACTCTAACATCACAATTAAAGGAACTAGAGAAGCAAGAGCAAACACATTCAAAAGCTAGCAGAAGGCAAGAAATAACTAAGATCAGAGCAGAACTAAAGGAGATAGAGACACAAAAAAACCCTCCAAAAAATCAATGAATCCAGGAGTTGGTTTTTTGAAAAGATCAACAAAATTGACAGACTGCTAGCAAGACTAATAAAGAAGAAAAGAGAGAAGAATCAAATTGACGCAATAAAAAATGATAAAGGGGATATCACCACCGACCCCACAGGAATACAAACTATCATCAGAGAATACTATAAACACCTCTATGCAAATAAACTAGAAAATCTAGAAGAAATGGATAATTTCCTGGACACTTACACTCTTCCAAGACTAAACCAGGAAGAAGTTGAATCCCTGAATAGACCAATAGCAGGCTCTGAAATTGAGGCAATAATTAATAGCTTACCAACGAAAAAAAGTCCAGGACCAGATGGATTCACAGCTGAATTCTACCAGAGGTATAAGGAGGAGCTGGTACCATTCCTTCTGAAACTACTCCAATCAATAGAAAAAGAGGGAATCTTCCCTAACTCATTTTATAAAGCCAACGTCATCCTGATACCAAAGCCTGGCAGAGACACAACACAAAAAGAGAATTTTAGACCAATATCCCTGATGAACATCGATGCAAAAATCCTCAATAAAATACTGGCAAACCGGATTCAGCAGCACATCAAAAAGCTTATCCACCATGATCAAGTGGGCTTCATCCCTGGGATGCAAGGCTGGTTCAACATTCGCAAATCAATAAACATAATCCAGCATATAAACAGAACCAAAGACAAGAACCACATGATTATCTCAATAGATGCAGAAAAGGCTTTTGACAAAATTCAACAGCCCTTCATGCTAAAAACGCTCAATAAATTTGGTATTGATGGAACGTACCTCAAAATAATAAGAGCTATTTATGACAAACCCACAGCCAATATCATACTGAATAGGCAAAAACTGGAAAAATTCCCTTTGAAAACCGGCACAAGACAGGGATGCCCTCTCTCACCACTCCTATTCAACATAGTGTTGGAAGTTCTGGCTAGGGCAATCAGGCAAGAGAAAGAAATCAAGGGTATTCAGTTAGGAAAAGAAGAAGTCAAATTGTCCCTCTTTGCAGATGACATGATTGTATATTTAGAAAACCCCATTGTCTCAGCCCAAAATCTCCTTAAGCTGATAAGCAACTTCAGCAAAGTCTCAGGATACAAAATTAATGTGCAAAAATCACAAGCATTCTTATACACCAGTAACAGACAAACAGAGAGCCAAATCATGAATGAACTTCCATTCACAATTGCTTCAAAGAGAATAAAATACCTAGGAATCCAACTTACAAGGGATGTAAAGGACCTCTTCAAGGAGAACTACAAGCCACTGCTCAGTGAAATTAAAGAGGACACAAACAAGTGGAAGAACATACCATGCTCATGGATAGGAAGAATCAATATCATGAAAATGGCCATACTGCCCAAGGTTATTTATAGATTCAATGCCATCCCCATCAAGCTACCAATGAGTTTCTTCACAGAATTGGAAAGAACTGCTTTAAAGTTCATATGGAACCAAAAAAGAGCCCGCATCTCCAAGACAATCCTAAGTCAAAAGAACAAAGCTGGAGGCATCACGCTACCTGACTTCAAACTATACTACAAGGCTACAGTAACCAAAACAGCATGGTACTGGTACCAAAACAGAGATATAGACCAATGGAACAGAACAGAGTCCTCAGAAATAATTCCACACATCTACAGCCATCTGATCTTTGACAAACCTGAGAGAAACAAGAAATGGGGAAAGGATTCCCTATTTAATAAATGGTGCTGGGAAAATTGGCTAGCCATAAGTAGAAAGCTGAAACTGGATCCTTTCCTTACTCCTTATACGAAAATTAATTCAAGATGGATTAGAGACTTAAATGTTAGACCTAATACCATAAAAACCCTAGAGGAAAACCTAGGTAGTACCATTCAGGACATAGGCATGGGCAAAGACTTCATGTCTAAAACACCAAAAGCAATGGCAGCAAAAGCCAAAATTGACAAATGGGATCTCATTAAACTAAAAAGCTTCTGCACAACAAAAGAAACTACCATCAGAGTGAACAGGCAACCTACAGAATGGGAGAAAATTTTTGCAATCTACTCATCTGACAAAGGGCTAATATCCAGAACCTACAAAGAACTCAAACAAATTTACAAGAAAAAAACAAAGAACCCCATCAAAAAGTGGGCAAAGGATATGAACAGACATTTCTCAAAAGAAGACATTCATACAGCCAACAGACACATGAAAAAATGCTCATCATCACTGGCCATCAGAGAAATGCAAATCAAAACCACAATGAGATACCATCTCACACCAGTTAGAATGGCAATCATTAAAAAGTCAGGAAACAACAGGTGCTGGAGAGGATGTGGAGAAACAGGAACACTTTTACACTGTTGGTGGGATTGTAAACTAGTTCAACCATTATGGAAAACAGTATGGCGATTCCTCAAGGATCTAGAACTAGATGTACCATATGACCCAGCCATCCCATTACTGGGTATATACCCAAAGGATTATAAATCATGCTGCTGTGAAGACACATGCACATGTATGTTCATTGCAGCACTATTCACAATAGCAAAGACTTGGAATCAACCCAAATGTCCATCAGTGACAGACTGGATTAAGAAAATGTGGCACATATACACCATGGAATACTATGCAGCCATAAAAAAGGATGAGTTTGTGTCCTTTGTAGGGACATAGATGCAGCTGGAAACCATCATTCTTAGCAAACTATCACAAGAACAGAAAACCAAACACCGCATGTTCTCACTCATATTTGGGAACTGAACAATGAGATCACTTGGACTCGGGAAGGGGGACATCACACACCGGGGCCTATTATGGGGAGGGGGAAGGGGAGAGGGATTGCATTGGGAGTTATAGCTGATGTAAATGACGAGTAGTTGGGTGCTGACGAGTTGATGGGTGCAGCACAGCAACATGGCACAAGTATACATATGTAACAAACCTGCACGTTATGCACATGTACCCTAGAACTTAAAGTATAATAATAATAATAATAATAATAATAATAATAATAATAAAAGAAATAGTACCAGCTCCTCTTTGTACCTCTGGTAGAATTCAGCTGCAAATTCGTCTGGTCCTGGGCTTTTTTTTTGCTTGTAGACTATTTATTACTGCCTCAATTTCAAAACTCATTATTCGTCTGTTCAGAGATGCAAATTCTTCCTGGTTCAGTCTTGGGACAGTGCGTGTGTCCAGGAATTTATCCATTTCTTCTAGATTTTCTAGTTTATTTGCATAGAGGTGTTTAATGTATTCTCTGATGATTTTTTGTATTTCTGTGGGGTCAGTGGTGATATACTCTTTATCATTTGATTGATTGTGTCCAGCATTTTTTTAAATGAGGCACAGAGTGGAAAAAAAAATTTGTAAAGCATATTTTATTTTCTTTTAGTGTTTATTTTGTTTTGTTTTTTAGAGGGAGGTCTCTGTTGCCCTGGCTAGAGTGCAGTGGTACAATCATAGCTCACTGCAGCCTTGAGTTCCTGGGTTCAAGCAGTCTTCCTGTGTCAGTCTACCAAGTAGCCAGGACTACAGGTATGTGCCAGCATGCCCAGCTAATTTTATTTTATATCTTGTAGAGATGGAGTCTCACTGTGTTTCCCAGGCCAGTCTTGAACTCCTAACCTTAAGAGATCTGTCTCAGCCTCTCAAAGAATTGGGATTATAGATGTAAGCCTTCTCACCCAGCCTGTAAAGCACATTTTATATAAAGCATATATTTTGAACTGTTAAAATTCAATAAGAAATTTAAAATTTAAGGAAAGGTAGAAAGATTTGAACACTTCACCAAACAAGATGGCATATATGTGCATGAAAGATGCACAACATCAGTAGTCATTAGGGAAATACATGTTCATATCATAATGAGATAACACTAAAAGTGTATTAGAGTGCCTAAAATTTAAAAAGACTGAACATGACAAACGTTTGAGAGGACTGAGAGTTTCATCCCCTGCTGGTGGGAATGGAAAATGGTACAACCATTTTGAGAAACAATGGCTTTTTTTTTTTTTAAGTGAACATACACTTACCATATGACTCAGACATTCTACACTTACGTGTTTACCCAGGAAAAGTGAAAACATATGTTCGTACGAAGACTTGTATGTGAATGTTCATGATAACTATCTTGTAATAGTCAAAAACTGGAAAGAATCCAAATGCCTACCAACGGTAAATGGATAAAGGCATTGTGTTACATCCATACAATGAAACAGCACTCAGCAATAACAGGGGTGATCCACTGGTACACACAACAATATGGGTAATCTCAAAATGTTATGCTTTATGAAATAAGCCAGACACAAATGCAGGCTTACTGTACAATTCCATTTACATAGTGCAAAATGATGGATCTACAGTGACAAAAAAGCAGACAGTGGAGAGAACAAGGTACAGAGGGGCAGGAGAAAAACATTAGACTTGTGCATGAGAAAACTTTTAGGGATGATGGATTTGTTTATTGCTTGGTTATGATTGTAATGGTTTTACATGTGTATATGTAGGTCAATTTTTTTCAAATTATAAACTATAATCATATGTGGTTCATTACATGTTGGCTATAAGGCTATTTATAAATGGATGTTTTCTGTCTTACTTTAAACTGATAAATGAAGACAGTATATACTCTGAATAAAGATCCTTATGTAGAAATTTGAAATCAGTGTTAAAAAAAAAATAGAAAAATCATAAACCCCTCACCCATGTGAAAGGGTCAGGAGAAGATTAAGAGAAGGTTGTGAAGAAACGATATCTAGAGTAAATTGTGATTTTGCTGTCATTTCCACCTTTGACGTTGGTACTTCTCCCTTTATTTGAAGTCAGTGGTGAGTAACTACCAGGAATTCCCTAAAGACTGTAATGTGTGTCCCCTATAATTTGATTACAGGGCACTTGTGTCTTTTCTTCCCTGTATCATTTAAAGTGAGAGCTACTTGCTTTGACCTAAACTGAATGATAGGTGACTTCACTAGCATTGGTGGTGTATCTAATCAAAGTCTTCTGGGCATGGATGTGTGAAAATCTTCTGTGAGCCAGTTGTGGGCCATGTGCATGAGGGAAAGCTGTTGTGAAATTGACTTAGTTCCCATAAATAAGGTCTGCCTAGAAGGTAATGAACTGGAGCAGAGGAAAGTGGAAGAAGGACACATGTTTAAAGTACTCACATTAGTCTCCATGTAGATGCACTCACCCAAGTCATGGAAAACAGAATCATATCCAGGGTTCTCAGAACAAGACACTAAAGCACTCAGAAGAGAAAGGCAGCTGTAAATATCTGCAAGGCTCAGAAAGTGAGATGCCAGTATATGAGAGTATCAAATAGGTAAGAATTTCCCCGCTTTCCTTTCTCATCTCCACTCTGTCCCCCAACATATTCCTCCCGCTGGGGTCATACCCAGAGTGTCAGAAACTACTTTTTAGGCATCTCAGGGAGAAAATGTGAAAGGGCTGGGGAGTAAAACTACCACTCCCTCGATTCTATTGCAAGTCTTTCAGCTGAAACCGATCACAGCCAGGGATGGTGAGGAAAGATCTTCACCTAAATTAAGCTTGAAGGAGGCATATTTGAAGATTTAAATTTGCCTAGAAACAACAAAAAAAAAATGAAGTTTTTAAAATCCCATTTACAATACTGTCAGAAAACAAAAATAAAGAACGCATTTAATGAGACGTGCATAATGTCTGCACAGAAAACTCGAAAAATCTTCGGAGAGAAATTAAAGAAGAGCTAGATAAGGAAAAGGATTTACCTTATTCATAGATTGGAAGCCTCGATATCTTTAAGCTCTCAGTGCCTTTCAAGTTAATCTACAGATTCAATGCTATCCTAATCAAAATCCTAGCAGGATTTTTTGGGGTTAAAAATTGGCAAATTGGGCCGGGCGCGGTGGCTCACGCCTGTAATCCCAGCACTTTGGGAGGCCGAGGCCGGCGGATCACAAGGTCAGGAGATCGAGACCACGGTGAAACCCCGTCTCTACTAAAAATACAAAAAATTAGCCGGGCGCGGTTGTGGGCGCCTGTAGTCCCAGCTACTCGGGAGGCTGAGGCAGGAGAATGGCGTGAACCCGGGAGGCGGAGCTTGCAGTGAGCCGAGATCGCGCCACTGCACTCCAGCCTGGGCGACAGAGCGAGACTCCGTCTCAAAAATAAATAAATAAATAAATAAAAATAAAAATTGGCAAATTGGAAGGTGCTAGAGTAACTGCATATTCATATGGGGGGAAAATGGATTTTTCCCTGCATCTCACACAGTACAAAAAAAAATGCATAGGCAAATTCATAGAGACAGAAAGTAGAATAGTGGTTATCAGGAGTTGGGGTGATGGTGGAATGGCTGATTATTGTTTAATAAAGTTTCAGTAGGATTTGATGAAAAGTTCTAAAGAGGAATAGTGATAATTTCACAACAGTGTGAATATGCGTAATATCAATAACCTGTACACTTAAAAATGGATAAATAATAAATTTTATACTATGTATATTTTATCATAATTAAAATGAAAAATAATTTAGGCTTTGAAAAGCGGAGTGGCCCTAAAAGCAACCTCTCCTAACTAATGTGTGGTTTCTCAAGTAGGATAGAGAAACTGTTTCGCCTCTCTTGAAGGTTTGGGGACGATATTAAGTAAAAATGTGCTTTGGACTTGAAAGTATACGTTGCACTGACGGAATAAAAATATATGGCAAGAGTATGTTGAAAATATATGCTTAGATCTGAGAAAAAAATAACATGACTAGCAAAAATGTGTTGAAAATATGTACTTAGAATTAGTAGAAAATGAAATAACATAGCTTCCACCAGAAGAAAACCCCTGGATTGCCCTAGAGACGTCACATCTGGCTTCTTGTACAATTTCATCAGTGTCATTTATGAACAATTCCTTCAGTGATCAAAAAAGGTTTTCTGATGGATGCTTATTATCTTGATTTGTGATGATGGCTTAAAGGAGCTCTATGTGTCAAAATCCATCACATTATGGACTTTAAATATGTACAGATTTGTTTTTTGTTGTTTTGTTTCTTGGGTTTTTTCTAAGACAGGGTCTTGCTTTGTCACCCAGGCCAGAGTGCAGTGGCACAATGACAACTCATTGTAGCCTTGATCACCTGGGCTCAAGTGATCCTCCTGCCTCAGCCTCCTAAATAGCTGGGACTACAAGTGCATGCCACCATGCCCAACTGACTTTTTGATTTTTTATAGAGATGAGGTCTCATTATGTTGTCCAGGCTGGCCTTGAACTCCTGAGCTCAAGTGATCCTCTCACCTTGGCTTCCCAAAGTGTTGGGATTATAGGTGTGAGTCACTGAGCCTCGCCAATAGGTACAGTTTAATGTACACCAATTATTCTTCAATAATGCTATGAAAAAATAATTTCGGTGGATGATAGACAAAGACATAAAAGCCATTAATATAAAACTTCTAGAATAAAAGAATAATATCCCTATGACTTTATGTAGACAAAGATTTCTTAGGCAAAGCACAAACAGCACTAATAATAAAATCAGAAAAAGATTAGATCTAAACAACAAAATAATACGTGCTTATTAAATGAATCATTAAGAAAATGAAAAAGTAAACCACAGCCCTGGAGATAATATTGGCAATGCATCTTTCTGATAAAGAATTTGTATGTAGAATATATATTAAAAATCTCTAAAACCCAATAATTTTTTTAAAAAGCAAGCACAATAAAAACTTGCAAAAGATTTGACACTTCCCTAAAGAATATACAACTGGCTAATAAAACCACAAAAAATGTTCAATATTATTAGTCATCATGGAAATGCAAGTAAAAACCACAATAAGAAATCACTTCACTAGAATGACTAAAATTTAAAAGAATGGAAATACCAAGAATTCATAAACATGTAGAGATGCTGGAATTCGCACATATTGCTGGTGAAACAGAAGCTGTCCCCTTGCTTGGAAAACTCTTTGGTAAATTGCTATAGCACAATACCTACTGCATGACCTAGCAAATTTACTCCCAGGTATTTTCCCGAGAAATTAAAATTTATATTCTCAAAAAGACTTTTATAAGAATGTTTATTATAGCTTTATTTAGAATACTAAAGACTGGAAACAAAGGAAAATGTGAAAGAGTAAACAAATAGTAGATATTTATATAGCAGCATGCTATTCAGCAATATAAATCAAAATGTGATCAAGGTGCACAACAGCATGGATGAATCTCACAGGAATCATGAGCAAAAGACACTATATAGTGTCTTTTGTTGAGCAAAAGACACTATATATTCAAAATTCCATTTACATCCAGTTACAGAACAGAGAAAAACTGATGACAGAGATTAGATCAATGTTCACATGGCATGGGAAGAGATTGAGTGAACAGGTGCATGAGGAAACATTCAGAGGTCACAGAAATATTCTCAGTGGTAGTGCTAGCTACATAGGAGCATATATTTGTCAAAACTCATTGAACCAATCACTTAACATCTGTGCATGTTATGCCAATTATGTCTCATGATAGTTAATTTTGTGTGTCAACTTTGAGGTGTTTTTGGATAAGATTAACATTTAAATTTGTGAACTCTGAATAGGGAATATTGCCTCCCATAATGTCACTGGGCATAATCTAATCATTTGAAGACCTAAATACAGCAAAAAGATAGGTCTCACTGATCGAGAAGGAATTCTTCAGCCAACTGCCTTCAGACTTCATCTACACCATTGGCTGTCCTGGGTCTCCAGACCTCTAGCCCACACTATAGATTTTGGATGTGCCAATCTCCATAATCTTGTAAGCCAATTATTTATAATAAATCAGATAGATAGACAGATAATTGATGGGAAAAAAGAAGATAGATAGATAGATAGATAGATAGATAGATAGATAGATAGATAGATAGATGATGTAAAATATGCATACATCTTCATCTTCTTGGTTGAGTTTCTCTGGACAACCCTAACTAATATATAATTCAAATCCAGGAAATAGTATAGAACAAATTCCTTAGAAACAATAGGTTCATTCTTTAAGAAAACTCTTTTAAAGTCAATAGATTTTATTCCAAGCTAAGATTCACAGTGTAGACTTCAGAGATTACCAAAAGTATTGTTGACTTTTCCTTATGAATCTTGAATATTTCTACTACTAAAAAAATCAAATAAGGATTTCATTGTTCTGATCCCATCAATTGAACCACCCCAACCTCCTCCTTCCTAAAGTTTCTAAGTCATTTTCCTCTATTAAATCTATTTCTAAGCAGTTATTTAAGTTTGTCCTTACTCCTAGATCGTCATTTTCATGGCTGTGCTCCTACAGCAGAGTCTGTTTTTAGGCCATGACCCATCTGGTATCTCACAGTTGGAAGCTCTTGGATTCTAACAAGGACCCTCTGTCTTGAAAGCAGATGCCAACATCTGCCTCCCCAAAACTCTTCCTGAAATCTCTGTTCACCTGTTTGGCTTTTAGCTACTGTTTCTGCTGAGTTTCTTGGAATCTCACTCTGTAAGCATCAGTCAATTCTTGAGAGAAATTTGCATGCAGATTTTTAAACTCACTTTTCTGACGTTTCCTCTCTCCAGTACTTTTTTCTGTCAAGTTCTATCCATTTTCCCAGTGCAAACACACTTCTGTAAAATTGGCCGTTTTCGGCTTGGGCTATATTCATATGAACTGAAAGTTGGCAAATGCTTTGAGAGGAGAGAGCCAAAATACCTGCATGTCACTATTTTTGCTTTCCTTCTCTTAAGAAAAAGAGCCCTATATCTTGCCTTGCTTAGTTTTCTCTAATGTCTTTCAATAGTTGCTTTGAATAGTTTCTCTATATTTAATCATTGCTTTCGGGGACATGTTGGCTAGAACTAGGGGTAACCACAACAACCTTTAAAAATATAAATTACATAAAGTCACCTCTAGCCTTAAAACCTTTTAATGGCTTCCCTCTACACTTTGAACAAATTCAGATACGTAGTCTTGACATAGAAGGGGCTTGTAATCTAACCCTTGCCTGTCTTACCTAGTTCAGCTACAGCCACTGTCCCATTGTTTTCACATGTCCCTCCTTGCAAGTCTTTAAACAAGCTCCTTCCTGCCTTTATATTTGCATATATATCTTTAAAGTAAAACTGCTGTCCTCTCACCTCTATTGGAAACACTGTTCTCTAATTCTTTTATTGGCTAATTTATTCTCCTACCCATGACTGATGTAAATGCAACTATTCAGAGAGGTTCTCCTTGACCATATTATGTAATTTCATAGTCCCTTTGTTTTTCACTATTTCTGGACACTGTTTTTTACCTTTTGCCTTCAGTGTGTATCACAATATAATGAATCACGGGCGAAGTCATACACAAAGAACTGGGGCAAATGAACCAAAAATAAGGATTTAGCTATGCAGGGGAGAATATAGTAACATCTGCAAAGTCAGTTTACAGAGTCTAGTGCAAATGTGAAAGTTCATGAGAAGAAAATGAGAAAAATAAAAAAAGGTGTAGATGTGAGACCCAATCCACAGTGTTCTGTGTAATAAAGAGATTTGCTTCCACTCCATAATTTTTTTATCCAAATGAGCATTAATTAGAACTTAAGACCATTCTCTGAAAAACTATATTCAAGGTGTTCTTGAGTACCTGAAAGAGACATTCTGTCCATTTCGCTGATTAATTTTCAAAGGATATACTCACAAAACAAGAAATTTCTGATTTAAAGAATATGAGAATATTTAAGGCTTGATATTCTAATTGTCAAGGTATTCTAAGACTGAATGTGCTGATTTACAAATAACTGGTATCATGCAAGAGTGCCAGTGTTTTGCCATATCCTCTCCAATACAGGATATTGCTGCTTTTTAACATTTTTGTCAATTTAATGGAAAATGACTCTTTATTTACAAGAGAAATTGAATATACTTCCTTATATTTATTAACTGTATTTCAACAGTTATCAACTTTTTGTATACCTGAACCACTTTTATATGTATATACACATTGTTTTTACTAAATTCAAATAACTTTTCATATATTATTGTAAGTTTTGATTGATGGTTTCAAATGAACAGTTAAAAAACATGAAATGATTCTACTTTTATCAATACTTAGGCCAAATTTGCTTTGTGTATCTCTAGCTCCTTTTACGCAAGTGAACAAAATTAACATTTTAACAGTGTCCTTTCTTCTCAACTCTTTTGGGCAATTAATTGGGCTTTTTGTTCTCAAATATAAACTGTCTCCAAAGTATTTCACCTATTTATTTTGCAGTAAGAATAGTAGGTATTTATTACATATACAGTATATATCTTTAAAATGTTTTACTTTTAATTACATCCTAACTTTTGCACTATTAAAGTTTTTTATTTTATGTGGATAAATCTATGTCTTTTTCCTTTATGGCTTCTCTTGTGGTATCATACTTTTAAAGTACTTCTTTATCCTAAGGTGCACTCGATATTTTTTTAGTCACTTTAAAATTTCATGTCTGGCTGGGCGCGGTGGCTCAAGCCTGTAATCCCAGCACTTTGGGAGGCCGAGACGGGTGGATCACGAGGTCAGGAGATCGAGACCATCCTGGCTAACAAGGTGAAACCCCATCTCTACTAAAAAATACAAAAAATAACTAGCCGGGCGAGGTGGCGGGCGCCTGTAGTCCCAGCTACTTGGGAGGCTGAGGCAGGAGAATGGCGTAAACCCGGGAGGCGGAGCTTGCAGTGAGCTGAGATCCGGCCACTGCATCCCAGCCTGGGCGACAGAGCGAGACTCCCTCTCAAAAAAAAAAAAAAAAAAAAAATTTCATGTCTTACAATATTAAATAGATCTAGAATTTATTTTTTTTTATGCGGTAAAATAGGGAATCTAACTTACAATTTCCTAATCGTCAGCCAATTATCACTCTATATTATAAAATAATCTTTTATCCCCATAGCTTTAAGATGTAAATTTTTTAAAAAATAATTAATATAAATACAAAATATGTATATACTGTATAAGAATTCCATACACCCACACACACCTGGATCTGCTTCCAGGCATATTTCTCTGCTCCCTTCATATATCCACCAACATTTATAATAGTACTTCTTAATAGCTAATTGTAAAATAGAGTTAAATTAACGATGATATTAGTCACTAAATTTTTCCTTAATATATATTTAGTAACCAAATGAAATAATTCAAAATGGCATATAACATCTCAACTTTACATATGTATCTTAATTTATCTTAAGGCAAAGCACATTTCATGGTCCTTCTTTTCAAAAGCTATTGAATATTTTACTTTCTTCTTAAAAATGTGCAATATTAAATGATTATCTTAAACCACATTTTAGAAAGTCACATTTGATGTAAAATTGAGAGTCATCTGGAGTTTGAAATAAATATAAGGAAAGAAATGTATCCTGTAGAATTGGGATAAAAGTAGATTTCAAGGATTTGTTCAGCACTGTTGTTATTCATCCTGTGCTGTGCTGAGAACACAGAAACCTTTCAGTAAATATTGATTGATTGATTCAAAAACATATTTGAAGGCTTTTAAAATGTGAGCTATTTTTCCAAGCTGTACAAATAAAATTACACAAATAAAAAATACCCCTTTATAATTTTTATGACACGTGTGTTCAATCAGTTTGAATCAACAATTAATATAATATACATTGGTTACTCATAGAAATCTCAGTTGTTTTAGAGTGTATAGAAAGAAGTAGAAGATGTAATAAGTCTGTCTTCTCAAAGAGTTTGTAATCAAATCAGAGAAATATATAATGCACATTCAACCATTAAGAGAAAATTAAGAATTCCGAGAAGAGAGAAGTTTGTAATGTCCGGAATTTCACAGTTTCCTCTCTTTGCCAAAGGAACAATACTCTTTTCCCTCAGGTACACAGAACAATAGGCAGGGAAACTATACAGCAGAGATTCTCTCGCCTAATGCCCAGGAATCCTAATGACAGAACTCCAGTGAGCTATTCCCATAGAAGTAAGTAGACTTTGTGGTTTCAATGACAATTATTTTAGGTTGAATCCTTTATGAAGAGACATTCAGCTGTAAAAACTAAAACATGATGTTTCAAGCTTTTTTACACTCTTGTGCATTTTCGTTTTCTAAAAAAAGCAAACAAACAACCACCCCCCCCCTTTTTTTTTTAATTCCGTTTTGAGGCAAGAGGCTTGGGTTATTGACATGGATATCAACATAAGTATTCAGTTGGGTATTCTATAGTTTTTACTACTGCCCAGCTATTTAGGATAACTATTTTCTATGTATCTATTTTCTTTAATGATATAATAACACTATTAGCACAGCTTATTTTATTATTTTGTCAATTTAATGGAAAATGACACTTCCTTTTAATTGCAAGAGAAATTGAACATACTTTTCTACATTTATTAATTGTATTGCAACATTTATGAACGTTATGTATACCTCAACCACTTTTCTATGTATACACACATTGTTTTTACTAAATTCAAATAACTTTTCATATATCATTGCAGGTTTTGATTGATAGTTTCAAATGAACAATTAACCGTTTTTAGTATTGCCCAACTATTTAGGTTAACTATTTTCTACATATCTATTTTCTTTAACAACATAGTAGCATTATAAGCACAACTATACAAAGGAAACAAGAAAGGAAAAGAATATTAAATATATTCAGGCTTACTAGGCGTTATGTCTATAGACATGAGGCTTAGGCATCTTCAAGGGAATATACAGTTAAATTGTTTTGACTTTTGGTACACTCAGCCAAAACATATGCAAGAATAAAGCACAGCAGTTAACAAGCTAATAACAAAAGTTATATTCAGGCTCAAATGTAAATAATTGAATTATACTTGCTAGTTTTATTGTTAATATATGTATGTCATATGCTTTTTAATAGTCTGTAATATTTTATATTTGCTTGGAGGATTCAATTCAAAACAAAAACTTTACAATAGACATGTCAACTCGAGCATCACATTTCATATTTTATCCTGTAATATTTATGAATTATCTGCTCCATAAAGGTTATTCACCTTTATAACCTTAGAAGGCCCCATGAGATTATCCATTTTAGTGCCTGTTGGCTGATATTTATATCTTTCAGCAACAAATGCTTTTTATTTCAAAATTACTTATTAAGGGGTTAAACTAGTTCACCATAATCAGAGAATAAACACCTATTTTTCCTCTGATAAAATACCAAGAAAAAAATAAATAAATAGGTGAATTTATGGATGTGTACCAAAACATCACTAAAGCTTAGTTGATTCTGCTTACAAAGCTACCTTAATAATCGGTAGAGATCACTGCCAAATTGACTTGATGATAGCAGTTGATGTCAATAGTAAAGACAATCAGAATCCTTCCCTCAAGTATATTGCATACTAGCTCAGTTAACCAACCTAGACAGGCGTGGTTGCAGACACCAAGCTCTCTCTGTCATTCTCGTTTTCCTTCATTTTCTCTACAAATATTTTATAGAACACAGATTGCGTAGCCCACTTTTGACATTACAGTTTCAGTAAGAAAATGAAACACTCTTTTTCTCCCCTAGTCCTAGGTCAAGATCAGTGGAGTGGGCCTGAGACACATGTGTCCTCAGTAACTTCTTAGTTTTGATATGTGGCAGTGACTGAAAATGAAGTAACCAGGGTTTCTAACCCCCAAGTATCACCTCTTGTACTCAGGGTGAATGGATCAACAGAGTTCATGCTCCCCAGGGAAGCCCTGTGAGCTAAAAGGTAACAATTTATGATGGAACAAATTATTTCATACGGTATAGCCTTGGTTTTAGTAGTTATTCTTCTGAGCAATTCACAAAGTTGTATTCAGCATGTATCCAGCAACTAAGACAAAGACTTTTGAATTTCTTAACTCTTTGTGAAACAAAGTTCTAATCCAAGTGATAATACCCAGTCTTAGTGATCAACAGGAGCTTTTGCCATAGCTTCCTATTCTAATCTACCCCTGCCTGTAATCTCTCCCAAAGAACTCTCAACAAATAGAACTTCTGGGACAAGGATGGTGTTCTTCACCATCTTCCGTAAATCAACTTAGACATGTTTCTGTTGATATCAAAATTATGACACTGAGCTACCTGTCAGAGTGGCAGCCTCTTATTCAATGTTCTCTCCCCCTACATTCATACCAGGAGCAAGTGGTATTGATAGTGCTCTTCACAGAGTTAGGAGAATTACATGAATTGATACATGAATAGCACTTAGAACAGAATAAGACCTCACTGGACATTAATAGGTGACTCCTTGGCTTCTTGCTGTGGCTGTTGTCACTACATGCATGTCTGCCTCACCTTCTAGCTTCCTCTCCAACTGCCGTCCCCCAAATAATCATTTGGACCATTGCAGCTACAAACCTGAAGGCAACTGGGAGTGGAGTGACGGGGATGAGGAAGATACAACCTTCACTTTATCATTTTGACACTAGAGTAAAAAGGTCCTCCTCTAAATCCCTTTCTAGAGTATTGTGGCTGGATTGCGACTTTTACAAAAGTTTAACTGAGAGTTCATGAGTAACCAGGTGGTATACAATCTGCAGTTATTTCTAATGGCTAACGCTTGTGGTTCTTTTCAAAGTCCACTGGTCCAGGCATACATTCATGGAAAAGCCTAGCACTCAAGTTGACAACTTGCTTACAGCTGCCAGGGGTCAGCTTAGTTTTTACCATCAAAGAAGCAGTGGGAGCATTCTCTTCTAGGTTCAATTATTACGAAGTCTGGGGAGGAAAAGTCTCCCATTACCCAAACCCAAGGCCTGTATCCTGAATTCTCATTTCTTGTCCCAGATTCTGTCTTTCCTCTAAGTAATTCTCAACAAGAACTCATTTCTGTAATATAACAATACAGTTTAATGTAGTTTAACCCAATCTAAATGTCTTAAAGAAAATAAATATTTCTACCATCTGTCTCCTCCTGTCTTCTCACCCAGGCCGAAAACAGCAACAATGTCAGCAGAGGTAGAGCTCTGACTCACACAAATGCACACAATTTTATATTGCAAAGCTGAATATTTAGCTTCTCCAGCTAAATCATCTGCATTTAGGTTAATGGGCACTTCAGTTCTTCCCACAGAGCAATGGTTGGATGCATCAGGGGATATTATGAACATTAACAGATACATTCGCTAATTATTCCAAAAATTGTTTTAATTGCCTATTATATGCTTGGCACTGATAAATAAAAACAAATATACAATTTTTCAAGAATAATGAAAATACTAGGCTGTATTTTGAAGCTAAAATCTAGTGATAGAGAAATAATAAGTTAAAACCAGAGTATTATGAATGTTATGAGTAAGTTTTGTGAAAGAAATAGAACCAGGGTAAGTGCTGAAAACAGTAGTAAAAAATCATTTCACTAAATGTAACTAAAAGTGGTAGTAATAAAGATAATTAAATATGTGAAAAATAGCGAATTTGGCATGCACATTGGGATAAATCTTTTGAAAATAGTATTGATTTCCAGGAACAGATAGCAAAGCGTACATCACATAAACAATGCTGTCCTTATGCAATGATCAATAACCAACAAGAGTAGCCTGCCACCCTTCCTCACCTGCTACCTGCCCTGTTTTCTTTTTTTTTTTTTTTTTTTTTTTTTTTTTTTTTTTGAGACGGAGTCTCGCTCTGTCCCCCAGGCTGGAGTGCAGTGGCCGGATCTCAGCTCACTGCAAGCTCCGCCTCCCGGGTTCGGGCCATTCTCCTGTCTCAGCCTCCTGCGTAGCTGGGACTACAGGCGCCCGCCACCTCGCCCGGCTAGTTTTTTGTATTTTTTAGTAGAGACGGGGTTTCACCGTGTTAGCCAGGATGGTCTCGATCTCCTGACCTAGTGATCCGCCCGTCTCGGCCTCCCAAAGTGCTGGGATTACAGGCTTGAGCCACCGCGCCCGGCCACCTGCCCTGTTTTCTATAGCTTCAGCCACCTTCCAGCATTCCTATATATATTTCTTATTTACTGCTTTTGCTATTTATTTATTCCTACTAAGTTCCACAAGTGGAGGGTTTTCTTGTCTGATGAATACCAAAAACCATGAATGGTGCCTTACATGTAGCAGTGGCTCAATAAATATCTTAAATAAAGGCATATGTAAGTAAATGAATGAGCAAATGAACAGGTTTTAAAAATCTGATCATTTCAAGACAAAAAATATCCATAATATAGGATGAATTCTAAAATTAACTTGCATTTGTGATTTTGAAGCAATAAAGTATGTGACCACCATGCATAGTGGTCTTACACCTGTAATCCTAGCTTAGGAGGGTTGCATAAGGCCAGGAGTTCAAGACCAGCCTGGGCAACATAGTGAGAATGCACCTTTAAAAAAATAATAAAAATAAAAATTAGCCAGGCATGGTGGTGCATGCCTACAGTCCCAAGTATTCGGGAGGCTGAGGCAGGAGAATTCCTTGAGCCCAGGAGTTTGAGGCACAGTGAGCTATGATCCTGCCCAGTCTAGGCAACAGAGTGAGACTCTGTTAAATAAATAACAGGGTCTCATTAATAAACATTAATAAAATAAACATTAATAAAATAAACATTAATAAACATTAATAAAATAATCATTAATAAAAGTGACTTTATTAATCTTTGCTATCCTTCCTGTTACCTACAGAAGCCTGGTATAATTTCTATAGTTGATCATTCTAATCACATATCTTTTATTAATATATAAGAAAACAGTGTGAAAGAATATGGGAATAAGTTAAAGAATATGGGAATAAGTTATATTCCCATATTCTAATTTATATGAGCAAATACAGGGATTTTAAAAATATGCTAATATAATAGTCAATGTGTTCAACATCAGCTCAGCAATATTTATTGAGCACCTACTATGTATCAGGCATAGAACTCTGAAAAAGAAATTTTCTTACCTCATGGAAACAAATATAAACCAATATACAAATTTAATCATTTCAGAGAATTCTAAATGTAGATGAAAAAATTTGGTGGGGAAGGAATTGGGATTTCACTTTTAGTTAAAGCATTCAAGGACAATCTCCCCTGTAGGTAACATTTGAACTGATACAGAATGAGAAAATTGCACTTACTACAAGGAGATTGAAGAGAAAATTCCAGGCAGAGAGAAGAGTGAGTATAAAACACTACTGGTGACCAAAATGGGCTGTTTGAGGAATGGAAGGAAGGCCATTGTATTTGGAGATCACAGAGAAACAAAAGAATTCAATGTGTGTTGAACTCAGAAAGTTATCAGGAGCTAAATCATGTAAGGCTTAGATGACTATGAATAGAATTTGGCCTTCATTTCCTGTTCCCTTGTAATTTTCCAGAGAGTGTCATGCTGCAAATAATACAATTTGAGTCCTACTTTTAAAAAAAATCCCAGCTATATATAGAAAAAGGCCTGTACCTGGGGAAAGAAATCTTTATCACATGTAGTTTCTATTAAACTTCTCAATGAGAAAATATAACAAAAAGGTAGTAGTGAATTACTATTACAATTCTACGCATATGTGTTGCCTTTCATGCATTAAAAGTCACAATTTTTGTAATTTTATTCATGTGCATCACAAATATAAAACTTATTTTTATCACTTCTGTCTTCAGACACATTTTAAGATTTTATTAATTTATTTATTTTAGAACTAACCTAAATTCCCCTGGATGTGGGAGGGAAAATTAATGACAATTATTCCAGTCCAAGAGTATTACTTTCTATAAAACTAACCCTAAACTTTGGTTTACTTCAGCCCTAAGAGAAATAGCATATTAACCCTGGCTGATTATAATGGGTAAATGTGATCAATATTTTACTCCTTACTTCTCCTGAAAAACTAAAACCTGACAGGCTAAAGTAAATTTAAAGTCTAAACCACAAAGCTGTACCAAATTTAGTTGGGGCAGTAAGTAGACATTTTTAAACCTGTATGACAGATACGACTAAAACAATTGGTCTTGTTGACATTGCTACCTTTGTATGGATAGAAATAAATATTAACAATGTAATTTACCATTGCACATTTTGGCAAGAAAATTTTTACCATTCAAAAAGTCAGGTTGAGCTTACTCTCTGTGGCATTGTCACAGCCTATTTCTGATGGAAAATATTTTTAGCCACAATTGACTAAGTCATTTGTCTTAGTGAGACCTCACAGGCAATAGATGGCATTAGCAAGTAGATATAGGAAAACCGTCATCATTAATTATAATGAGGACTGCAATTGGGGTCCCTGAGTTTCCAGTGGCAGATTCACAAAGTGGGTAATACAATTTGTGGATCAAGCACAATTAAGTGTAATATATAGTTAATGTCTTTCTATTTGCCTCTTTAATTGCAAGATCAACTCTGAGACTACACAATGGTAACTGGTACTCAACTAATTCTTTGGCTGTGTAATCTGGATTTACTAGTGGAACTGTATTTGAGCGTCCTGAAAAGTTTCATGACAGTCAGCAGCGTGTTATGAGTAACTTTAGCCAGTATCTATGCGAGACAGGACTAGCTGGAATTTCCTAGGCCAACTAAGAATCCCTAAGCCTAGCTGGGAAGGTGACCATATCCACCTTTAAACATGGGGCTTGCAACTTAGTCCACACTGGACCAATCAGAGAGCTCACTAAAATGCTAATTAGGCAAAACAGGAGGTAAAGAAATAGCAAATCATCTATTGCCTGAGAGCACAGGGGGAGGGACAAGGATCGGGATTTAAACCCAGGCATTTGAGCCGGCTATGGCAACCCCCTTTGGGTCCCCTCCCCTTATGTGGGAGCTCTGTCTTCACTCTATTAAATCTTGCAACTGCACTCTTCTGGTCCGTGTTTTGTTAAGGCTCAAGCTGAGCTTTCGCTGGCGGTCCACCACTGCTGTTTGCCCCCACTAGCAGACCGGCCGCTGACTTCCATCCCTCCGGATCCAGCAGGGTGTCCGCTGTACTCCTGATCCAGCGAGGTGGCCACTGCCACTTCCGATGGGACTAAAGGTTTGCCATTGTTCCTGCACGACTAAGTCCCTGGGTTCGTCCTAATCGAGCTGAACACTAGTCACTGGGTTCCACGGTTCTCTTCCGTGACTCACGGCTTCTAATAGAGCTGTAACACTCACGCATGGCCCAAGATTCCATTCCTTGGAATCCTTCAGGCCAAGAACCCCAGGTCAGAGAACACGAGGCTTGCCACCATCTTGGAGGTGGCCCGCCACCATTTTGGAAGCTGCCGCCACCATATTGGGAGCTCTAGGAGCAAGGTCCCCCTTAGCATCTACACAAACAAAGTGAAAGATGGTCAAGCTAGTTTTTCTCTGTACATGTTGATCATCAAGATAAGTAAAATTTCAAGGAAAATTTGCAGACAGAATTTTCATTTTTAGAAAATTTTTGGCTGGGCACCGTGCCTCACACCTGGAATGCCAGCACTTTGGGAGGCCAAGGAGGGCAGATTGTTTGAGCTCAGGAGTTCAAGACCAGCCTGGACAGCATGGAGAAACCCCGTCTCTGCGAAACATGCAAAAATTAGCCAGGTGTGGTGGTATGTATCTGTAGTCTCAGCTACTCAGTAGGCTGAGGTGGGAGAGGATTGCCTAAACTCAGGTAGGTCAAGGCTGCAGTGAGCCATGATTGCACCATTGCACTCCATCTTGGGTGACAGAGTGAGACCCTGTCTCAAAAATCATAACAGTAATAATAAATGAATAGAAAAAATTCCTGTAAAAGTCATTTAAAATAAAACTGTTTATGAGTGCCAACATTTTGACAAATAGGATGTAACTTTAGAATATTTTTAATTGTATAAACAAAAGTATATAAAAAACTTGCTGCGTCTTTTGGCCCTGGTGTAACAGATACAAATTCAGTCAACCCGAATGGCTATAAATCAATATTAATTTGATTACTTATGCATTTAACTGTTGCCCTAGTATTTTCTTCTGTGGAATTTACAGTTTAAAATGCATTTCTACTTACACTCTACTGTATCGATTAGGATTACAGTTTGTTTCTTACTAGCTCTGATTCTATTCTACAGCATTTCGTTATGCTATTCTTTCCTTTTATGCTCATTCACGTTTTTAATATGTTTAGTCTATTAAGCATTGCACTTTAATTTTGGTCAGTCTATTTTCCTTCCCTAAAATTACACTGGCATTTCTACTAACATTTATCAGAATTTTTATGTGCTGGTTCGTCTACTTTTTACATTTAAGAAATTTTAAAAAAGAAATCTTATGTGGCAAAATTCTCCCCTCCTCTCCATACAGAGATTTCTGATTACATAAATCAATTATCAAAAATGCACATACCTGTCACAAATGCTTTTTCTCACCAGAATAAATTTAAGATATGTTGCAAAATGTAAGGTAGCTTTTTATAGAAATCCCAAGTCTACCTTCTAAAAGTTACATTTATAAACCACTAAGCGATTTCTGTGATTCTTAGAAACATTCACTATTTACTTCTCTCCTCTCATTCACATTTATAAACTAATGAGTGTGTGTATGTGTGTGTGTTTGTGTACCTTAAGCGTTCAGTGAATTTGGGAAAATTAGTGAATTAGTTGGCAGGGCATGATTATGTGAAAACCATGTTTCACCAAACACAGAGGAACATAATGACTTTTTTTGAGACGGAGTTTTGCTCTGTCACTAGGCTGGAGTGCAGTGGCGCTATCTCAGCTCGCTGCAACCTCCGCCTCCCAGGTTCAAGCAATTCCCCTGCCTCAGCCTCCAGAATAGCTGGGACGACAGGTGCGTGCGACCACACCCAGCTAATTTTTTTTTTTTTTTTTAATGTATTTTAGTAGAGACTGGGCTGGGTTTCATCATGTTGGCCAGGATGGTCTCGATCTCCTGACCTCATGATCCATCCGCCTCGGCCTCCCAAAGTTCTGGGATTACAAGCGTGAGCCACCACGCCTGGCCATGACATTTTTTGTGTGTATCTTTCCTTCCTTTTCTTTTCCTCATTTTGCTGTTGACCTATGAATATAGAATAGTGTAGGGATGGTAGCACTGTTTAAAGATGTTAGCTCTTGCCTTCTCCCACACAGTGTAAGTACCTCAAGTGAAACAGAGTAACTTAGGCACATTGCAACTTTGTCTTCTTGGCTGTATTGTGTGTGTTTGTGTGTGTGTGTGTTTGAGAGAGAGAGAGAAGAGAAGAGAAAGAGAGAGGGAGAGTGTGTGTGCGTGCGCGTGTGTGTGTCAGGGTGAAGGTATGGGGAGTGGGCTGTGAAGAAAAAGAAAATACTAGATGTCATTAATATGATTATAGCTACCCTTCTTACATTAACTCACTTCCTTCCTGCAACTTTTGTTAATATTGGTTGAATCTAAAGAACTTTCAGACTAAGGTAAGCTTAAGTCAATTTGACTACCATTCTGTTAAGGCAGACACATTCTAACACGATACTGCTTTTATGCATACCTTCTCTATTTCCCTCTTCCTCCCGAACAAAACAAAACAAAACAAAAGGCTTTAGATTCACCAACCTGTAATGAGGTATGTAAAATGCTATGCCATTAACACAGTAGTGCCTTGTCTCAAGGTCACTTTCATATGGCTAAAAGCAAAACAGCACACTCCCTTTGACTCAAAGGAGCCTGCATATTCCATATGGTATATATACACGATGGAATACTATTCGGCCTTTAAAAAGGGGGAAGTTCTGCCATTTACAATAACATGGATGAACCTGGAGGATATTATGCTAAGTGAAATAACCATGTACCAAAAGAAAAATACTGCATGATTTCACTTACAGGTGGAATCCAAAAAAGTTGAACTTATAGAATCAGAGAGTATGATGGTTACCAGAGGCTGGGGTAGGGGCAGGAATGGGGAAAAGAGAGAAGCTGGTCAAAGGGCATAAAGTTTCAGACAGGTGGAATACATTTCAGTTATCTATTGCACAGAATGGTGACTATAATAAATAAAAATGCATTGCATATCTCAAAATTGCTAAAATAATAGATTTTAAACTCCCCCCCCCAAAAAAAACAGTAAGTGCGTGAGGTAATGCATTTGTTACATAAGCTGATTTCCACATTGTATACATTTATCAAAGAATCACACAGTATCTTATAAATACACATAATTATTATTTGTCATTTAAAATATGATTTTTTAACACATATTCAGATCCTGAAGGCGAGTTCTTTCCAGATGCAAGCTTTCTCTATCGAAAACTGGTATTTCATCTTCCATATCCACAGAAAGAAAAAAGTTGTTTGGGATGAGGTCTTGCTGTGTTGCTTAGGCTGGTGCTAAATGCGTTGTCTCAGGCTCCCAAGTAGCTCCACAGAAAATTTTACTAAGAGATGAATGGGATAGAAGAGAAAGGGGCACTCCGTGATCACGTCATTATGTGTAAAACTTCCTGTGACCAAGAACTCATCTAGTGATTCTCATCTCTATTTGACCTTGCTCATAAATCAATGGATTTTACATGTTAGAAACATAAATAAGATCATAAATGTCTTAAATTAATGCACTGGTGACAGTTCCATACAGGTTTTCATAGAAACTTCCCATGAAAACATCCCTAGACATATATAATGTTATGTAATTCTCCCAGGAACGCTGTGAGGGAGATAACACGTCATATTATTACAGATAAGGTAACTGAGACTCAAAGAGGTTGTCTTTTGACAAAAGCTATAAAACTAAAAAAAGGCAGAGTCTCAATATAAATTCTGTGTGTTCTGACTTTAAAGTCATGTTCTATCCTCTGTGTCATGTAGTCCCCAAAGCAGATCTCAGCTGAGCTTGGTAATATCAGCAGTACACAATGGACTGACTTCAGATATGAAAAATACAGAGTGTAGTATTCTCTGTATTTTTTAGCAGAGAAACTCTACACAGAACCAAATAACCTTATAGGAGAAAAATAAAGAGTAATGTTTATGTATAGTTACACTATATATAAACATATATAAATATATGTTAAATATAGTTACACATTTTTTAGTGTTTTACATATTGTTACATATGTAAAATGTTTACATATATAGTGTTTTACATATTGGAACCTTTGTATTTACCATTATCTTTGATCTTCATAACAATTTTAGCTTATTAGCTCTATTTCATGCATTGAGAAACTGACTTAGAAAGATTCTGAAACCTAAAAAATTTCTCACAGTAAGTACAATTGTCATTAAATATCCACAGAGGATTGGTGTCAAGACCCCTCACAGATACCAAAATCAATGGATGCTCAAATCCCTATTTAAAAAAAAAAAAAGTTAACACCTGTAATTCCAGCACTTTGGGAGGCTGAGGTGGGCAGATCCCTAGAGCTCAGGAGTTTGAGACCAGCCTGGGCAAAACCCTGTCTCTACAAAAAATACAAAAATTAAGCAGGCATAGTGTCATGCGCCTGTAGCACCAGCTATTAGGGAGGCTGAGCTGGGAGGTTTGGTTGAGCCTGAGATTTCGAGGCTGCATTGAGCTGTGATCATGCCGTTGACCTCAGTCTGGGTAACGGAGCAAGACCCTGTCTAAAAAAAGAAAAAAATTCAGTATTTTCATATAACCTATGGGCATCCTCTTGTATTCTTTAAGTCATCTCTAGATTATTTACAATACCCAATACAATGTAAATGCTATGTATATTTGTATTTGTCTCTTTATTTTGCTGTGTTTTTAATTGTCTTTTTTTTCTTAATATTTTTTGCCTGCGTCTTGTCGAATCCATGGATACAAAACCCATGGATCCAGAGGGCTGACTGTACTGAACTGGGAGTTGAACATGAATCTTTCCCTTCAGGCTTTGCTTCACTATCCATTACAATACACTACCTTTATAAGCTATTGATGGTTTCTGCTCTTCTGCTTTTTCAGAAATTTTTGCCCTGGTTAAACAGCATCATTCCCTTCTACATTAGACTCAATCCCTTTAAACAATAATTAGGAATTGACAAACATCTCTAAAAAGGATAAAAAACCAGTGATTCAGCATGGTGCCCATTACAGTAAGCAGTCGAAGGGGGTCAGATTATGCCACCCCAAAATCCACTTTGGCATAAGAATTATTTTGAGTTGAGTTCCGGAAGAGTTCTCTGCACACCCTTTAACTGCCTAAACATAGAACATACATTTCCCTTTGTGAAGGCATCCTCCTCTTTCCCTTTGTCAGGCATAGAAGAGCATTAATCACTGAGAAAGAATTTACACTAAGGGATATTTACATCAACAGATCTTACTAGAATAACCCTTATCTTCCCTCATAAGCTTCCTAGTCAGTTCTCCAGGATTTCTTGACCCTTGAAGCCCAAACACCTTTTCCTTTGTTAAAATGATGTATGTCCCCAAGTCAAACCACTTAGAGTTTTCCTTATTTTCTGTGAATTCCAATGCATGTAAAACATTAATTAAACTCTATGCTTTTTTTCCTCCTGCTAATCTGTCTTTTGTTAGTTTAATTCACAAGCCCCTCGTTACTTAACCTAAGAGAGTAGCAGAAAAGATCCTCCCTCCATCACAATAATATGTATAATTTTTTAATTTAAAAAATTTTAAAAGTCTCCACATATTATTCAGTGACCTGCCCCTGACAGTTTCAAATTCAACCAATCCTAATGTGTTAATTCATGTTAGGTATTTTCTTCTCATACATTGATATGAAACTATTTCTGAAACAAATGAAGCACTAAAACATAATTGGAAAGGCAAGCAGTATGGGAACACTGGATAAATTGAAGTGCGAGGCAGAGAATAATGAAGGAGGATACCTATAAAGAGGCTTCCTATCTTATGATTTTCTCTATATTTGACTGTGCTCATAAATCAATTGATCATACATGTTAGAAACATAAATTAGATCATAATATCTGAAATTAATGCACTGACGACACTTCCATAGAGGTTTTCAAGGAAAATACTAATGTATTTGGAGCTGTTTTTTAACATCTGAGTTGGCATCAAGTACAAAACATCTCCTCCCACCCATCCTTTGGTGCCCTACTAAGTGACAGAATTCTGATAGGGGCAGCGCCCAGCTGACTCCCTGTAGCAAATATGATACTTTTGCTTTTATGAAGCCATCTGCAGAGAAATAAATCATCATAAAGTTGACTGAGTGTGTCCTATATTCATCTGCTTGAACAAGTTCAATGTAATTGACTGACAATAATAAAAGGGGATTAGAGAAAAAAAGTCCTCAGTATTGTCAAGTGGGTGTCACCCAACCCCTGACTTCTGAAAGATGGTCAGGATACAGATGGGCTGAAAGAAAGAAGAAGCTATCCAAGGAGAGCAAAGACAGACAGGGCATAAGGAGTGTGACAGCATGGCATCTGTGTCTGTGCTGGGAGAGTCTGCATGCAGTGGAAGAAATGGGAGGAGAGTTATTTTGCATAGTTAAAAGGTTGGTCTGATTGAAATAGATAGTTCATGTTGTTAACTAATAAGGGATAATTTAAAGCTGTACAGTTCACTGAAATTATTGAATGCTATAATTTGGCTTTATTTTTCTATCACATTTGACGTCTCAGCACAGTAGCACAGGTAGCACACTGAGGAAGAATTAATTGAGAGCATTCTGCAGAGGTAAGGCTTTAATGCCTTTTCTTCCTCTGCATACCAGAATAGGAACTTAACGGAAAATCTGCATCTAGACAGACCAGGGCTCTGTATATAGCAAAATCTTGAGGTCATTTTTGAAGGGATTGTATAAGGAGAATGGATATGTAAAAAACAGTGGAACCCATATCTGTAATGAGAGTTGAGTACATTAAATGTTTATACACAATGAGCTATAACATCTCTGCAGTGAGTTTTTGTTATAACCTTGATTCCTCCCATTGAAGCACTAGTGGAAACCATTGACCAGTGTTTTTCTGATGATCTGATTGGATTTGTTGCCTGTGCCTTGCCCTCTTGCTTCATGATCCATATTGATCCTCAGATAGTTCTTAATAATGCTCTAGTTAATTCCTTTAATAGCATTTGATGTTTTATTTCTGCTGTTCATTCCAGCTTGAGTGTCCTGTTAGTGTGTTCTTGTCTTCTGAGCAATAGATTTTTGAAATGACAGACAGAGGATTTTAGACTTCCCTGAGAGGAACTTATAAATATAATCAATGTTAAGTGAAAGGGCCAATAGGGCACTTACACATGCGGATTTTCTACCTGTGAATTATCCCAATCTTAGAAACTTAGATAAGCCTTGTGTTATAAGCAGATACATGCTCAGAGCATAATACTTAATAACTTACTTCCAAAATTTGGTGGATTTCTTTGCAAATATTTATCAGTATACAATTTCGCTCCATGTCTGGACCTAATATTCAGTATGAGATCCTTGAGAGCCCACTTTCAATGCTGATCAAAGCCTTTGTTTTCTCATACCCACCATATGGTGTCGCTATAAAGATGGATAGTAGCGGAAAAACTAGTGGGCCCCTGTGCAGTGAGTCCAATGGGAATGACAAACAGCATGGCAAATAGAAGAAACAATCAGTCAATCAACATTCAAATACCGGGTCCCCTCTAGAGTCCCTGCTAGGAATCCAAGAAAGAAATGACATAGATCTTGCTTAAAAAAATCGATTTGGAGGTCCAACATATATTCGAATATTTTCAAATATTAATTTCAATATTCCAAAATTTCAATACTTATTAAAAAATTAAAATGTTAAGGGTAAATAATGACATTAAAGGGATTTAAATATTAATGTTATATGGAATCATATAAACGCAGGACTAAAACGCTTAAAACAATCTTTTTTTTTTTGGTAAGACTTTGTAGCAGGATTTAAGATGGAAAGTTTCAGAAACAAATATGAAAGGTATTGTAAGAAGAGGGAACAATGTAACAAAAAACGGTGAAAAAAGACTGAATGTGGTATATTATGGAAATATGGAAATAGTGAGATTTCACTTAAGAGAAACCTTCATCAAAACACAGCCTGAAGTAACAGAAGACCATCTGCTCAGCAATAGTAAATGCAGAGATTCACTTAGCATAAGCAAAGGGACAACAATTCAAGGGACAAAAAACAATAGGTGTATAAAATTAAAAGAGCTGGCTAGGTATGGTAGCTCATGCCTGCAATCCCAGCACTTTGGGAGGCTGAGGTGAAAATATTGCTTGAGCCCAGAAATTTGGGACCAGCCTGGGCAACATAGGGAGACTCTGTCTCTACAAAAAAAAAAAAAAAAAAAAAAAAAAAAAAAAAAAAAAAAAAAAAAAAAACATAAAAATAAACCAGACATGGTGGCACATGCCTGTGGTACCAGCTACTCAGTGGGAGGCTGATGTGAGAGGATTGCTCGAGTCCTGGAGGCTGAGGCTGAGGCTGACTGAGCCTTTATGGAACCAGTGCATTCCAGCCTCAATAACAGAGTCCCTGTTTCCAAAAAATACATATATAAAATTAAAAGAGCTTTAAAATCCTGTTTTTTACCAACAGTCCATTGACATTTTGCACACAATAGGTGTCCAAATGATACTACAGAATTATTGTCTGGGCAGAATAAAATACATCACTTTAAAAGTCAAATTGAGACTTTTTTCCCCTTGAATATGTTTTGACTTTGGAGATTTAGAAGGATCAATTTCTGTCAGCGGTAGAGGGCTATACTCTGAATATCGAGTTTAAGATCCATCATTTGCTTGAGCTACATTATAATAGTTTAATTTTTGAAACAACACTGCTGAAATAGTTTTTGGAGCTAGATAATAGATTGTAATACAGACTAGAAGGAATTGCAGTACATTTCTTCAGGGCAGAAAGCAGGTGTAGTTATGTCTCTGCATGTACATCCAATGCTAATGTTTTTTAAATGTAAATTGTTTCTTTTAAGAGAAAATGTTATATTGAATATTGACGCAAAGGCATTATATGTTTGTGTTTTATTTTCCTGAGATCTAAAACTCATTCTCCACCTATACTGAGACTTCGATGAAATATCCAAAGTGTTTGTAACAAATCTGGCATTTAAGGAAGCAGATTTATATAAGCTATAGCTGGGATTTTTTTCTATATCTATTTCCAGTTTCTTTATAATATTTTATGCAGGCTTATTATGATTTTATCTATAGGTGCATTTAAGTATGTTTTGAACAGTGGGGGGAAATTAAAACTTGAAATTTAACAAAGAACTTAAAGTGAGCTACTGCAATAATAATGAATTCTTAAATAATGAATTTTAGAAGTCGGATACAATTCTCCCTAAAAGGATTCATTATATAAAGCAAATAGCTGAACAATGTCAGGTTGTAACGTAGTAATCAAGAGAAAGGGCTTCCAGGCCAGGTGCAGCTATCACTTTAAGCCCCAGGACAGCCAGGCTGCTTCTCACACGATTGCCAGGGAAACAGAGGCTTCAGCTTCTGTGGTCAAGAAGCTGGGTATGTCATGGACCAGTATTTCAGATATGCTTCCCTTCAAGAATTACTTTTCCAGCTCTCCCTCAAGACAAATTGTTCATCTGGACGGAACGGGGACAGAAGTCTTGCGGAAGTACAAAGAGTGAAACAAATAACTTTAAGCTGTTGAAGAGCCAGCTGTGAGATCCAGACATAAAGGATGACCAGATCTTGAACTGGCTGTGAGAATTTTGCTCTTCTATCATGGACTTGGCAAAAGACTTTGAGCAGCTCCTCAGTATTACATTGAGATTGGCTTGGTTGAATAGAAATCAAACAGTGGTAGAAGAGTATTTGGCTTCTCTGGGTAATCTTGTATCAACAGACTGTCTTCCTTAGCCCAAGTCTCAGCATAATTGCTTCCCACTTGGGGTACCCTCCCTGAATGATCATTAAGAAGAGCCATGTAAATGTTTCAGATTCTGATGATGGAGGTGATTTTCTTCCTGCAAATTTTGACACATGTCATACAACCTTACAAATAATACCAAGATATGTCCCACTGGCACTGTGTTGTTTGTGCCAATACTGGTAGAAACATTTCCATTTGTTCAATTGGAAAGAATATTGGAATGTTACATTCATAACTTACTAAAGATTAGTATATACTTTCCAACTTTGAGGAACGAAATTCTGAAGCTTATTATTAAAAAAATCTATTCAAGTTGGATGTGAATGCATTCTGGCAGGATACTGAAGATGCTGAGGAAACAGCAGTCAAACTTGTGGTGGGACAGATTCCATGGAATGATTGTTTAATATGAACAAAGATGAAGGGACTGTTTCTAAGGCTGACTCCAAATGGCTCGTTCTGATGGTGCACCCTGTAGCTAAATGCCTGGACATCCTGCTGTCTTTGCTTTTTCTGTACGTGAAGTATGTCTGGTATGTATAATACATGTTAAGGTTGATAACAAAATAAAGGATTTGTAATATATCAAAAACTGATAAACGTATTTGGCAAACTCCTGTTGCCCGTCCCTGCCTCCTGTCATGTACAATTTTTCATGTTTTACCTCCATAACTTAAAATTGGGACTCTCAGAAGCATTTTTAGAACATCTCTAGGAAAAACAATGCAGGATCCAAATAATCCTGCTATCATCAGGTGAGCTGCTGGAAATTATATTGGAAGCTCTTTGGCAAGAGCTAAATTCATTCCTGTCATCTCAACTATAAAATCATGCCTAGGTCTTTTGGTTAACTGGCCACACAAATACCTTAGTAACCAGGATCTGAGAATGAAGGGTTTTTGTGATATTGCTCTCCATCAAACATTTTACTCAGCCTTCCAAGCTGTGTTCCACACCTTTGTTTTTAGACACAAGCAGCTTTTAAGTATAAACCTGAAAGAAGGTTTGAGATGTCTTCAATGCCTACATTTTTAAGGGATAGTGACTAGTCAGCTAAATCCTCTGAAGATTTGCCTGCCCTCAGTGGTTAACTTATTTGCTGCTGTCACAAATAAATATCACTGAGTCTGCTACACTATAGGTGAGAGGAACAATGGCCAGAAATACCGGTGGAGGGGACTCAGTGTGAACATGCACCAACCCATTGGACGCCTTCTTCTCCTTTGATCCTTGTGTGATTAAGCAGTCAAAGAAAGTCATTGATTCTATTTATCAGATATGGGAAGACATAAGTGTCGAAGAACTTCAGGAGTTTAAGAAGCCTAGAAAAAGGAGATGGCAGAAGATGAAGACGATCTTTTGAAAGGTGAAGTTCCCCCAAACTGAAGTTCCCCAGTTCCACCATGATTGGGATTATACCGAGCCACTTGATGCGATGCACATTTCCAAAGTCCTTCGAGTAGTGTGGGCTCCCCATCTGTGTTATACCTGCCAGACCAGCTCCTTCTCATCTGGAGGATTTGTGATTGACACGCAGCATTCTTCTCCATACTCGTCATGTTCTTCAGCAACTGTTTCTGCTGTTTGGGCACTGCATTGAACTAGAATGAGCACCTGACTCAGGCATCATATTTTCAAGTTAGACTTGACGGTCTGAACAGACTTTTTATTTTCTTTTTTGATCCCCTTAGAGACAAAAATAGAAGACTGAATATCATGTGCAATATTTGACGGTGGGGTTGATGATAAATGTTAAAGACTTTGCTTGTTTGTTTAAGAAGTACTTTTCTTGGCTGGGCATGGTGGTGGCTCACGCCTGTAATCCCAGCACTTTGGGAGGCCGAGGCAGGAGGATCACGATGTCAGGAGATCAAGACCATCCTGGCTACCACGGTGAAACCCCATCTCTAGTAAAATACAAAAAATTAGCAGGGCGTGGTGGTGTGCACCTGTAGTCCCAGCTATTCGGGAGGCTGAGGCAGGAGAATGGTGTGGACCTAGGAGGCGGAGGTTGCAGTGAGCCGAGATTGCGCCACTGCACTCCAGCCTGGGCGACAGAGCAAGACTCTGTCTCAAAAAAAGAAAAAAGAAAAAAAGAGAGAAAGAAAGAAGGAAAGAAAGAAAGAGAAAGAAAGAAAGAAAGAAAGAAGAAAGAAAGAAAGAAAGAAGAAAGAAAGAAAGAAAAAGAAAGAAAGAAAGAAAGAAAGAAAGAAAGAAAGAAAGAAAGAACTTTTCTTTGCATTACAGATTTTTGACATAATTATTGTATAATTTCTAATATAGACAGCAGCCTATTTTGACAGACTGCCTTTTTAACTCAGGATTTTTTTTCAGAACCATAGTCATAGAACTTTGCTGATCTGCTTTCAACGAAGAATCCTCTAAGATAAATCCTCTATTCAAAGACTCTAACTAGAATGTGTTATTTTTGCTGCATTGTTTACCTCCTGCTGTAGTTGTGTGTTGGAATTTCAGTAGGGTGCAGAGAAAATGGAAACTAGGGAAACATCCAAACCTGGTCTGGAACAAAGAGAATTGGAGCTGGCACTGAAGGAGATCTCTAGGGACCCCAGAGACCAATAAAAGCCAGTAGGGAAGAGAGAGAGAAATTAGAGAAACAGAATCAAACAAATGATATACTTTCATGGTGTAAAAATGAATTTGAAAAAGAAGTGGAGATCCAGATAAATGTAATTCATATTGACTGAAAGTAGGCTTGGGCTTGCATTAAAAAAAAATTACATCATATTTTGCCCTTCGGCTTTCAAGTGTCCCGTTGGAACTAGAATTGCTCTTTGGTAGCAGTTAGATAGAGTTATTTTTGACCTGCATTATTTGGTATTTTCAGAATTTCTTTGTTCAAACAGGAAGGAAAAAAAAAAAAAAAAGCAATTAGGGCTGAGCATGGTGTGGCTCATGCCTGTAATCCCAGCACTTTGGGAGGCTGAGGCAGGAGGACTGCCTGAGCTCAGAAGTTTGAGATCAGCCTGGCCAAAATAGCAAAACATTGTCTCTACAAAAAGCACAAAAATTAGCTGGGCATGTTGGTGCATGCCTGTAGTCCCAGCTACTCTGGAGGCTGAGGCAGGAGGATGGATTGAGCCTGGGAGGTAGAAGCTGCAATAAGCTGTATTTGCACCACTGCACTCCAGCCTGAGTGACAGAGTAAGACCCTGTCTCTTAAAAAAAAAAAAAAAAAAAAAGTAGGGTATTTGGTGGAATGGTTTTGCTAGCAATAATAGGCCAATAATAGGCCAAACTTACTACTGCAGTCTTTTTCCAATGGCTATGCCTATCATGGATTCAGCTTGGTGAAATCCTTCTCTACAAGGCTCTTTTGCTATTTTCTTAACTAAACACTGGGAGAGAGGAGAAGTCTAAGATGACCTTGCTTTATAACAAATTTGCCCAAGCACTGCCAGAGTCATTCTGAAGTTCAAGTATATTTTTGCTTTGTTTTTTAAATGTGTATTTTTTGTTTACTTGTGAAAATGATCATCTTCAAGCATATTTATTTTTCTGCCCCTTCTATTTATTTAAAGGCAGGCAATATTTTCTTGATCACAAATATTTTGTAATGAATTACGTCCTCTTTCCTAAGGCTTTGTATGCTATTGCATAATTATACTGGTGGCAATGTAGAGTTTGAATTTCAGTCTATAAATATGTTTTTTGGAAAACAGAAATTGTCATTGCTTCAAAAAGTTTGGATATTGGTAATTTGATTTTGGTGACTTGGTGGAAAGTCATTTGAGAACCTCATGGTTCTCTTTTTTTAACTGCTGGCAAAAAGTAGATTTTTGCATATTGGATAAAATGAGTAAATAAAATTGTATCTAGAGAAGTTAACAGTAAGTGTAACCTTGTGGATTGGGAAGCAGTATTAACGCACAAGGACTTTATTTACAAATAAGTCTTAGTCTGAAAAAAGTTTGAGAAAAAAAAAATCCATTGTGAAAATAAAGCAATGATATGATTAATCTATAACTTTCATTCTTATGCCAATAAAAGGAGGTACCCCAATTTTAAAAAGACTTCTCACTTAAAAAAAACAAGAGAGAGAGACAGAGAGAGAAGGGAGAGAGAAAAAAAGGATTGTAATTCAAGACTCTATACCCAGTCCTGAATCATTCATCTGTCAGAGCAAATAAAGCTATCTATTGATATGTAAATAAGCAAAACCATATTATTCTACACCCATTAGAGGAGAAATGGATCGAATTAAAACCAAACAACAACTAGAACAGATTGCTCAAGTATCACTATGGAGGACTATGGATGAGAGGGATCCTCCAACCAAAAAAAGGGCATTTTGTGAGCTCCATTCAGGGGGAAAAAGATTGGGGATGACAGAAATCAAATAATAAATACAGTAAGTATGTTGTTTGGTCAACCTACATGCTTTAGTGAAGTGCAACTAAAGTTCTAGTCTTTACTAATTCTCTATCCAATTGTGCTCAGCCTGAAGTTATATCTATGTACATTTTAATGTCTACATTTTTATTATCAAGATTTTAATTGATGTTTCTTTAATACTCATATTTTATTGTTTCAATCTTTCTGTTTTTTACTTCCTAAATAAGCTAAGACACACTTATTCTTTTGACCATAATTTGATGTGGAAGAAACTTATCATCTGAGTGCTTAATCATTGTGTATGTCTTTCCAAGTGTTATGCTACTTAATATAATTTGGAATTTTACTTTGTAGACTTAAGAAACAATTTCATGTGATTATTAATATTTTCTCTGTCCTCCAATTCTAATTGCCTTACTCAAATCATGCCCACCCACTCAACTCTGTTTTTCAAAAGTGACAGTCATAGTTCCAGTAGCCCAACTTGTAAGAGGCACTTCTGTCTCCTACAGAAGCCAAACTTGTATCTTTTTTTCTTTTCACCAAGATCCAGAGCCATTTAGGGCCATAACTTCAGACCTACTCACTGCTTTGTTGTTTTTCTACTTCTTGTCCACACAGAAATATGTCTCCTTTTAATCCCAGCTATGATTATTTTGCTTTTCTTTTATTATATTGTCTATTATTGCAGTTTTGAGGATCATGTTGTGTGGAAGTCTTCCCACTTCCTCTCTTTCCCTCAATCTCTCTCTCTTCCTCTCACAAACACATACACACATATATCTTATTTTCTTTCCTTTGATCCATTCCTAATCCAATTCTCTCAGAATAAGCATTGATTATTTCTTTCATAATCTGCATTCTTCCCAAACCACTGTCCATGACATTATTTATATCCATGGGGATTTTTGAATAATATATAATATATGCTTATATGTTTTATGATCAAAATTGCATTATATACTACATATCATGAAAATGTCATGATTGTGGTTTTTACTGAATATTTTACTTTTGATATCCCTGTCGATATAGATAGATATTATTCCTTCTACTGTTCCATAGTATTCCATCATATGCATATCACATATTGTGTCTATTCATTTTCTTATATTTAACATTTCTAATCCTTGTTATGGAAAGCATGCTTATATGGACAATAGCCCACATTTCTCTTTGTAAGTGAAGAAGTGTTTCTACGGGATCCAGTACAGGTAGGGCTGATTTCCAGCTAGACTGGAAGAGCTCTCTCTGCATCTCTGGAGGTGCCTAGAAGTCTGGTTTTTGACGCTTTGCTAAGGAAAGGGCAATGGAATTCATGATATTCTGTTCAGGATTTGAAACTTTTCTAGACACTAAAGTTGGCTTCCTTTCACTCTGTCACCCAGGCTGGAGTGCAGGGGCAGGATCTCAGCTCACTGCAACCTCGACCTCTGGACTAGCTGAGACTATGGGTGTGCACCACAATGCCTAGCTAATTTTTTTAGTTTTTGTAGAGATGGGGTTTTGCAGTGTTACCCAGGCTTGTCTTGAATTCCTGGACTCAAGCAATCTGCCTGCCTTGGCCTCCCAAAGTGTTGGCATTATAGGAATGCATTACCATGCCAAGCCCAAAGTTAGCTTCTTTATTGATGACTGTCTTAACCCGTTGGATAAGCCTGATTTTACTATTTAAAGAGGTACCGAGAGCTTTTGAGGGGAGACCTTCCAAAGACAAAATTCCTAGCACAGATCCTGGAAATTTGAATCAGAGACTCAGCTCAGTCCTAGAGCTCAAAGATAAGACCCCCAAGAGCTCATGCTATAGGTATTTCTTGGATTTCCATTGCTTGCCTGCATTCTTTAGATATTAGGTTGGTGCAAAAAGTCTTAAAAGTCCCAAGGAGGTCTGGTGAGACACTTTAAATAACTGATGTGGGAAAAAGCAATAGATATATACCCAGGAGTAAAATTGCTGTGACATTGGGTGTGTTCCTATTTCATGTCAATAAACTGCATAAAGCTATTTATAATGGCTGTACTGGAACAGAGTGCAAAGTGGAATTCCTACTTTTCTACATTCTTTCCAGCAGTAAATAATCATTAAAGTAGATTGCTAGTGGGTAAATTCCCACTCCAATGTCCATTCTTGGTTCTGTTAATTCATCCTCTAATCTTAGTTGGAGTCTTTACTAGCAAGGTGTCCTGGGGAGCATTTTATATTCACTTACTAAATCAGATTAGTCCAAGATGCACATTTTCCTAGGATTGTGTACACTCAGCCGAGGTTGGTAGACCTCATTCTACTGAGGAATGGTAGACAACATTCCATTCTTTAAAGTTCATGCCAGGAGTATTCTGCTGAGGAAGTGAAAGACCACATCTAGGAACAGAGGAAAAGAATGGAGTGTGAGCTTTATTAGCAATGTCTACAGTAAGCAAATGAGAGGGACTAGGTTCATGTGTGTATACTCTGCTCTGGAACCCTCTCTGACTTCCCCAGGCAGAACAATTATTACCTCTTGCCATTCCATGAGGATGTAATTTCAGAATATTTTGAAGGGCTCAATTCTAATCATGTTCTCTGGAGGTCTAATAGACTAAATATAAATTTAAAATAATTACTTTTCTTGGAAGATTTCAGATCAACTATGGACTTTTATTACATTAATCATAAATTCAATTAATTTATCAAGTAGATTACTAGATATTACAGATTTAGAAATTATACATATGCTAGGGTTTTCCAAACTGAGCTACCCTCTTAATTCAGTGAGCACTGTAAGTGTACTCATAATTGTTTAGTAAGCCATATGTCAATAGGCTGTATTCTCGCAAATATAAAGGAAAGCGTCGCTTTTATTGTTCTGTACTGTAATTGTACTGTATTCAAGACAGAGAGCACAAGAAGAAAGAGTAATAGACACAATAGGGATATCTCATACAACACAAGTTGGATTCGTTTGATAAACAAAGACTTTGGGTCAACAGTTAAGCTAAGAGACAGAATTGCAAAGAATAAGCTTTTCATATGATCTCTAGTTGAAAATGTAAACACAGTCTTTTTTGTGGACATGCAGTGGAAAGGATTAGTTATAACTCTCTGCGGGTATGTGTGTGTATATGTTTCTCCTACCATCCCTGAGATTGCTCGTCACAGAAGCAACTTCATTTTTGAGAGAGTAGGCTGTGGGATGTGACAATGAGGAAAGAAGTGCTGGTAAAGCATTTCCTCTTCGTTATGCTTCTACAGCTAGAGTTAAATAATACCGGGGGGCATTCTTGTTAATGTGATGGCATTTTTTTTTTTTTTTGAGACAGAATAATCACTCTATCACCCAGCCTAGAGTCCTGTGGTACATTCTTTGCTCACTGCAACCCCACCGCCCGGTTTCAAGTGATTCTTGTGCCTCAGCCCTCTGAGTAGCTAGGATTACAGGCACACACTACCACATTCGGGTAATTTTTGTATTTTTAGTAGAGACAGGGTTTCACCATGTTGGCCAGGCTAGTCTCGAACTCCTGGCCTCAAGTGATCTGACCACCTTGGCCTCCCAAAGTGCTGGGATTACTGGCGTGAGCCACTGTACCGGGCCTAATGTGATGGTTTCTTTAATGTGATGGCTTCTTTAAAAAAAAGTTTGTTTTATTCTGGTGGATTTTTTAAATCTTTAATTAAAATTGCATACCTCTGTCATGTTTTACTTGTAAAATTTTGTTAGTGAAAATTAGACTAAAATAAATTTTCTGACCAATGACTAAAAAACATCATATTTCAACATGCTTTTCTATTTGAAACCAAAAATAAGTCCTTGCATATTAAAGGATTTTAAACTTAACCTGTTAAAAATATTGTTTGTGTGGAATAGCTTTCTCTTTGTCTACTTAATTTATGGCTACTCGTGCTAAGAGCCCAAGTTAAACTCATGCTAGATCTAGACGATAAACTGATACTCAGGCATATTGTTCTTGTTTTTTTGGTTTTATTGTTTTTAAATTTTCTAGTCCATTGTCATAATGCTTTTATTTTTGGTGTTGATTTTAATTTGTGACACTTTAATATAATTAATTAATTAATTTATTTATTTTTTTATTTTTTTTTTTTTTTTGAGCCGGAGTCTCACTCCATCACCCAGGCTGGAGTGCAATGGCGCAATCTTGGCTCACTGCAACCTCTGCCTCCCGGGTTCAAGCAATTCTCCTGCCTCAGCCTCCCAAGTAGTTAGGATTACAGGCACCCGCCACCACGCCTAGCTAACTTTTGTATTTTTAGTAGAGATGGGGTTTTACCATATTGGCCAGGCTGGTCTCTTGGCCAGGCTGGTCTTGAACTTCTGACCTTGTGATCTGCCCACCTCAGCTTCCCAAAGTGCTGGGATTACAGCGTGAGCCACCGCGCCTGGCAATGTATTTAATTTCTTAACATAACTATTTATTAGTAGATTTTGGTGAAAAGAGACAACACAGTGGCAATATATCTAATTCATTATATAATTTAATAACCTGAATTCAGGAAACATTTGATTACCTCCTATGTAAAAGGCAGTAAAAAAAGATAAAACTTCATGCTCAAGTAACAAATATTCTGGTAAAAAAGGTAATTGTCTTGGTCTGTTTGTGTTGCTGTAACAAAACACCTTAGACTGGCTCATTTATAAAAAAATAAAAACTTATTTCTCACAGTTCTGGAGTCTGGGAAATCCAAGATCAAAGGTGCTGGCAGATTTGGTGTCTGGTGAGGGCTGCTTTCTGCTTCCAAGATGGTGCCTTATGGTTGCATCCTCTGGAGAAGGAGGTAAAGCTGTGTCCTCACATGGTAGAAGGAGAATAGAAAAGAAAAGGCTCATCCCTCAGAGAGAATGCAGTCTAGCTTCCTCATATGGTAAAAGGCATGGGAGCAGAGAGGCAGCTCTATGATGCATTTTTTAAAAGGGCATTTATCTTATCCCTGAGGGCAGAATTCTCATAGCCTAATGACCTCCGAAGCACCCCACCTCTTCATACCACCACCTAGGGGGTTAAGTTCCATCATATGAATTTTGGAGCAATACATACAAACAAATGACAGCGGTAATCATGTGTACAGGTAAAGTGAGAACTTAGCCTGTGCTAAGGGTTATTAAGAGCAGTACGAAAACTGCTACAAGTATAAAAACAAAGGGATATTTTTGTCCTTAGTAACCCAAGGAAAAGAGTGTAGAGTGAGATTGAAAGAGAAGAGAGGAGACAAAGGAGAATGAGAATAGAAATTAACTGAGATTTGCACTATAAAAGAAGTGATAGGAACCAGAACTTTCAGTGTAGAGGCTGTCAGCAGAGAAGGCAGTTTTTGATTTGTCAATTAGGAAGTCATTAGACCTTTGTCAGAGAGGAGGTTCAGAAACAGTGGAAGCGAAAGTAGGATTTAAGGGGAACTTGCAGTTAAAGGGGCAGGCTAGCTATTTTTATACTGCTCTTCTCTTTAAAACCAAGAGAATACGAAAAAAAAAAAAAAAGACTTTTTAGAAAACAGAAGAAAATTCTGTCTTTAATAAAGGTTAATAGCCATAATCTTAAACCACAAACTATTATATTAAGAATAGCTCTTGAATAAAATGAAGTTTCAGACCTGCGAAGTCCAACTGTAGGGCCAGACACAGTGGCTCATGTCTGTAATCCCAGCACTTCGGGAGGCCAAGGCAGGTGGAATGTTTGAGCCCTGGAGTTTGAGACTAGCCTGGGCAACATAGAGAGACTCCCATCTCTACAACATAAAAACACAAATATTAGACAGACGTAGTGGCCTGCACCTGTAGTCTCAGCTTCTCAGGAGGCTGAGATGGGAGATTGCTTGAGACTGGCAGGTCCAGGCTTCAGTGAGCCACCGAGCCATGACTGCACCACTGCACTCTAGCCTGGGCAGCAAACCCTGAACCTGTCACAAATACATAAGTATAAAAAAAGAAGCTAGGCATGGAGAGTGCACTCTTATCTTTTGTGAGCCAAGGAGTTCTCCCTGGGCAGGAGGTATGGTCCCATGGAGTGCAGTGAAGAATATCTTGGTCAGGTGTATTGGCTCATGCCCCAATATTTTGGGAGGCTGAGGTGGGAGGATTGCTTGATCTCAGCAGTTTGAGACCAGCCTGGGCAAATTAGGAAGTCTACAAAAAAAAATTTAAAATTAGCTAGGTGCAGTGGCACATGCCTGTAGGGCTGAGGAGGGAGGAACACTTGAGCCTGGGACTTGGAAGTCAAGGCTGAGGTGTGCTGTGATGGTGCTACTGCCTTCCAGCCTGGGCAACAGAGTGAGACCCTATCTCAAAAAATTTAAAAATTTAGCAATCCCTAAACTCCATTCCATTCTGAGTATTGGAAAGAGACATAACACTGAAGGAGACAGTGTACAGGAAGTACATAGCCATTACTATAAAGCATTGCAGCAGGTTTGATACAGAAGTAAAGACCAGCAGCCATTGGCTTCACACATGATGATCAGGTTTAGCTTAGTCATCTTGCCACATAAAACCTACGTCACCTGGTGCTAAACTTGAGTCATGTTGATTTCCTGCTTTAATAACAACAAAGAGAATTGGGCCATACCGGGCAGATAAATCCATTCATACCTCCAGGATACCTCACACCTCCAGTCATACTTCTGATTTATAGAGCATGTTACCTCTTTCAGAGGTAACTATCTTGTTTTCTCTCTATCTTATTTTATTTTTAAACATTTCTTGCAGAGATGGGGCCTCACTTTGTTGCCCAGGCTCGTCTTGAGCTCCTGGCCTCAAGCAGTCTTCCTGCCTCAGCCTCCCAAAGCATTAAGATTACAGGCAGGAGCCACCACACCCAGCCAGAAACATTTTAAAAGAGACAACAAACTGACTGGAGTACAAAGTTAGGACTGAAACTCAAGTTGATTTCCTAAAAAGGGCAATCAAGAAAGAAAATATTCCTGCCTTCTGATCAGTGGTGAATGGGAAAAAAGAAAGAAAGAAAGAGAAACAAAAAAGAATATTGCAAAGAAAATAAGTAACTGCACTTAAGGAAAAACAGAGAGGTGAGTGAGAGAGTTTGGGGCAGTTCAATTTTAAGTTTGCTGAACTATAGCATCCATGGGGAAGAGACACTCAAAATGAGACTCTAGAACTAGGCACAGGCCCGGTGTGTCATATTAAAACTTCACCCTTTTCAGATATCAATAAGAAAGGCTTTTAAGCCTAGGCAACATAGTGAGACCCCCATCTCTACAATAAAAAATAATCATAATATAGAAAAAAATTTATTTTATAAAAGGTCTTTACATAACATCTTAAGACATGATTTCATTTGCATTTTAGAAAAATTGATCTATGGATGACATAGAGTTTTGATTATAAGGTGAAACATAGAGACAGGGAATGAAGTTAGGAAACTGTCCAAAGAAAGTTGTAACACGATGATGACACGGGATTCTTTTGGTGCTGCTTTGCCAGCTGAAAACCTCAGTGGCTGGTACTCTGCCCCGGCTTTGCTCAGTCCCTCTGGGCTTGCTCTGCCCCCTTGGCCTGGCAGGCTGTTGTTGGCTCATTCCCAGATTCCATGATCACCACAGCTCTGCACACAGCCCATAGTGGGACCAGATGTGCCCAAAGTGGCTTCCACAGCTGGGTGTGGGCCTTCAGACAAGGGGGAACATGGTGGTGCTGGAAAACTCAGAAATGCAAGCAAGTGCAGGGCACCAACTGGGTGTCACAGCTTCTGCTAGGGGAGTCCTGAGGTCTGAGACACCAGGGAATGCCACAACTCTTTCTCCTTCCCGCTGCTTGCAGCTCAGCGAGTGGGGATGTATTATAACTCGTTCATTCCTGCTGCCTGTGGCTTAGTGAACAGTGGTGCATTACAGCTCTGGCTCAGAGAGTCCCAAGGTCTGGGCCCCCAGAAGGGTCACAGCTCCTGTCATCCTCGCCCCCTGCAGCTTGGTGAGCTGGTCAGGAATATGTTACAAATTTTTTTTGCTCCTGTTATTCAGCAGGTTCTGGGTTCTTGTCCTGTAACCAAGAAGAATAAGGTATGCAGACACTGGAGAGTGAGCAAGGCAGAGAATCATTTTATTGAACAACAGAAAAGCTCTCGACAGCAAGAGAGGACCCAAAGTGGGTAGCCCACTGTGTGAGAAGGGGCCAGAAAGCAGGTAGCTGTCTGTGTGGCTAAGTCAGGCGTTTTTATAGGTTTGGAATGAGGAGGCACAGGTTGTAGGTAGCCTTGGAAAAGGCAACATTTGATTGGATAAAAAGCTTTATTCATCATGTCTGTAATCCCAGGACTTTGAGGGGCCAAGGCGGGTGGATCACCTGAGGTGAGGAGTTCAAGACCAGCCTGAACAACATGGTGAAACCACGTCTTGGCTAAAAATACAAAATTATCTGTGTGTGGTGGCACACCTGTAATCCCAGCTCTTCGGGAGGCTGAGGCAGGAGAATCACTTGAACCCGGGAGGTGGAGGATGCAGTGAGCCAAGACCACACCATTAAACTCCAGTCTGGGCAACAGAGTGAGATGGCGTCTCAAAAAAAAAAAAAAAAAAGTATTATTCAGAGAGGACCAATCAGGGAAAAAGTGGGCAAACAGGAATAGAAGTTCTTACTCCAGTCGTAGACTATCTGGAGCCAGCAGCTCGGTTTTCAGGCTTTAAATTGTCTTTGATTTGAAGGCTGGGTTTTACCAGGAACCCAACCCTGTCTACCTAAGAATTTGTCTGTCTCCTGCCACTATCAATGACCAGTTAGACTGAGACATGCAGCGGGAGGGGGAATGCTATAGAAGGAAGGAGTAGACAGTCATTGGTCAAAGTGAAGACTCCAAGTTTTCTGTTAAAAACCCAGTAGAATTTATGATTCTATGTTTTTGTGAAAAGTCATGGGTAAGAGAAAATTAGAAAGCAATTTCTTTTGCCTATGTCGTCTTGCTGATTATTTTTTTGCTCTATATTCATGTCTTTTCATTAATGAAAAATCTAGAGTATCCTGCTTAGCTACTTATTGGTGTCAGTAAGACATTAACCTACTATTGCATTCAGCCTGTGTCAGTGCAGTGAGTCCAAAGGTCCATTTCTCAAGCACAGTGAAGATACAGGGGTCCTGTATGAGAGGAATTGTTTTTTGGTTGTTTTGTTTTGTTTTGTTGTTCATAGAGACAGGGTCTCGTTCTGTTGCACAGGCTGAAACACAGTGGCAGAATCGATATAAATGTAAAGTGGTATGTAGATATTTATTTATGTATGTGCCTTTAAAAAAACTAAATAAAATGACACAAAAGATGTTGAAAAAGAGGAAATCAAAGAAAATATACAAGAAAAATATCAACAAAAACAGATTTTCCTATATTAAGATAAAAATTAAATCATGGAAAAAAGTATAACATGAACAAATGAGAATATTTTATTGAGTAAAATGAAAATAAATAATAATAGTTTATTAAGAACATTAACTGATGTATACACTATATATTCCAGTACTTTTTCCCAGTTTGTCATTTGTCTTTATTCAGGAAGTTTAGGAATGAGGCAGGATCATCAAACCTGGAAACTAGGGATCTCTGAAGCCACTGAAGAGCCTGAAGTGTCCATGGGGCCAAGTAGCTAGAGATGCCCATGAAAGGAATGCAGGGGGAGATCTTTCAGCCTTTGCAGAATGAGAAGCCTGCAGTTACAGTGAAGAAACAGTTTAACTTAGCATAACATTTATAAGTTGAAAGAAAATATTTCTAACAAATAGAACTGATATTACTCAGGATATAAAATGTTCTACTACAAATAATGCAACAGGAATATGAACCAAAGTTATGTTTCCTTTGTCTTAGCATTCAGCTAGAGGTTTTGAAATGCTTTACTGCATCACAGCTGAGAAATACTGAGAGTCAATGATCCTGCTCCCTTTGGTGTGTTTCAGCAAAGAGGAGGTTGCAAACTGCTGTTCCTGGGAAGTTTGATAGAAAACTGCAAGGCCAGCTTTCCATGGTACAGACTCTTTGTCCTTGGGGCCATCCATACTGAATTGTTTTTCATATACCATATAAAGACCATTTTTAAAATTAAAAACAATAACAATTTCTTAATAATGAATGTTAAAATAACCAGGAAATAATTAGAATTATGAAATTAAACCAATGAGATAAAGTGAAAGAACAGAATGCAAGAAACTAAGAAGTTGAGTAAAAATAGGGAATAAATAGCATAATATAAGAAAAAGGTAAAACTGTGTAACAGAAAACAATTTAAAATAATTAGTACTGACACCAGTAAAGTAGAAATAAGCATAAAGGTGAGTTATGAAATAAACTAGGGAAAGAAATAAAAGGAATAAAAAAGAGTTAAAAATGAATCAATATTGAAATAATACAAAGAAAATATAAGAAACAAATTGGGCAAAAGTGGAAGAGACAAGCAACTTGATTGGAAAGAAAAATGTTAAAAAAATAAGTTAAGGGGACCACACACTGTCTCATATCTGTAATCCTGGCACTTTGGGAGGCCCAGGTGGACAGATCGCTTGAGTTCAGGAGTTTGAGATTAGCCTGGGCAACGTGGTGAAAATCCGTCTCTACAAACAATACAAAAATTATTGTTTGTAATGGTGGTGCGCACCTGTGATTCCAGCTAGTTGGGGGAGGTTCAGATGGGAGGATCACTCGAGCCCAGGAGGTAGAGGTTGCAGTGAGCCATGATTACACCACTGCATTCTAGCCTGGGCAGCAGAATGAGTCCTTGTCTCAAAAAGAAAAAGAAAACATAAATAAATAAGTTGAGGGTAAGCGGATACAGGGATCTCACTGTACTTTCTTCCCAGTTTTGCTATGAACCTAAAATTGCACAATGGAATAGAATAAAATCTATATAAAAGAATAAACATTTTTTAATTGGCAATAAGCTGAAAAAGGAAAATACAGTTAAACACCATGTAAAACAACAAAATATGGTAAAACAATGTAGTAGGGAAAAGCTGTAATTTATTTTAGACAGTATTAGTATATCCTGAATAAAAAGAATTATTACTGTTATGTAATTATGAGTGATATTGCTCAAAGCTATTGCACATATACTTGGTTGTTTACTTTGTATGTTTGCAGGATTATTTAAACTTTGTATAATCTTTTTACAAAACAACCTAAGTATAGACTCTTTCCACTTTGGGAGGCCAAGGCGGGCTGATCATGAGGTCAGGAGATCGAGACCATCCTGGCTAACACAGTGAAACCCCATCTCTACTAAAAATACAAAAACAAAATTAGCTGGGCATGGTGGTGGGCGCTTGTAGTCCCAGTTGCTCAGGAGGCTGAGGAGAGAGAATGGTGTGAACTTGGGAGGCGGAGCTTGCAGTGAGATTGCACCACTGCACTCCAGCCTGGACAACTGAGCGAGACTCTGTCTCAAAAAAAAAAAAAAAAAAAAAAGCTAGAATCTTTCAAGGTGAAAATAAAACCTGTTTATCTGAAATAAATAATAATAATTAGCTCTGATGAAAATACATGTGATACAATTCCTTATCAACTTTTTTTTTTTAATTGAAACAGTACTTTGCAGCTTACACTCCTATTCTTACCAAGTTTTGGAACTGAAATTAGCATAACTTCAGAAAATGAATAGGAAAGCTCATCTTTTTGTATGATCTGGAATAGTTTGAATAACATGAGACTCTCCTAATCTTTAATGCTGTGCTAGAATTCATATGCAAAACTTTTCAAACGTAGTGTGTGCCTTCTATTTTTTTTCTGTACTTCCTGGCAATGGGGATGTTTCCTTTTATACAATATCTCTTTAACCGCATTTTTAATCTCCTCTAAAGGAATTGTTTTCTTCAACTGTTTCTCTTATTTGGTTGGTTTTGAAAATTTGCCTTTTGCTAACTAATTATATTTTTCCTCTAAATTACAAAAATATTTCTATAGAGGATACTATTTTCTCACATGAATACAAGTTAAAATTCCAAATGCATTTGTCCTTTTCTGTTTCTTGCTAGTTCTTCCTCTTATCTAATAATCTGCATCTTCCTTGTCTAGATTCAGAGCCCCTTAGGAGCACTTTTCTTTGGTTTTTGGGGACATACTGCACCATTCTTCAGATCCTAGTCTAGTGAACGCTTTTCCCCTGCCTGCAATGTGGGGTTAGACAGTTTAGGAATTTGCTATATTTTGGTGTCTGTCATACTATAAGCTATGAGAAGTTTCAAACGACTGGCGAAATGGTGGACGGATACTGGACACTTCCAAAATGAGAACTTTTACAGCATTTATTAGTGACACTAGAAAACACTTTGCCAGACAAACATAGGAAGAAAGGACAAATCCCAGAAGAGGATCTTGAAGTGACATCTCCAAACATCAGCTTTATACTACCCCTGTTGATAGTCATTTTTAATATTAAGAAAAAAAAATTTCTGTTGTGAGTTGTTATGGTAAAAGAGGGCATGTACATTGTACCTTGTACTATGGAAAAAAAACCCCTGGTATATGAAAGCTTTGTCTTTAGATGGAGATTTTGTAATGCCTGTTCCCATTTTACAGAGTCATCATGACATCAGTGATGTTGTTATGCGGTCAGTGATGTCAATATGACTCAACTCACTTTGGGTTTTTCATGTTTTACAGGAACCTCAGAAATTCCTCATGTAAACAATCAGACAATTGAGCAAATTGACCTGCAAACACATATAACAGAAAACTACTAAAGTTCCCCTGCTACAGCACACGATTTAGATTGCCTTCTATACCTTTGTGAGTTTAACAGTGAGGGGAAAGTTCTGATCTAGGAAAAAGGGAATGGGTTATAGGAATTTTAGATTCTAAATAAATTTTAATCACCAACTGGCAAAATGTCAATTGCTTATAATGAACCCTTGCATTTTCCTCTGAAAAACTGAAAATACAACATATAGAGGGTAGGAAAGTCCCTGCCCATTACTGAGAAATTTTTCTAATAACGAGACTATGTACCTCACGGGAAGGAAAAAAGTGAATTGTCTAAATATAGCCTAGTGATTTATTAGCATATGAATTTGCTTTGCCTTCCCAGTTGTAAAAGTGAGGGAGAGGGAAAAGAAAGGAGAGAATGGGGGAGGAAATGAGAGTGCAGTGGAGGGAAGAGAGAAAAAGGGAAAAAAGAAAAGGAGAGAGAGAAAGAGAGGAAGGGAAGGCAAGAGGAGGGCATTGGAGAAAGAGGAGAGATGGCCAGAGGAGGGAAAGAGGAGGGGGCAGCAGGAAAGGAAGGAGAGGGGAAGGAAGGGCAGATAAGGGGATGGGGAAGAAGAAAGGAGAGATAAGTTTGTGTGTGCTCTGTTTTTTATGCTTTCCCCTCCCCATATAGAGAAGATGCTATGTTCCTTGGCAGAAATTGCTTAAGGCAAATCTCCTGACCTAGCATTTGAGAAAGTTTTTGTTATGTCATATTGGTTATCCCCAAGGGGAAGTTTGGAAAGAGTGATTGGGTGTGCAGGGCCCTGGGATACATGAGGTGAGGGGAAAGGAGAGGCAGGAGGGCAGAGAGAAGGAAGCTAATTGGCCCCTCTCATCTGGGAACTTCCCAACACCCTGTGTAAAGAAGAAGGAAGAGTTCCAATGATGAATGACTCAGAGTAAATTTTCCTCCTAAGAAGTCACATGTGAGCTCTGCATTTTTATTTAACTAAGAAAGAGAGTGTATTGTGAAATTTTCTGTTTACCCAAGTTTGAGACTGCTGTTTTTTTTTTTTGTTTTTTATTAGTTCTTTCCTAACTTGTCCCTGTCTTTAATCTCATTGCTCATTTCACATACTGAGCACCCAGCATTAGAGTGTTATGATCAGACTGGTAGTACAGCCGTGGATTCTTACAGAAAGAGTTTGCTGCTCTGAATTTAATTTGGGTAATGATCCAGCAAGCACCCATTTTAGTCTACTAAATGCTAGGTACTGGCCTAACTATGGCAAAAAGGCCCTGAAGAATAAGAATAAAGTTCATAGTTAAAGATTACCTTTTGAGAGAAAAAAACTTCCCCTTATTTCCAATAATCAATTTTTATAAAACAAACTAAATCTTAATTAAAAAAAATAAAACAAATTAACCAATTTAATAGATATTTATTTAGCTCCATACCTAGGCAGAGCTCTAAGGAGGATAAAATCAGTCTTTTCCTCTCAGAAACATATCATGTTATCAGCAGGATGGCATACCTGGAAATTAATAGACAACTGGGAATTGTATAACAGCTTATTTTGGCAACACTTTTTTTCTTTCTGTTTCCAAAAGGAAGGAATGGTAGCTCACACTATTCTCTGTTTAACCTCCACTGCTGGCCCTGCAGTGGGTCTTGCTTTCACCCCCAACCCCTCATGACTTGTTCTCTCACAATTCCCTTCTGTATTTAGGGGCCTATGTTATGATACAAGTTTTGCTCCCCATTACATCCCTGGAATTTCACTTTGTGCTTGGTACAAAGAATATGCTTAATACTTTTCTTGAATGAATGAAGGTGTCAACTGAAGAATGACAGGTTTGTACATTTGGAAAGGAGAGCTTCATTTCACATAAAGGGTTGCAGCCTGCAGGGTGGCAATTCTGACCTCTGAAAAGTGTAGCCTCTGGTCAGAAGCTGGAAACAGACATTTTGAGGGAGGGGCAAAGGAAACAGAAATTTGTGTTGAGCAGGGTAGCTGAATATACATATTCAATAAGCTATAGAGGGAGCCATGAATATTTATGAAAGGAGAAATGTGCGCCTGCACAATGGAGTTTCATGCCTCTCCATGGGATCCGTGTTCAAAAAATGACAGCATTAATACAATCTGAGGGGGCAGTTTTCAGCCCAGTGTGAAGCAGAGGACATGAAAGCCTTTACTGCACATTCTCCATAGACTAGCCGGAAACGCTCCATCATCAGTATTCTTTTTTTGTTCCAAACCACAAAAGGGAGGGATAACATCAGGTGATGGTTGATGTCATTGGTGGAGTCTTTTGAAATGACTGGTTTCTGTTTAGCCACAAGGCAGAAAGTCCAATCGTAGTTAGTGATGGAGGAGGTATGTGTTCCACTTCCTATCCTGTCATGGCCAAAAACTTAGTTTTCAAGTTTACTCTGGGATCCCCTTGGCCAAGAGCGTGTCCGTTCAGTTAGTCTAGGGGCTTAGGATTTTATTTTTATTCCTCAAATGTAACAAATTTAAAGAAAAAAAGAAATGTGTAAAACATAAGAAATAGAAGTATAGCTTAGACCTCCAAGCAAGTTCTTTAAAGGTGACAGAGTTAAACAGTAGTTTTTAAGATAATATTTTGATGAAATTTTTAATCATATGATTGTAAGATTTTAGAAGAAGCAAGGTCTTATGAAAACAAAATTTCGATGTCCATATCTGTCTCTCTAAATCTATAGTCAATCTTTTAAAAGAGTGACACAAAAATGACACAGATCCGCCCTCTGGTTCATTCCCCATACATTAGAGCCTGGTAATCTTCCAAAGTTTTTACAGCATAAGGCATACACCACAGAATAGATGCAAAAAAATTACACCTTCTGAAATTTCCTGAATGGATTCAAATTTTTACTCTTCTAAGTCAATCAATTGGTGGACTACTTACTTTATAGGATTATTGCAAGGATAGGATTGATGAAGTGAAATATATTTTCTTTTCCCTGGTTAATTACTCCTATTAAAGTAATTTCATGCACTTTATCTGCCTCTCTTGGAAACTGGAGAGTGGTACTTTCTGTCTGGTTTCTTAAGATTAAAAAAAAAGACAATATGTCACTTTTGACTTAAGTGTCATGGTACCTATGGCTTTCTACCTGCATGGTTTTATCATCTCAATAATCTTGGGAAGAAGGTATTTTTAAGTTCATTTGATAAATAGGAGACCGAGCCTCCACAAGGGTTAAGTGAATTGCTCAGGGTTATACAATGAGCACTTGATAGAAATGATTAAATGACGCTTTACTTGATTTGTTGTGGGTGCTAAACAAAGCATAGGTGTGCAAAAGTCATTCAATTATTCGGGCACAGTCTTCATCCTTAGTCCAAATATCGAAAGTCTTTGCTCTTAGTTTTTATAACTACAAGGATATTCATCAAAAGACGCAAGCTCAAGAATAAGCCTAAAGAGGTAGTCAAAGTAGAACAAAAGACAATTCACAGACTTAAATGAACAATTTGCATTAATGAAGTTTGCCAGGCTAGTTTCCACTTGAATCTTCAGATTTTCTTTCTTCCTTGATTTAACTGTCCAGATTTATTACCTAGGAGTTTTTTTTTTTTTTTTTTTTAATTCACATGTTAGGCAATAGAATGTATTCTGGAATTGAGAGCCTATTTTAAATTTTTGACTAAAAAGTTTACCCATTAAATGTCAGAGATTCGGCCATCAGACTGAAAATTCTCAGTGTATTTAACGGAGGGTACTGTCTCAAAAATCCAGAGCTCAAACTGAAGAATTAAGGCAAAATTTGGAATTTAGCTCTAGGACAAACTCATCAGTTCAGGGGTCAGAGATTTATATCGTTAAAGGACAAGTGCTTGTTTACCTGAGTTTAAAGAGCAAAGTTGCTTCTGGAAAGAAGCCCTCACTGGAGGCTCTGGCATTTGAGATGGGGGGCAGGAGCACACGTTGCTTAAATTTCTGACAGTGGCTGGAGATTACAGATTGGTTAGAGGAGAGGAAGTAAAGTACAAGTATGTTTATAAATTCTCCACTGGGTGGAGTCTGAGCAGTTCTTTGAATTTCTTACTCTAAGATCTGGCCTGTACATTTGCAAGGAATTCTTGAGAGCTTCCTGGACAGATTCTGGGAGCCAAGCACCCCATTGGAATCCTAGCTGGTAAGCTTGAGGCACTGATAAAAACTCTCTACCCTAATGTTTACTCCATGTTTTTTCCAAATGAAACTTCTGTCAGCTAGAATCCTTGTCACAGTGTTTTAGAGTTGTTGTTGTTTTTTTTTTTTCTGCTGCTCTCTTCTTTTTTTTTCATATTATTTTTGTAAATAAAACTGGTATGAACTTCCTAAAGGCCCTGCCTTTAGAAATGGGTTAAATGAAGAGATCTTTACCAATGTAATGGAAAATAACTGATGTCCATAGTGCACTGAATGTGGTTACATTTGACAAACCAAAGTTAGTCCTGTTCTTATTTGAGTTTAAACGGCAAGATTAGGTCAAACTCCAGATGAGGGAAAGATATTCTTAAACAGATTTTAAGTCTACTGTTTTCTGGTAACTTTAATTGTCTTATGCCGCTAGTAGTCATACTAAATATTTATTTAGAGAAGTGAAAATGCCTATTCTTGAACAGAGTTTCTTCCCCTTTCATTTTATGAAACCTAAGAAGAGAAAGTTGATACACTTTTAAAAAATATACTAGATTTTCTTTTTTCCTTTCTGCTTTTATTTTGAGGCCAATGGGGTGTTATTTAATAGTAACACTGAAACAAATGTATTGATTTCATTAATGTGTTCAGAAAGTAATTCATATCCTAGATATGAAATATACACTTGTAACACAGTAATGTTACCCATTTCTCAATGATATGCCTAAAGAATCTTGCTGAATATGCATATTGTTTTTCCTGTTTTCTTTATTAATGAAAAACTACACACTTTCTCGACATATTTTTAAGTGAGGTTCTAAACTTTGAACTCCTATGTACAATTTGCTTATTTCAGGCGTGAATGTGAAACTGTGTAAAGATTAACTATTGGACACTCACGGCCATTTATTTAACTATTTAGCCCTAAATCAGTGGGTGACTAGGAGATTCTGAATTCTGTTATTTTCTTAAAATCAATCAGTTTTTAATTATTATACAAGCTTTTTACTTTAAAGTTGTAGCTGTCTAAATAAAACTGTGAAAGCACAATTTCCAAACCTCAATTGAAGGCACATTGGTGCTGTCCATCAGAAGGTATTGATAATTTAAAAAAAATTACGAACTATCTTTTATCTTTTTATAAAGGACCTAATGTCACTTGAGTTTAACCATAATCCTCTGAATAAAGTAAAATTTAACTTTCAATAACATTGACATACAGAGCAGTTAGGTGACTTGCCTGAGACCATATGGTATGTATGTCACCTCTCTTGATAAAATTAACATTAAATATGTAAAATTTGAAAATTTGTAAAATATGTAAAAGTCGAAGTTTTTAAGAGTTTGGATTTAATGTCTTCATTTCAAAATATGAGCATGTCACTTTATTTGCAAACCAAACATGGCATAACATTATGGCTTGTGAACACTAATTGTCTTAGCTGCTGGTGTGAGTGCAGAATTAAGCAGCAATTAGTATGAGTGAATAAATTGCATCCTTAGAGTGAGTGCACTGTGCTATCCTGGGAACTAAAGACTGTATTTGAGTCTATGCGAAGTTGTGCACAGTGGTGCAGTAGGGCAGGGTGCTGTCATTTGGAAGGCTATGCCCATGAAGTATCTCAAGGTACTCCAGATGTGTACCCAGGAGCGTAACCAGCCTCTTTTAACTTTTGCCTAGCTGAAACTGGACTGGGAAGGATGGATTAAAAAGGGTAAATCGGCCAGGCGCCGTGGCTCAAGCCTGTAATCTCAGCACTTTGGGAGGTCTAGACGGGCGGATCATGAGGTCAGGAGATCGAGACCATCCTGGCTAACACAGTGAAACCCCGTCTCTACTAAAAAATACAAAAAACTAGCGGGGCGAGGTGGCGGGCGCCTGTAGTCCCAGCTACTCGGGAGGCTGAGGCAGGAGAATGGCGTGAACCCGGGAGGCGGAGCTTGCAGTGAGCTGAGATCCGGCCACTGCACTCCAGCCTGGGCGGCAGAGCGAGACTCCGTCTCAAAAAAAAAAGCGGGGGGGGGGGGTAAATCAATTCATACATAACTTGTGGTCCTTTGCAGTTTGAGTGTAGGACTGAAAAAAGAAGCCAAAGAAAAAGGGAATGAGCTGAAGAAATACACACACACTACACACACATACACACACACACTTCAGGAAGCAACATGCAAGGAAAAATAAAGTGAGAGGTTCAAGGCTCCGATGAGGAATTGTGCTCTGTGCGTTCCATTCATGGGCTTTGCCGAAGACCAGCACAATGGACGCAGCATCTCAGGCATGGTTAAGTACCCTACTGTGCACTCTGCTATCCTTTTAGTCCATTGTTGTTTCTACTCTGTCTGTGCCAGGGTTTCATCTTGATATGGAGGAAAAGGATTCTAATGCCTCAGGATTATTACAAGGATTAAATAAGATACAGATAGAATGATGCTAATGAGTATCATTTTTAAAATAAGGAAAGCTGAAATTTATTCAGAATATGTTGGTAACAAACTAATCTCTTTAAGTAACCCCACTTAGAGTTTAAAGTCACCTCCAATGAACTCAAAGGGCTGACTTCCCAAAGAAAGTCTCAAATAGAAGGCAAACTCTCTTGATTCTGAATTTCATTAGAAATGTTTGTCTAAGTCTTTCTCATATGGTCAGAATGAGAGAGGGTGTCCTCCTAGTAATATGTCATTATGTCAAATAATTCATCAACCAATTTTGTTTACTCTCTCGAACTGCCACTTTGGCAGCAGGGGTACTCTGTCTAAATGAGGTGTCTATAAAGATAAATTAAACATGATTCAGGCCCCCAGGTGGAGTTCAGTTCAATAGGGTAGAACAGCAACTCAGTCCAGCTACCATAAGTAACATGTTTGTAATAAGACTAATTTGATAGTAAGGCAGAAAAACATCTCATGGAATTTTAGGAATAGCCAAAAGATGGATCCCCTAGAGCCTTGCACATAGCATGTTTCATGAAGGATTCAGTGACCCTCAAGATGGGCTTGTCCTGTCACCTTTTCAGGAGACATAGCTGCTCAATCCCTGGCCATTGTGTAACTAAGTGACTCTTACTTGCTGCTGCAATCACTTCGTGCTTTTCATGCTTTAACAATCAGTGGTTCTGTTTTCTTTGAAAAGTGAGTCATTCTATGACAGTATTCCTCCTAGACCCTAGCATTTCATAGCTTCTATACGTGATTATTTTAAATTCCAGCTCCTGTACCTAACTGAATGAATAAGCATATCCCGCAACTCAGATTCCTGAAAGAATTTGATTCTATGCTCAGCTAAACATCATCACTGTTTGGTTAGATCTTTTACAGCGAATAATTCACAGATTTTTGATGAAACTATGTTGTCTTGAGTGGGTAAGTGTCCAACAGAGGTCTAATAAACTATGACCAGGCAATTAATAATGCCAAGTTGGTAGAGACACGGTGATGTCTCTTCAAAATGCGGGTTCCTTCATCAGAAATCATAACCATTTAGAATCGAGTTTTAGGCATAGCAAATGTTTTCTATCTTTTCTAACCATACATATGTCCAAATAAATATAGTGCCTGGTAGAATGTATTATTCTCTTTTTTTTTGGGGGGGGGCTTGCGGTATTTCATACTAGTTTATTTAGGGGTTCCATTTTCCCTCCTCAATAGATTTGATGTATTTCTCATATGCTTCGAATGTATTATTTTCATAAGTAAAGTACATAAGTGTGCTCCTAATTGTTATTGGTGTTCAGAGGAAGACAGGCTACTTTTGCCTGAGACATCGTAAGAGGCCTCTTGAAGAAAGCATTAGAGCTAGGTCTTTGAAGGTTGGCTGGAATCCAAACAAGTTGAAGGGGAGCAAAACGTTTTAGGCAAAGGAAATGGCATGACAAAAATCACAGAAATAGAAAATTTCATGTGGAGGACAAATCATACTTATGGTCAGATGTTGAAAGCACCATCCGTCGATGTTGAAATCCTACACTTTTGTACAGAACCATGGATTGAAGCAGTTAGGAGTCACGACTGATATCAAAGTAAAAAACATGCAATGATGAAGCTTGGTATCTTTGTCTAGGAATATAAAGAATGGCTTATCAGTGGAGACCATGATAATTGAGAAAAGAAGAAGCCCAAAAAGTATAAGAATGAAAATAGAGAGTGCAAGAATAATGTCTGTTTTACTGGCATTATGTAACACTCAGATATGCACCTCTTTATTACCAAACACTGTGTATGTTAGTTAAGGTAAAAGAGGAAGGGAGGCAGAAGAATGGAGATTGAATTGAATTCTAGAGCTTCAGTTCTGTGTTAGTTTTGGCCCCCAGGGATTCTAGGCATTAAGTACAGTCTGAATTGAAAAATATTAAACATATCTTGTGATCCAATATTCCCCTAAGTTATAGACTCAAATATCCAATGACCAGCTTGACATTTCTACCTGCATGTTCAATACTTATTGGAAACTTAATATATCCTAAATAGAAATTTTTTAAAAAAACAGCCATGATCTCTTGCCCAGGATGGAGTGCAGTGGTGCGATTAGCTCACTGCAACCTCAAACTCCTTGTGTCCTACCTCATCCTCCTCAGTAGCTAGGACCACAGGTGCGTGCCAGTGCCAGCACATCTGGCTTTGTGTGTGTGTGTGTGTGTGTGTGTGTGTGTGTGTGTGTAGCAATGAGGTCTTGCTACGTTGCCCGGGCTGGTCTCATGGCTCCAAGCAATCCCCTGCCTCGGCCTCCCAGTGCTGGGATAACAGGCATGAACCACCACAACCAGTCCACTAAACTGAATTCCAATTTCCCTCCTCAAAATGTTTCTTCCCCAGGTATTTTTATTTCATCATATTTCACATATTTGCCCATACCCCAAAGCTAAAAGAAAGTTCCTTACCTGTCCTCACTAGAAATCATCTATCCGCCAGTCCTATCTACTTTTTCTCCAAAATGTATCATAAATCCACACTCTTCCCTCTACCTTTGCCCTCATCACCAAATTTAATTCACCACCGTTTATCTCCTGAACTACTGTGTTAGCCTTAATTGGTCTACCTTTTCAACTCTTTTTTAAAAATTTTTTTAAATTATACTTTAAGTTCTAGGGTACATGTGCACAATGTGCAGGTTTGTTACATATGTATACATGTGCCGTGCTGGTTTGCTGCACCCATTAACTCGCCATTACATTAGGTATTTCTCCTAATGCTATCCCTCCCCCATCCCCTCACTCCACGACAGGCCCCGGTGTGTGATGTTCTCCACCCTGTGTCCAAGTGTTCTCATCGTTCAATTCCCACCTATGAGTGAGAACATGCGGTGTTTGGTTTTCTGTCCTTGCAATAGTTTTCTCAGAATGATGGTTTCCAGCTTCATCCATGTCACTACAAAGGGCATGAACTCATCCTTTTTTATGGCTGCATAGTATTCCATGGTGTATATGTGCCACATTTTCTTAATCCAGTCTATCACTGATGGACATTTGAGTTGGTTCTAAGTCTTTGCTATTGTGAATAGTACCGCAATAAATATACATGTGCATGTGTCTTTATAGTAGCATGATTTATAATCCTTTGGATATATACCCAGTAACAGGATGGCTGGGTCAAATGGTATTTCTGGTTCTAGATCCTTGAAGAATCACCACACTGTCTTCCACAATGGTTGAATTAGTTTACACTCCCACCAACAGTGTAAAAGCATTCCTGTTTCTCCACATCCTCTCCAGCACCTGTTGTTTCCTGACTTTTTAATGATTGCGATTCTAACTGGTGTGAGATGGTATCTCATTGTTTTAATAACTCATTATGGAGCAAAGTGATTATTATTTAATGTAAAATTATATCACATTACTTTTCTACTCAAAACTCTCCAATGGTTTCCCATTAAACTTATAAAATTTCAAATTTCTTTCTGGCTCCCAAATTTCTTTGTGACTACCTTCTGCCTTTGCTTTTTGCATATCACAGTTTGTCATTCCTCCTTCCCTCTTTTTCCCTCCCTAATGCATTTAGTTGAACAAGCCAAGCCCATTTCCACCCCAGGACCTTTGCACTTGTTGCCAGCTTCCTCCAGGTCCAGGTCTTGACATGATGTAGAAATGCTCATCTATCACTTTCTCAGAAAGATAACCGAGACCCTTTAAGGTAGCTCTTCCACACTCCAGTCACTCTGTCCCATTACTCTGCTATTTCCTCATAGCTCTTAAATCTGAAACTACATTGTTTTTCTATTCTTCTGCTAAAATTAAACTGTATAAGGGTTGGCACTTATGCACTCTCTCATACAATGCTGTCCTGCCAGTGCTGGGAGCCACATAATAGGTACCAAATAAATATTGGTTGAAAGAGTAAATAAATGCATAAATTAAATGAAATCAGCAAAACTATATGTAAATCTGGCCCAAAGAAATTTTATTTCCTGCAATATCATTTTGTTCAATTTTAAAAAACCAAACTTAGGAGAAATATAAACAAACAAGCTTGGGTGAAGTTTAAAACATATGTGATTAAATCTCCATTGTCATTTAACCTTTTCCAGAAAGTGGGAAATGTCGCATGATGATTAAACAGAATACAGTGTGGTTTCAAGAAACATCAAACAGTCCCGTTTGTTCTAAGATAATACATATGGTGTTGAAAAAGAAAAAATTTATAATTATTAACAGCAACAGGTGGATGAATCTCTTTGGTATTCATATGAACAAAATACTAACATTTTAAGTAAAGTTACATTTTCCATGAATATGATTTTCACTCACAAAACAGGATTTTGTTCAGGTTCAATATGTCCATAGTTTTAAAACCATGATCCAAGAACAACTGGGAGTGGAACAGTGGAACTGGGATCTGGAGAAGGACAAGCTAAGTGGGATGCTGCTTTTTTACACTTTGACAAAGATCGTCCTTACCATTATCTCCTCATAAGATACCTAGAGGAAAAGGTGATGACGTTATATATATTTGGAAGCCACAAGTGTGGTACATGTTTCTAGATAAGAAGAATGGAATGAGCTAACATTTACTGGGAACTTACTCTGTCCTGAGCACTATTATCTAATTTAATCATTTCATTATCTCTAAGTTACTATTTTTTTGTTTCTCTTTTCTTTTTCTTTTTTTTTTTGTTTTTGGTTTGTTTTTTGAGACAGAGTCTTGCTCTGTTACCCAGGCTGGCGTGTGGTAGTACAATCCCAGTTCACTGCAACCTCCGCCTCCTGGGTTCAATCAATTCTCCTGCCTCAGCCTCCCGAGTAGCTGGGATTACAGGTGCCTGCCACCAGGCCCAGCTAATTTTTGTATTTTTTTAGTAGAGATGAGGTTTCACCATGTTGACCAGACTGGTCTCAAACTCCTGACCTCAAGTGATCCGCCCACCTCGGCCTCCCAAAGTGCTGGAATTACAGGCGTGAGCCACCACACTGGACCTATTTCCTTCTTTTTATATATGAGAAAAACTCATTCACGGGGTTTAACGCTGGTTGGTTAAGTATATTATTCCTGAGGTTGGGAAAAGGGGAGTCTTCGTGAAAACAAAAGGTGTATTACCTAAAAGGCTCATTTTCTGCAGGAAAATTATGGTGGCTAGATTATGTTTTGTTGTTCTCTTTCAGTTTTAGAGAACAACTTGTAATGGAGCCTTCACCTCTTGAGCTGCCAGCTGACACAGTGCAGCGCATTGCGACTGAACTCAAATGCCACCCAACGGATGAGAGGGTCGCTCTCCACCTAGATGAGGTAGATAAACTGAGGCACTTCAGGGAGTGCTTTTATATTCCCAAAATACAGGATCTGCCTCCAGGTAAGAATGCTGGGAAGGTTTTTAAATGTTATTTATTTATTTATTTTTGTTACTGCATGTGTTTATTATAATCTTTGAAAATCATTGTGCTATTACATAATAGAGCCGTCGCAATTATGTTTGAAAAGCAGAAGGTCCCTGGTGTTCTCAATCAACCTGTCAGCCTACCTTAGCCTCAAATTTTCTGTTTTCTCCCCTCCTCTGAATAAAATACATACAGGGTACTTATACTGTCAACTACTTCTCTGAACAATCGAGTGACTGATTGAAAATTATAGGCAGATACATTTACTTGTTCTCTAAGCACTTGGGATTCAAAGAAATTATTTTAGAATGCAATATTAGAATAGCTCTTATATTCTGGCACTTAGTTTATAATAATGTGATGTTTGTCTTAGAGAAAATATTATTTTGTGACCTGGATATATCAGGAGGGATATTATTTGAATAGCCGTCTTTGCATGCTGTAAAGATGGCGAGTGTAAGAGCAAGAAAAGAAACAATGAATGCCCAACAAATGCATACTGCATTTTAAAATAATGTAGTAATCTGACTCTGTTCTGGGTTTGAGGAAGTCGTTTACAAAAATAAAACATAGGTAGCAAAGGTATAACAATAAATAATGATTCATCATATTTAACTTTACTCCATTTTACATTAATAATAAAGGTTCCCAGGTTGAATGGAATTAGTCTACCAAGCTGGGTTTCACATCCTTTATAATAGTCTGATTCCATTTTTATTCAGATTAAATAAGGTACAATTTTGGATACAGTACTCAGGATCCATGAAGATCAGCTAGTAAAATTTTAGGATGTCTGGTTTGTATAACACTAATATATACCAGGTAACAAATGTTAAAACACCTATTTGTCTTCAACTATGTACCCAGCAACCTATAGAACTCTGGAAGAATGAAAGAAGAGAAATACCTGTATCCTACTTAAAATTGTGTAGTATCAACTGAGGGAGACATGGATGGAAATGACAGCTAGAAGAGACCAAATAAAACGAGGCTATAAGTGAAGTGATCTGAGACCACAGAAGAAAAATCTTCTAGGTCATTCTAGAATCTAAAATTAAAAGAACATTTTGATTTGAATCATAAGGGATAAATACTGCTAATGAGTGAATTGTGAGGAAATAAAACTTAGGAAAGGAATCCTCAGGGAAATGGGAGAGAGGGGGCTTGGTGTTATGTGCATCACACAATGTGGAAACCTTTAGAAATAGCGAGGACCCACGTGAGACAAGTCAGGTCTCGTTGATGGTGGCCCTGCCCTGATGTGCTCTCTGGCCTACAGGACTCCTGTACTGAGTCAGAACCCAGTTTAAAAATAGCATTGTACAGTCTGGCGCGGTGGCTCACACCTGTAATCCCAGCACTTTGGGAGGTCGAGGCAGGCGGATCACGAGGTCAGGAAATCAAGATCATCCTGGCTAACATAAGAAACCCCGTCTCTACTAAAAATGCAAAAAAGTAGCTGGGCGTGGTGGCGGGCGTCTGCAGTCCCAGCTACTCAGGAGGCTGAGGCAGGAGAATGGTGTGAACCCGCGAGGCGGAGCTTGCAGTGAGCTGAGATCGCGACACTGCACGACACTGCACTCCAGCCTGGGTGACAGAGCGAGACTACGTCTCAACAACAACAACAAAATAGCATCGTACCTTACTAATCACCGGGAAAATGCACATCAAAACCACAGTGAGATATCACCTCACACCCTTTTCTATGACTACTATTAAAAAGTGCAGGGTATAAATATTGGCTAGGATACAGAGTGATTAGAGCCCTTGTGCACTGTTAGTGGGAATGTAAAATGGTGCAGCCCTGTAGGAAAGAGTATGGCAGTTTCCTCAAAAACCAAAGAATAGAATTACCATATGATCCAGCGATCTCACTTCAGGATATATTGCCAAAAGAATTAAAAGCAAGATCCCCAAAAGACATTAGTACACTCGTGTTTATAATAGCATTATTCGTAATAGCCAAAAGGTGGAATTAACCCATATGTCCATCAATGCATGAAAAGACAAGCAAAATGTGTATACATATGATGGAACCTTATTAAGTTTTAAAAAGAACCATGCTACGTGGTTCACATGAATGAACTATGAGAACATCATGCCAAGTGAAACAATCCAGATGCAAAAAGAAAAATACTGTATAATTCCAATTTTACCAAGTATCTAGATTGGTCAAATTCATAAAAACCGAAAGTAGAATGGTAGCTGTCAAGAGCTCAGAGAGGGAGAAATGGTGAGTTACTGTTTAATGGGTATAAAATTTCAATTTTGCAAGGTAGAAAAATTCTGGAGATTGGTTGCACAACAATGTGAACATACTTAACTGAATTGTACACTTAAAATTGTTAAGAGAATAAATTGTAGGTGCATTTTAGCACAGTATTTTAAATATTTATCAAAGTAAAAATGTTTCCCCCTTTAAAAAAAAGCAGAATTCGGCCGGGCGCGGTGGCTCAAGCCTGTAATCCCAGCACTTTGGGAGGCCGAGGCAGGTGGATCACGAGGTCAGGAGATCGAGACTATCCTGGCTAACATGGTGAAACCCCGTCTCTACTAAAAAAAAAAAATACAAAAAACTAGCCGGGCGTGGTGGCGGGCGCCTGTAGTCTCAGCTACTTGGGAGGCTGAGGCCGGAGAATGGCGTGAACCCGGGAGGCGGAGCTTGCAGTGAGCCGAGATCACGCCACTGCACTCCAGCCTGGGAGACACAGCGAGACTCCGTCTCAAAAAAAAAAAAAAAAAAAAAAAAAAAAGCAGAATTCTACATATAATCACTTCTAGTATACTTAAAAGTTGACTTAGTATCCTAATTATAGGTATAACATTGATTTTGACTAGTTATCCAATAGAAAGTATCTCTGAAGAATTACAACCTTGGATAAGTCATTACTGATTCTTAAAGAGAAGAGATAGAAATTGGTTTAATAAAGAATTTAAATAATTTGCTTGTTTAAAAAATATAGTTTTGCTGGACACAGTGGCTCACATCTGTAATCCCAGCACCCAGGGAGGCTAAGGCTGGAGGATCACTTGTGTCTAGAAGTTTGATACCAGCCTGGGCAACATGACAAAACCCCATCTCTACAAATACTACAAAAATTAATTAGGCGTGATGGCAGGTGCCTTTACTGCCAGTTACTCTGGAGGCTGAAGTGGGAGGATCACCTGAGCCCAGTAGTTCAAGGCTGCAGTGAGCCATGATCACACCATTGAACTCCAGTCTGGGTGACAGAGCAAGACTCTGTCTCTAAATAACAATAATTATTCTAATAATTTTGAATGATGTAAAACGTTATTAACCCCAAGTGTTCTTCTACATCAGTGATTGTCAAAATGTGGTCCCTTGACCAAAAGCATGATGTTCACTAGAGATCTTCTTAAAAATACAAGTTCTTGGGTCCTAACTCAGAATTACTGAATCAGAGATTGTGAAAGTGAGGCCCAGTCTTCTATTCTAGATCAGCTAGGATGAGATTTTATCCTAGAGTTGGGTCAATTAATTCTCCTTCTTGCTATTCTCACTCCAGTTGCACCTTAATGTCTAAGGATTCATGTATTCAGCAAATATTTATTAGTCATCTACCCTACTCAAGACACTTCTCTCAGAATGGTTCAGAGAACCGAAGAGCAAAACTGTCACATACATACTTGAACGTGTATCTAGTATGACAATAGATAATAAACAAAGAAACAACTTAATCATGCTTTACCATCAGGTAGCGCTCTAAATGATAATGAGGACTGTGAAGATGAGGGTGTGGTCTTACCCAAGGAAGTGCTGGTGAGGTGCCATCTGAATAAAGATGACAGTGCAGTGAGGAAGTGAGCCTCATGGAGCACAGGTGAAGCTGGGCCTGGTCGTGGTCCAAGTTTATGCTGGACAGAGGTACCAACTCAGGAGCACATGATGTAGGGGCAAAAAGATAATCCATTTTTCATAACCATCACAAGGGGCATGGCTGATGTTTCTATAGCAAAAACAGCTTAGCAAGAGAAAAACCCAGGGAAAACTTATGATTTTATGCTAGGTCGAATGAAAGAAATGAATACATGTGACTAAATAGAATTGGAATAAAATATAATCTAACCGTAATCAACGGAAAGTGGTGGGGGTACTCAACAAGGCCTGTATTTTTGGATTCTTCTTGCTCCCTGTATGTAGCATTTCTTCCCTCCACATATAGGGCAGGGCACCTGTCATATGAAAGTCTATCAGGGAGAAGAGAAAAGGTCAGTGAGTGAGCGTTCTAGGTTTCAAGGTTTGATGTAGGAGAGGATTTCAGTTTCTTTGACTCACCTGGCTGCAGGTCACAGGGCAGGGGATTAGAGAAGATCAGAAGGACCTTGTTTCTGAGGCCCTCTCAATCTCCTTCAGTTCAAAGTACTCAGCATTCCAAGGCGCCGTATTTTAGAATATTATGTTCTGACCCCCAATGGTGTTGAAATTTCCTTCTTTTTTGTTTTGACAAGATGTAAATTCATCAGGAAACCAGTGTTTCTTATCTTATTAAAACCTTCCAAGAGTATCTAAAAATGATAAAGCATGTCAGATTGTTTTTGGAGACTCGCATAACACCAAGAAAAAACTTTCTTTAGCAGTTCTGAACAATGAAAAACAAAGAACAGAAATACACAAGTTTTGAGCAAATGAAAGGATCACAACTCCCAATATGAGATTTTTTTTTAATCTTGAAGAAAGTCTACAGGCATAGCCTGCACTTTTTTGATATTTTTCTATTATATATTATGTTTTCTCTGGGTTTCTAATATAAATTTTATTAAAATAAGTATTTTCTTTTTCTATTCTTAGACAATGCCTGAGATGTTATCAGAGAAAGGGGTCAAAAATATTTTTAATCAGCTTTTGTACTTATGCTCAACATTGTCCTAAAGAGCACAGCTGAAAAATAAACAAGCAAAAGAAAGGAGGAAGAGAGAGAGAAGGAAAGAAAAGAAAGAAGGGAAGAAAGAAAGGAAGAGATAAGAAATCAATAAAAAGAAAAGGAAGAGAAATGCAAGGCATACATGTGGAAAGATATCTTTCTAAAATTTTTTAAACCATAAATATTTCTGTTTGAAACATCCTAATACCTAAATTTCTGAAAGCATACTGGATAGCCCCATAAGTATATATGGCTTTTGCACAGACACAAGACAAAAACAGTCTTTTTCAGAGTGTCAAACTGCCATCCCAGAAACAAGTTGTGCAAATTTACATTTCCTCCAACGGTAAAGACAATTGCCTCAATGACTTTGGGGATTAGTAGGATTGTTTTTATTTCTGTTTTTTGGGGACAGGGTCTGGCTCTGTCACCCAGGCTGGAGTGCAGTGGCGTGATCTCAGCTCACCGCAGCCTTGACCTCCCAAGCTGTAGTAATCCTCCCACCTTAGCCCCCAGAGTAGCTGGGACTACAGGTGTGTGCCACCATGCCCAGCTAAATTTTGTATTTTTTGTGAAGGTGGGGTTTTGCCATGTTGGCCAGGCTGGTCTCAAACTCCTGGACTGAAGTAGTCCTCCTGCCTCAGCCTCCCAACGTTCTGGGATTACAGGTATAAGCCACCACGCCAGGCAGGATTAGCAGTTTTAAGAATCTTTGCTCATTAGATAATAAAAAAAATTATTCCATTCTTCTTTGAATTTGTAGTTCTTAGACAACCATTGGAGATTGTTTTCATAAACTCCTTGGCCATCGCTTTCCTTTTGTCTTAAGTTGCTCTTAATGTATAAATTTAATTTTAAACTAAATAAATATAAGTGGTAACTTTTTATTCTTTTTTCTCTTAAGGATATAAACTCCTTCTTTCATGTATCTTAGGGATTTTAAGTGAAAATGTCCAGTCAATATAGTTGGCTAAAAGCAGAACCAGAAATGGGTTCCAAATATTGTGACTGCTAGCCCATGTATCTTGACCCAGTCTTGCTTTTGCTTTTTTAAAATTACTCAATTGAAGTGTAATTTATGGACCATAAAATTTACCCATTTTAAGTATACAATTTAATAATTTTTAGTAATTGCATATGATTACACTACCATTATAATCCAATTTTAGAACATTTCTTCATTCCACTTTTTTATCTCTAGCCTAGGCAAACAGTAATCTACTGAACTTGCCATTATTTTTATCTATATAGAAGATTAGTAATTCAAAATTTTTTTTTACTATTAAACTATATTTGGAGGAAAAAAAATGGTGTTCCTTTCACTATTCTTTTCATAGTCAAATAATCCTCTCCTTCAATCTTACCACACATCCAGGAGAGAGATCAGTAAATTGACACCCAACTTTAGTAGACTTTAGTAAGTAGTTATAAAATTTAAAGTTATCCAAACAAGATCTTCTATTAGTTTGCACATGTAATTATTTGGACTCAGATAAAATTGGCATGGCAAAATAGTCATGCTTACGTTTGTCTCCAGGGCTTCCATATAACATAATAGCCTATTAAACTCAACTGTTTTTAGGCTTAGAAGGCTGTGACAGATACGAGGTGTCAGTGCATGAAATATAGGAAAGCATACTTTTCTCTATAAACTATAATCCTTTATTCAACAACAGATAAAGATATGTTAAATAAAAGATTTTATCCAGCTATGAAAGGACATGTATTTATAACTGTAATTTTGATAATCTGATAAATCTCTAACTTTCATAAAAAAATATTAAGAATATTCCTTAGTTAAATTTTGTAGACATTGCAACTTTTTGTTTGTTTGTTTGTTTTTTTAGTTGGGGTCTCACTCTGTCATCCGGGCTGGAGTATAGTGGTACAATTTTGATTCAGAGCAACGTCCACCCCTCTGAACTCAAAGAATCCTTCCTCCTCAGCCCCCCCCCCCAATTAGGTGGGACTACAGATTCACGCCACTACATCTGGCTAAGTTTTTGTATTTTTGGTAGAGACAGGGTTTCACCATGTTGCCCAGGCTGGTCTCGGACTCCTGAACTCAAGTAATCTGCCCATCTCAGACTCCAAAGTGTTGGGATTACAGGCGTCAGCCATCACGCCTGGCCAATATTGGGAGCTTTTCGTGTTACTTCAATTCTGCATTTAGTGTACATATTTGTAATCTTGTCATTTCATTTGCGTTGGACTGTCTGCTCCCCAAGTGTAGGAACTGTCTTCTTTCTCTGTGAATGTGTGGGAGTCACCTAGGCAGACCTTAGAGTGGAGTGAGGTCCAATCACGAAGAGGGAACAGCATTTTGCAAACACACAAGAGAAAGCATAGTTGCTTTGATCCCTAAGAATAGTTTTACATGATCAAAGTATGTCATGTACAAATCTGGGTATTGGTAAATAGTAAATAATAAGGTTTGGAATAGGGAATATAGGGCACTAGGATGATTGGCATCATAGGGTGAATAGTAAATGAGTGTGTGTGGGTGCCTAACAGTAAGTCTGAATAAGTAAATGTAATAGAAGTGGATGTAAAGGAAAATAGTCAAGGAATACATGAAATACTCATTAAATAAACCTGATTTAGTAGTAGGAGAAGGACAGCATGAGCCATACTTTCTGTTTTAGGTGAATAGTGGTGATATTCACTGATACAATTAACTTGTTTTGGAAACTATTCATTTAAAGAGAAACTAGTCTTTTATTTGTTTGTTTATCTCTTATTGCCCTGTCACCCGTGGCCTTGACCTCTGAGTCCAAGAAGGTGGCAGCTGTTACAAGCAGTGAGAAGCAGGCAGGGACAAAGAAAAAAAGACAAATAATGCGTGTGAACTCTCCCTTGAGAAAGGTTTCAGAGGTTGCCTCATGACCTGTTCACCTAAGCCCCCTGGGCCAGTGTTTGGTCATGGCCCTGCCTATCTACAAAGAAGACTGAGTCTAAAACACAATTTTTGTTCTTGGTGGCCACATGCAAAGCTAGCAATTCTATTTCTGTAAAGGAAAAATGAAATGCATTTAGGATACAACTAGCAGTTGAGTTTAGTTAGAAGGTAGAAATTTGACAGTTGTCAGCATTTAGGTAATAGTTGAAACTGTGGATATGGATGATATTATCTAGGCATCATACCTAAGTGAGAAGAAGGTAGTAGAAACAAAATTCTAAGCATTGACAAAGAGAACTCTAGAAAGAGCCAGAGATACAGAAGAACAAGGAAAGTGTCGTGTTCTAAAACCAAGGGAAGAGACATATTCAAAGAAATCAGAGGGCTTGACATCATCAGCTGTCACAGAGACTGTATAAGCCTTTCATTTTAGCAGTCAGGAGAGCTTTATTAAATTGTCTTAACTTTAACAGCTTCACTGGAATGACAGGCAGGGAAGCTATGTATTTCTAGATGTCATTGAAGGAGTAAAGTATTGGAAATGAGATTTTTAGGCTTCTTTTCCAAGAAGCCTTGCTGTAAAAGGAAACGTAACAAGGAACAAAAGGAAATGAATGAATGCTTTTTTCAAGGAAGGTGGGGGCTTGAATATGATTGTGCATTGAGAAGACAGTATGGGAAGAAAAGAGACAGACAGACAGACAACAGAAGTAAATATGATTTTCAGCCAAGCAGAGTCCATGCTGGATCTGTTGTCTATTCCTACTTTTTTCAGCTCCTGGAACCCAAAATTCTAAGATAATGCAAATTGCTGAAGACAATCTTTCCTTACTTTCTAAGGATATATTGGCCCTAATGTCTAAGGTCAACATTAGCCAAATTGAGATTTTGCAAAGAAATCTCAAGGTCCCAACCAATTGTTCCATATTTCTGGGCAATATGATACCAGGCATACCTCAGCCACAGGACAAAGGACTGGGAATAGAAAGATTCTTACAAGGAGAGTACACTTTCACCTTTGCCTGGGACAATGTTTGGTCTTTTCTGTCTTGTCGTGTGAACTCTTTCCTCGAGGAATTTTATCCACAAGGGCATGGAAAATCTCTTTTGGAATCCTCGAAATACGAAGTGTCTCTCCCTCAGATGCCATACCACTCCTCAATCTAGACCTCAGAGAGAACTAATGGGTTCAAAATTAGACGAGAATATCTAAGGAGTGTGTGCAAGTGGACTATAGTGATCCTACATTTTTCTCCATCTTCCTCCTGAAATTATAGGAATTATATTCAAAGTCCAAGAAGCTTGTTGGTAGCATAGCCTTGTACGGGGCATCCCTATTGGAAAAAGGACATGAATATTTCCTCAGCACATCACCAGGAAATTTAATAATATGAGGTACATAGCAACACAAAAAAAATCTTCACTCACTACCTTCTGAATAATAAAGAGAATATACCTTTTTATTTAGTAAAATGCAGAAATAATACAGCTCTACAAATTTTACAACATGAGCACCTCTGTGTCATAAGATCCTACATCAGGAAACATAACATTGCCAGCACTTGGGAAAACTGCTTCGTATCCCCTTTCAGGAACTCCTTCTTTAGGGTTCACCAGTTTTTATGTAGCCAGTATTTGAGTATCAACTTCTGAAGTTTTACCTAAAATTCACTCCAACTTCTTTTTTATTCAATGACCCAAACCTGTGGATCTGGTCTAACATAGGTGAATGCCACAACTTAAACATATATTTAAGAAAATATGTTTAGTAGAAAATAGGTTTAAAATCAAAATCGTATGTTTCTCTATAGAGAGATGGAAGATAAATATTTTCTTTTTTAAACTAATGCCATAGTTCAATTATTTAAGGCAGACAACCAAAACTTGTTCTTTTTGTCCAAGAGCATGGCTCATGCCTGTAACCCAGCACTCTTTGGAAGGCTGAGGCAGGAGGATCGCTTGAGTCCAGGAATTCAACACGAGCCTGGGCAACATAGTGACACCCAGTCACTACACACCTTTTTCTGTTCATGCTTCTATTTAACAAGTGCTGCTGGACCATGATGTTCCCAGCATTTTATTTTTTAAATTTCATCCTAAGATCTGCTCTTATCCCCCATTAAGAATGATTGGTAGAATGGTGTCTTTCCTAATGACAGAAATATGAAATAACTTGTTCATCAGGAGAGTTTATTATTGATATTATTAATATTTAAATTCACATTTCATAAATTGGAATACTTTGTTATACAGTCTGAGTTTTATCACATGTATAGAATTACATAAACACACCTTCTCTCAGTATATAGAACAATTTCATAACCCCTAAAAGACTCCTTTATGGTAGCACTTTGTAACTAATCTCTCCACTATACCTCTAATCCCTGACAACCACTAATCTATTTTATATCCCTATTGTCTTTTCCAGAATATCATACGAAGAAATTATATACTGTATTCAGTCTTTGGAGACTGGTTTCCTTTACTTAAGGAAATGCCTTTGAGATTAAGCAAAGTTATGTCAATGAAGTGTTTCTTTTTATTGCTGAATAGTTTTCTACTCAAAGAATGGACTACAATAGTTTATTCATTTGTCCACTGAAGGACATTTGAGCTGTGTCCAATTTTGATGATTATGAATAGCCACTATTAACATTCATGTACAGGATTTTGTGTGAATGTAAATTTTTTATCTAAAATTTTTTTAAGATCAGATAGTAAATATTTCACTCTTGACAGGTCTCATGTATTCTTTTTCTATTTTTATTTTTTTAGAAAAGGTCTTGCCCTGTCACCCAGGCTGGAGTGCAGTGGCATAATCACAGCTCACTGCAGCCTTGATCTCCCTGGTCAAGCAATTCTTCCATCTTAGCCTCCTGAGTAGCCAGGGCTACAAGGGTGCACCACCACACCAAGCTAATTTTTTTAACTTTTTGTAGAGATGAGGTCTCACTGTGTTGCCTAGGCTAATCTTGAACAAGGCTCCAGCAGTCCTTATTCCTTGGCCTTCCAAAGTGCTAGGATTACAGGTGTGAGCTACTGTACCTTGCCAGGCCTCATATATTCTTTCTCCTTTTTTTTTTTTCTTTCGTCTTTTCCTAGTTTTTCTTCTTCCATTTATAAATGTAAAAACATTCTTAGCTTTCAGGCCATACAAAAACAGGTCATGGGCTTGATTTGGAACTCAAACCGCAGTTTGTCAAGTCCACTTTTAGAATGCCATAAGTTGATTGCTGGATCATATTATAGGTATATTTTTAACTTTATAAGAAACTGGCAAACTTTTTCAGAGTGGCTGTACCGTTTTGCATTTTGCATGGCCTCATTAATGTGTGGGAATGTCTATTGTTCCCCATATTCACCCTCAGTTGGTATTACCAGGTTTTTTGTTGTTTTGTTTTTTAGTCACATATGTTTGTATAAGTATCTTATTTTGGTATTTATATGCATTTTCCTAATGACTAATGAAATTAAGCATTAAGCATTTCAGAAGCTTATGTACCATCCATAGTCTAGAGAAATGTCAGCTCAAATATTTTGGCTACTTTTTTTTAATTGGATTTTTTAATTGTTGAGTTGTGTTTTTGGGGGATTATGGAGCCTTTTTTTTATTTTTAAGAGACAGAGTCTTGTTTCATTACCCAGGCTAGAGTAAAGTGGTACAATCATAGCTCACTGCAACCTTGACCTTCTTGGGCTCAAGCAAATCTGCTAATTTTAAGAGACAGGTCTCGCTTTGTTACCCAGGCTGGTCTTGAACTCCTGGCTTTAACTTATCCTCCCACTTTGACTTCCCAAGTTGCTAAGATAACAGGCGTGAGTCACGTTTTCAGTTTTAAGAGTTCTTTATACATTTCAGTGTACAGGTTGTTTGTTAAATAAATGATATGAAAATATTTTCTCACAGTCTGTAGCTCTCTTTTTATTCTCTTGTTAGCATCTATTGCAGAACGAAAGATTTTAACTTTGAGGAAGCACAATATATTTATTTTTTCTTTTATGAGTTGTGTTTTAGGTACCATGTCTAAAAGCTCCTCACCTAACCATCAGTCTTAAAGACTTCTTTGGCCCATAATTTATTTACAAGTGTGTTTTTTCATTTCCAAGTATTTGAACATTTCTCAGTTTTCTTTTTATTATTGATTTGTAGTTTAATTCTACTGTGGTTAGAGAACATTTGTTAAGGTTTGTTTTTGACCCAGGACAATGGTCTGTCTTCATGACTCTCCATGTGCATTTAAAAGAATATTTATTCTGCTGCTGTTTGCTGGAGTGTTCTTTAAAAGCCAGTTACATTCATTTGCTTCATGGTGTTTTTCAGTTCTGGGAATTATTTGTCTGCTAATAAAATGTAGACCTAGTTCCTCAGAGGACCCTGGTCACAGATTTATGGACATAATCATAAATCCCACTTAAGCACTATTCCAAATTGCTGAAACTCAATTCAATATTGCCAGCAACAATAACAACACAACAAATAAATCACATTAGTACCACAATTATTAACATTGGGAGAGTTTTACAATTAGGCAGTTCTTACCCAACAAATTCATATTAGATGCTTGTATTTTTCTTGGTAATAACAGAGATCCAAGTAATCAAGCCACAGATGAAACAAACACAGCTGAAATCTTTATGCTTTCTATTACTACTTATAATACAATCAGCAACAATTTCAGGTTCACCAATCTGCAGAAACATTGTATATCCTTTTCTTCTTTTTCCTTCAATTATTGGTTAAAAAAATAAGCAACACTTAAGTTTCTCAAATGAACAGTCATAATATGTTGAAATTTTAACCTCCGATTTCTAGTCAGGAGAATATTCTAATAAAACCCCTAAACTCACCTGGCCTTTTAGTGGAGTGTTGTCTTTACATACAGATATGGAGGAAACTATGTTAAATGTAAAATTTTTCTTCTATTTATTTATTTATTTGAGACAGGGTGTCTCTTTGTCACCTAGGCTGGAATGCAGCGGTGCCATCAGAGCTCACTGTAGCTTCAACTTCCTGGAATCAAATGATCCTCCCACCGCAGCCTCCTGAGAAGCAGGGACCACAGACATGCACCACCGTGTCTGGCTAATTTTTAAATTTTTTTTCCCAGGCTCAGTGTCCAGCTCCTGGGCTCAAGTGATACACTCACCTGGCCTCCCAAGGGGCTGGAATTACAGGCATGAACCACTGCGCACAGCTGAATTTTTTCAAAACCAACAAACCATACATTTCTCACAGAAGTTAACTTCCACAGAGATGTTTTGTTTTCTTTTTCTTTTTTTTTTTTTTTTGTTCTTCATACTTCCAGGCCAAAAACTTGTCATCAAGATCCTAGCAATTGCTGCAACCAATCCCAGGACTTTGCTTCCACAGTAGTTATTGAGCATCAAATGCTCTCTTAAATCATAGACCACGACTTTGATGAGCTTTCATTATTAGCTATGTGTTAGGATTCTCCTGAAATATGAAAGATAGGAAGTCGTATTCCCTAGTTCAAGGGAAAAAAAAAAAACCAATTTAAATTCAATGGTATTTAAAAACAATGAATATTTACTTCAGAAAATTATTATAAAACAAAATATGTTACAAACTAGCTTTTTCTTCTAAATCAAATATCTAGCTAGTAATATTCCAAAAATAAACATTAATTATATGGAAAGAATTTTTAAAATTTTGCAATGCTGAAATTAATCGATAGCAATACTGATACTCTTAACGGTGAGTCTTTGTTCTTAGAGCTCCCAAGATGGTGGCAGACCACTCCCAAGCTGGGGTGGGCCCCTCCCAAGATGGCGACCAGCCTTTTGTTCTCTGACCTGGGGTTCTTGGCTTCACGGATTCCAAGGAATGGAATCTTGAGCGGTGCAGTGAGTGTTATGGCTCTATCTGAGGCTGTGGGTCACGGAAGAGAACCATGGAATTCAGCGACTAGTGTTCAGCTCGATTAGGATGAACCCTGGCACTTAGCTGTGCAGGAACAATAGCCAACCTTTAGCCCGATGGGGAGCAGAAATGGGTGCCTCGCTAGATCAGGAGCACAGCGGACACCCTGCCGGATCCAGAGGGGTGGGAGTCAATGGTGGGTCTGTAACAGCAGCAAACAGCAGTGGTGGACCCAGATTGGAGTCAGTGGCAGGTCTGAGATGGTGACAAACAGCAGTGGTGGACAGTGAGTGAAAGCTCAGCTCAAGCTGTAACAAACACGGACCAGAAGAGTGTGCAGTTGCAAGATTTAATACAGTAAAAACAGGATTTCCCAGGAGGTTCCCATACAATGTGAGGGGACCCAAAGGGAGTTGCCACTCCCAGCTCGAATGCCTGGGTTTATATCTCTATCATTGTCCCCCTGCCATGCTATCAGATGATATATGATTTGACTATTTCTTTTCCTCCTTCTTTTGGCCTAATTTATATTTTAGTGAGCCCTCTTTACTACCTGATTGGTCAGGTGTGAGCTGAGTTACCAGGCCTGTGTTAAAAGGTGGGTGCAGTCACCTTCCCCAGCTAGGCTTAGGAATTCTTAGTCGGCCTAGGAAATCCAGCTAGTCCTCTCTCTCAGTCCCCCTTCTCAACAGGAAAACCCATGTGCTGTTGGGGAGGTTGGCCTACCACTGCTCTTAACTGCTTCCTGCTGAATTGGGGTGTAGTAGGTGTTGTGCAGTTGAGATTTCCTTGGGAGGGGTGCCTTTGATGTCATCAACATTGGAGCATGGGCTAGCAGGCCAGTCCAGGGGTCCATGATAGATCTTAGTCATGGACTGCATCTGGGGCTCCATTTGAAGAACGATTTGTAGTTTTACAGCTTTGATTCTGGAAGAGACAAATTTAACAAGGAGGTTAAAGATACAGGGATTGAAATGTAGGCCTGAAGTGCAGGGGATTCTTTCTTTGGCACACTTCACAGGCCCTGACTATCTGCTTGATAGTTTTGAAAAGGCCTGGTCCTGTAAATAATGATCTGGCTATCTGATGGGTGCTATCAATGCCTAAGTGAAAGTGTTACCAGGGGATCCTTGCTCCCAGAGCTCCCAAAATGGTGGCGGGCCACTTCCAAGATGGCAGCAAGCTTCTTGTTCTCTGACCTGGGGTTCTCGGCCTCACAGATTCCAAGGAATGGATTCTTGGGCCATGCAGTGAGTATTATAGTTCTATTAGAAGCCGTGGGTCATAGAAGAGAACCATGGAACCCAGTGACTAGTATTCAGCTCAATTAGGATGAACCCGGGTACTTAGCCGTGCAGGAACAATGGCAAACCTTTAGCCCAATAGGGAGTGGCAATGGGTACCTTGCTTGATCAGGAGCACAGTGAACATACTGCTGGATCCAGAGGGGTGGAAGTCAGCAGCGGGCCTGTGACAGCAGCAAACAGCAGTGGTGGACGGCAGGTGCAAGCTCAGCTTGAGCCGTAACAAACATGGACCAGAAGAATGTGCAGTTGCAAGATTTAATTGAGAGAAAACAGAGCTCCCATATAAAGGGAGGGGACCCAAAGAAGGTAGCCATTGCTGGCTCAAATGCCTGGGTTTATATCCCAATCATTGTCCTTCCCCCTTTGCTCTCAGGTGATAGATGATTGGCTATTTCTTTACCTCTGGTTTTTTGCCTAGTTAGCATTTTAGTGAGCCCTCTTTACTACCTGATGGGTCGGGTGTGAGCTAAGCTGAAAGCCCCGTGTTTAAAGGTGGGTGCAGTCACCTTCCCCAGTTAGGCTTAGGAATTCTTAATCAGCTAGGAAATCCAGCTAGTCCTGTCTCTCAGTCCCCCCTCTCAACAGGAAAACCCAAGTGCTGTTGGGGAGGTTGGCCGACGACTGCTCTAACTGCTTCCTGCTGAATTGGGGCATAGTAGGGGTTGTGCAGTTGAGATTTCCTCAGGACAGGTGCCTTTGATGTTATTAACATTGGAGCATGGGCTAGCAGGCCGGTCCAGGGGTCCATGGTAGATTTTAGTCATGGACTGCATCTGGGGCTCCATTTGAAGAATAATTTGTAGTTTTATAGCTTCGATTCTGGAAGAGACAAATTTAACAAGGAGGTTAAGATACAGGGATTGAAATGTATGGCCTGCAGTGCAGGGGATTATTTTTTTGACACACTTCACAGGCCCTGACTATCTGCTTGATAGTTTTGAAAAGGCCTGGTCCAGTAAATAATGATCTGACTATCTGATGGGTGCTATTAATGCCTAAATGAAAGGTTTCATGAAGGGTTTTAAGTAATTTCCATTGGTTAGTTGCAGGCAAAAGTATTTTTCCTTTTTTAGTGGCTAGCCATTCTGAGAGGAGGAAACTATGTCCTTGTAAGGTTTCCCATTCTATTTTCCTGCTGAGTACTGGGGCTTGGTTTCCCAGAGGGGATTACCCCATACCAGGGGTCCTTTTATAAGCATTTTTAATGGAGGGTTCTGCCTTGCGGCTCTTTTGGGTTCAATATCCTCTTGGCAGTTCCCTTCTATTTTTCTTTCCTTTCCTTTCTGATGACCCCAGCAGTGTAAGACTGCTACCTCTTTAGGTTTCTGTACAGCCAATAATAATTGCCTAATGGCTTCCTGTTGTTTGATAGGTGTTCCCTCAGAAGTTAGGAATTCCCTTTTTTTTTTTTCATATTGTTGTGTGGGTATGGAGGACTAGGTAAGCATACTTAGAATCTGTATGTGTGTATATATATATATATATATCCTTTTCTCTTTTTTAAATTCCAGTGCCCAAGTGAGGGCTATTAGTTCTGTCAGCTGAGCACTAGTTCCTGGAATGAGGGGATTACTTTCAAGTATTCCATTATTACTGACCACTACATACCTCACTTTTTGAAGTCCTTTTTTTACTAAGGAACTTTCATTAGTATACAAGTTGAGGTAGGGATTAGTCAAGGGAACCTCTAGAAGGTCCCTCAAGTGGCATTGGTTTGAGCAATTACCTGTTGACATCTATGTTTTATCTTTTCTTCATTGTTTGGAAGAAATGTGGCTGGGTTAGGGGTTGCACAAGTATGCAGTCACAGTGCTGGCCCTTTAATTAGTAGAGCCTGATATTTGAACAAGCAGTTGTCTGACAGCCACAAGTCTCCTTTAGCAATGAGTATGCTATTTACATCATGAGATGTTCACACAGTAAGATCTCTTCCCTGTATTATTTTAACTGCTTTAGATACTAAGACTGCTACTGCCACCACTACCTGTAAACAATGAGGCCAACCCTTTGCCACTACATTAATTTTCTTACTTAGGTAGGCCATGGGTTGCAAGTTGGTCCCTCGAACCTGTGTAAGGACTCCTAGAGCTATTTGTCTTTGTGATATATAAAGAAAAGTCTTGCCCCATTGGCAAACTTAACACTGGGGCTTGGGTTAGGGCCTTTTTAGGGCCTGGAAAGCTGCTTTTGCTTTAGGTGTCCATTTTACTAAATGGGTATTGCTTTCTGAGTTTTCTTAATTAGTGTATATAATGGCCTGACTATTTTGCCATACCTGGGAATCCATATTTGGCAGAAGCCTGTTATGCCAAGGAACCCTTTTATTTGCTTTAGGGTTTTGGGATGAGGATAAGCCAGTAGAGGCTGGATACGTTTCTTACTGAGGGCTCTGGTGCCTTTGGATAATTTTAGCCTTAAGTGTTTAACCTGCTTTAAGCAGAGCTGAGCCATTGGTTTGGAAACACTGTAGCGACAAGTGGTGAGGAAGTTTAAAAGCGCTTGGGTGGCTTGATGGCAAAAGGTTTTGAATGGACAGCTAGAAGTAAATTATCCATGTACCAAAGAACAAGAGTGTTCAGGTATGAGAACTGGCTCAAGTCTTGGGCTAATACCTGGCCAAATAGATGTGGGCTATCTCTGAACCCTTGGGGTAAAACAGTCCTCGTGAATTGAGATGTTGGGTTTGAAGGATCTTTAAAGGCAAGCAAGAATTGAGAGTCAGGATGTACAGGGATGCAGAAAAATGCATCCTTAAGGTCCAGGACTGTAAACCACTCTGCTTCCTCTGGTATTTGAGAAAGCAGAGTATAAGGGTTAGGTATAGCTGAATATAGAGGGACAATGGCCTCATTGATAATTCTGAGATCTTGCACTAACCTCCACTGTCCGTTGGGTTTCTGTACTCCTAAAATTGGAATATTGCAGGGGCAATTGCATGGTTTTACTAGGCCTTGGGCTTTTAGGTCCTTAACAATTTTTTGGAGTCCTTGTTGGGCCTCGGGTCTAAGGGGGTACTGCCTTTAGTAGGGAAAGGAGGCAGAACCCTTTAGTTTAACTTGAACAGGACAGGCATTCTTCACTCATCCATATTGTCTTTCTGTTGTCCAGACTTTAGGATTAATTCCTTTTTCAAGCAGGGGACAACAAATGGGTGTTCCTTTTCCTATGTTCAGATGTATAGTGGCCCCTGCTTTTGTTAGAATGTCTTTCCCTAACAGGGGGGTGGGGTTTTTAGGCATAATTAGAAAAGCAGGTGGAAAGAGTAAAGTTCCCCAGTCACAATTAGTGGCTGGAAGAAGTATCTAGTAACTACCTGTCCTAGGAACCCTTGGATAGTGACAGATCTGGAGGACACTTGTCCAGGACAGGAGAGTAAGACTGAGAAGGCTATGCCAGTGTCCAGGAGACAGTTAAACTCCTGACCCTCAATGGTCGAGCATACCCGGGGCTCTGTGAGGGTGATGGCATGGGCTGCTGCTTGCCCCGGGCACCCTCAGGCCTGCTGCTGGATCATCTGGTTAGTGGCTTCGGACTCAGAGGACCTTCATCCCCTGGGGCAGTGGGCTTTCCAGTGATTCCCTTGACATAAGGGGCTTGGATGAGGGGGCAGCTTATTTCTCTTTGGACAATCTTTTTTAAAGTGTCTTTGTAGACTGCACTGGAAGCAAGCCCTATTAGGCTTTCAATTTGCTCAGCTTTTTCCTTTTCCAGAGTCTCCAAAGTCTGCTTGCCTGATGGCCATGACTAAAGTGGTGGCCTTTTTTTTTTTTTTTTTTTTTTTTTTTTTTTTTTTATCTCGTTTGTCCTGTTCCACCTGCTCCTCCTGATGGCTATTATAAAAAACTGAGGTTGTCAAGTTCAAAAGGGTTAAGTTTTGCTTCAGGCATAAGGTGGACTTTTGAAGTTTTTCTCTAGTCTGCAGCTGACTGACTGATAAACTTATCCTTTAAGATTAGTTGGCCTTTAATAGAGTCAGGTGACAGGGAGGTATGCTTCCTCAATGCCTCCTTTAGTATCTCCAGAAAGGTAGTAGGATTTTCTTCCTTTCCCTGTGTTATAGTGGACATCATTGAATAATTCGTAGGCTTTTTTCCTAGTTTTCCTTAGTTCTTCTAGCACGCAAGTTAGCAAATGTCTGCAGCAGCAATCTACATGTTCTAATTCTGTGTTCCATTGAGGATTTACAGTGGGAACTGCCTGCTGGCCTATGGGGAATTGTTCTCTTTCCTCTGTTGTCATCCTATCATTGACCTCACTGAGATACTAGAGATCAGCAGACTTTCGGGCTGCAGTTATGGCGGCACTTTTTTCATTTGGGGTTAGTGTTTGATCTAGCGGTAACATTGTATCTATCTATGTCAGATCAAAGGATTATCCTAACCCTTAAAAAATATCAATATAGCCATTAGGATTATTTGACAATTTACCTAGGTCTATTTCAATTTGCTTTAGGTCTGATAGGGAAAAAGGTACATACACTTTGGGCCGAATTCTCCAGAATACATCTTAGGGGCGTTTTTGCCTCCGGGGAACGTTTCCCATCTGAAAAGAAAAACATAGGAATGCCAGCACCCCTAGTCATGATTTCGATGAGCTTTCGTCCTAGAGTGTCCTCCATGGTCCTAATGCTTATTTCTTTCCAGGGTGCGTAACCACCCATGGACCTCTGCTTATCGGATTAGTTACGCTTACCGATGTAGCAGTCCTGCACCTGTTTTCCCACCCTTCTTGACCACAAAGAAAGGGGTCCCAGGCTGCTGGATTCTAGTGGTCCTTTATCAGAGGGCCCGACATTGCCTTTGCGCTCAGAGGTGAGTTACAGAGCTGGGCTGGGTTCCTGAGTATTTTATAACAATCCAGCTGCCCCATTAAGATATATTTCTATAAACAACAGTTCTTATGCAAATTCATTTTAGAGAGTATGTAGGTAACTTTTTGAGTCAGGATTGAGAGAGAGTCTTTTTGATTCTGTAAGTACGTTAAGGCTTGACTGAGTGCAAACAGGTTGTACTTTTGAGCAGACAAATTATTAGGCAATTTTTCTAACTACTTCCACAAGAGTCTCCCTATCAATTACTGAATACCCATTGTGGGATTTTTTTTCCCCTTAATTACCTGGGAGGAACTATCTATCCTCCTGTCCTGAAGGGAGTTCCTCCTAGGTCTGGTTGAACATTTGTATGGTAATTAAGATTTAAATCCCCTGTAAGGAAATTTGCTGGGTTAAGGGAATTGTTAGTGGTTAGTGTTAAATCACCTTTTTAACAGAATAACCCCATTCTTTAAGATTTTTGATGTAGTAAGCTACCTTTTTGCTTTTTACTTAGAATAATTCTGAACTGGTCAGGTGTGTTTACAATGAGGTTTCCTTTAAAAGTTATTTTTCTACTTTTGTTAGCAAAGCAGTTGCTGCTACAGATTGAATGCATTTGGGCAATCTGTGGGTTCCTGAGTTGAGGATGTTTGATAGGAAAACTCCTGGTTGTCAGTGGGCTCGGTGTTTTCAGGCTACCCCCTTGTTCACACTGACAACAAGGTAGTATTGGAGTGTTATAGGGTCATGGAGAAGACATTCAATTATTAATTACAGGTTTTAAATTTACCCTGGCTTTTAAAGGAATAGGGCACAATTTTTTTTTTTTTTTACTACTTTTATTTTTCTCTTTCTTTCTCTTTTTAACTTCCTCTTTGTCTCTCTCTCTTTCTCTCCCCTCTGTCTCTCTCTCTCTCTTTTCTCCTAGCCCTTTACAAACTTGGGGCCCTGGCAAGGGTGGTGGGAATGTGTCCCACATAACTGCCCATGTCAAGAGCTATATGCCTAAATTGGGAGGGACACCAAGGACAAGACTTTCTGGGTTCAGAGCCTAGTGGCCTAAGGATGCAGACTAGAGCTTCCTTAGATCTCTTTGGAGATACAACTTACTAGAGGAAATGAAAGTCTGAACCATTAGTACCTAGGAGGCAGGGATCAGAGGAAGTAGATTTAGAGGTAAGGAGAATTTGGGGGCTACACTTTCAAGAAAGTCGTGGTCAGGACCCAGGAGGTATGGGTCAGAAGGAAAGGTAGGGGTGCATGCATGGGCGACTGTTGAATAGAGACTTCTGGCTGCACCATGATCTGCACCAGCTAACACCAGGAGTTTGGGACGACAGCTTTCTGCCTCTAGTCGGCCCTTGGCTTCCCCAGGAAAATTGAAAATGGAAGCTGGTTCCAGGCAGACCAATGTTCCCAACCCAGAAGGGTTGGGGGTTGTTAGAAAGCCCTGGCCTGGACAGCCTCACACCTGAGTCTTGAAGTCCAGCAACCACACAAATTGTTTTTAACTGGCAGACAGGTGCCCAGTATTTTCCTCCAATTCTAAGGAAGAATAGGACAGAATAGAAAGTGAAAGTGGTCCAGTATTACTCACCACTTTAGAGGTCCCTTCATGGTCACCAAAATGTTACCAGCTTTCTCCCAGAGCTCCCAAGATGGTGGTGGACTGCTTCCAAGATAGTGGCAAGCCTCTTGTTCTCTGACCTGGGGTTCTAGGCCTCCTAGATTCCAAAGAATGGAATTTTGGGCCGTGTGGTGAGTGTTATAGCTCTATTAGAAGCCGTGGGTCACAGAAGAAAACCGTGGAACCCAGTGACTAGTGTTCAGCTCAATTAGGACGAACCCGGGTACTTAGCCGTGCAGGAACAATGGCAAGCCTTTAACCCGATCTGGAATGGCAATGGGCGCCTCGCTGGATCAGAAGCACAGTGGACACCCTACCAGATCCAGAGGGGTGGAAGTCAGTGGCGGGTCTCCAATGGCAGCAAACAGCAATGGTGGACAGGGAGCGAAAGCTCAGCTCGAGCCATAACAAACACGGACCAGAAGAGTGTGCAGTTGCAAGATTTAATGGAGTGCAAACAGAGCTCCCATACAAAGGGAGGGGACCCAAAGAGTGTTGCCATCGTTGGCTCAAATGCCTGGGTTTGTATCCTGATCATTGTCTCGCCCCCTGTGCTCTCAGGCAATAGTTGATTGGCTATTTCTTTACCTACTGTTTTTGCCTAGTTAGCATTTTAGTGAGCTCTCTTAACTACCTGATTGGTCGAGTGGAGTTAAGTTGCAAGTCCCGTGTTTAAAGGTGGATGCAGTCACCTTCCCATTTAAGCTTAGGGATTGTTAGTTGGCCTAGAAAATCCAGCTAGTCCTGTCTCTCAAAAGGTCTGGTGAAGATTCCAAGTAATTTCCATTGGTTAGCTACAGGCAAAAGTATTTTTCCTTCTTCGGTGGCTAACTATCCTGAGGGGAGGAAACTATGTCCTCATGAGGTTCCCCATTCTATTTCTTCTGCTGAGTACTGGGGCTTGGTTTCCTGGAGGGGATTGCCCCATACTAGGCGTCCTTCTATAAGCATTTCTAATGGAGAGTCCCACCTTGTAGCTCTTTTGCCTTCAATATCTGCTTGGTGGTTCCCTTCTATTTCCCTTTTCTTTCCTTTCTGATGACCCCGGCAGTGTAAGACTGCCACCTCTTTAGGTTTCTGTACGATGAATAATAATTCCCTAATGACTTCCTGATGTTTGATAGGTGTTCTCTTGGAAGTTAGGAATTCCCTTTCTCTCCATACTGCTGCATGGGCACGGAGGACTAGGTAAGCATACTTAGAGTCTGTATATATTTTTACCCTTTTTCCTTCTCCTAATTCTAGTGTATAATGGCCCCTGCTTTTGCTAGGATGTCTCTCCCTAGCAAAGAAGTGGGACTTTCAGGCATAATTAGAAAGGCACGTGAAAAAACTAAAGTACCCCAGTCACAACTTAGTGGCTGGGAGAAGTATCTAGTGACTACCTGTCCTAGGACCCCTCAGATAGTGACAGATCTGGAGGACACTTGTCCAGGACAGGAGAGTAAGACTGAGAAGGCTACGCCAGTGTCTAGGAGACAGTTAACCTCCTGACCCTCAATGGTCAAGCATACCCGGGGCTCTGTGAGGGTGATGGCATTGGCTGGTGCTTGCCCCAGGCACCCTCAGGCCTGCTGCTGGGTCATCTGGTTAGTGACTTCAGACTCAGAGGACCTTCGTCCCCTGGGGCAGTGGGCTTTCCAGTGATTCCCTTGACATAAGGACCTTGGACGAGAAGAGGGGGCAGCTTATTTCTCTTTGGACAATCTTTTTTAAAGTGTCCTTGTAGACCACACTGGAAGCAAGCCCTATTAGGTATTCGATTTGCCCAGCCTTTCCCTGTTCCAGAGCCTCCAAAGTCTGCTTGCCTGAGGGCCATGACTAAAGTGGTGGACTTTTCCTTATCCCATTTATCCTGTTCTGCCTGCTCCTCCTGACCTCTATTATAAAAAACCAAGGTTGCCAAGTTCAATACGGTAGAAAGGGGTCTGGGCTGCTGGGTTCTAGTGGTCCTTTACTAGCGTTCCCAACATTGCCTTTGTGCTCAGGGGTGAGTCCTAGAGCTGGGCTGAGTTCCTGAGTCTTTCATAACAATCATGCTGCCCCATCAAGATGCTTCCCATAAACGACAGTTCTTATACAAATTTGTTTCAGAGAGGGTGTAGGTAACCTTTTGAGTCAGGAGTGAGATGGAGTTTTTTGCTCACTATGGTCTTTGTCCTTCTTTTCCTTTGTAGGAATATGCCCTAATTATTAAACTTTTAAACTTTTTATTGCCCCGGATTAAGTCATTTTGGGTACAAAATATGAGAGATGGATCCTGTTTATCCTATGTGCCTTTTTCCTACGAGAAGGAGAGCGAGGGGAAAAAGATGTGTTTGCTGGGTTTGTAAGTACTTTAAGGCTTGGCTGAGTACAAACAGCTCCCACGTTTGAGCAGACCAATTATTAGGGAATTCTCCTAACTCTGCTTCCACAAGAGTCTCCCTATCAATTAATGAATATCCATTGTGGGTTTTTTTCTCAATCACCCAGGAGGAACCATCTATCATCCTGTCCTGAAGGGAGTTCCTCCTAGGTCTGATCAGACATTTGTATGTTAATTAAGATTTAAATCCCCTATTAGGAAATCTGCTGGGTTAAGGGAATTATCAATGGTTAGTGCTAAATCACCTTTTTCTAACAGAATAGCCCCATACTTCAAGATTTTTGAGTTAGTAAACTACCTTTTTGCTTTTTTTGACTTAGGATAGCTTTGAACTGGTGAGGTGTGTTCTCAATGAGGTTTCCTCTAAAGGTTATTTTTCTACTTTCTTCTGTTAGCAAAGCAGTTGCCACTACCGATTGAATGCATCTGGGCCATCCATGGATTACTGGGTTAAGAATTTTTGATAGGAAGGTTATGGGTTTTCAGTGGTCTCAGTGTTTCCAGCTATGTCCTTGTTTACACTGACAACAAGGTAGTATTAGAGTGTTATTGGGTCACAGAGAAAACCTTCAATTATCAATTATAGGTTTTAAATTTACCTTGGGTTTTAAAGGAATGGGGCACACTGTTTTCTCTTTACTATTTCTATCTTTCTCTTTCTCTCTCCTCTGTTTCTCTTTCTCTCATCTCTGTCTCTCTCTGTGTCTCTCATCTCTGTTTCTCTGTCTCTCTCCTCTCTGTCTCTGTAGATGGATTTTGGAAAACAGTGGAAGGATGTTCGCTCATTGCCCCCATTTGCCACTATAGGAATATGCGCCTCCCTTTACTCAATTCGTTTTTATCCTGATCTATTATGTTGTTGTAGACCCAGTTCCAGTTGTTAAAGTACTGGCTCATCAGTTTTAAGGCCCTGGCCAAGGAGCCAAGGCTTGAAGATTGTATTGTGGGGGCGGTGGGGGGGGAAGCTGCGTAGAAATTAGGGGAGGAGAGCATCTTATACAATGGGAGAGGAATCCTAGCCATTTACAAACTTGGGGCTTGGCAAGGGTGGTGGGGAACGGGTCCTACATAAGTGCCCATGTTGAGAGCTATATACCTAAATTGGGAGGAGCACCAGGGAAAAGACTCCCTGGGTTCATAGCCTAGATGACTAAGGACTCAGTGTAGAGCTTCCTTAGATCCCTTTGGAGATACAACCTGCTCTAATACTTGGGAGAGGAAGTGAAAGTCTGAAGCATTTGTATCTAGAAGGCAGGGATCGGAGGCAGTACATTCAGAGGTAAGGAGAATTTTGGGGCTACACTTTCAAGAAAGTCTTGGTTAGGACGCAGGAGGTATGGGTCAGAAGGAGAGGTAGGGGCAGATGCATAGGCGACTGTTGAGTAGAGACTTCTGGCTGTACCATGATCTCGATTGGCCAATGCTGGGAGTTCAGGATGACAGCTTTCTGCCTCTAGTTGACCCTCGGCTTTCCCAGGAAAATTGTGAAAGCAGAAGCTGGTTACAGGCAGACCAACACTCCCAACCCAGAAGGGTTGGGGGTTGTTAGAAAGTCTTTTCATGTGTCTGTTGGCTGTATGAATGTCTTCTTTTGAGAAATGTCTGTTCATGTCCTTTGCCCACTTTTTGATGGGGTTGTTTGTTTTTTTCTTGTAAATTTGTTTGAGTTCTTTGTAGGTTCTGGATATTAGCCCTTTGTCAGATGAGTAGATTGCAAAAATTTTCTCCCATTCTGTAGGTTGCCTGTTCACTCTGATGGTAGTGTCTTTTGCTGTGCAGAAGCTCTTTAGTTTAATGAGATCCCATTTGTCAATTTTGGCTTTTGCTGCCGTTGCTTTTGGTGTTTTAGACATGAAATCTTTGCCCATGCCTATGTCCTGAATGGTACTACCTAGGTTTTCCTCTAGGATTTTTATGGTATTAGGTCTAACATTTAAGTCTCTAATCCATCTTGAATTAATTTTCGTATAAGGAGTAAGGAAAGGATCCAGTTTCAGCTTTCTACTTATGGCTAGCCAATTTTCCCAGCACCATTTATTAAATAGGGAATCCTTTCCCCATTTCTTGTTTCTCTCAGGTTTGTCAAAGATCAAATGGCTGTAGATGTGTGGTATTATTTCTGAGGACTCTGTTCTGTTCCATTGGTCTATATCTCTGTTTTGGTACCAATACCATGCTGTTTTGGTTACTGTAGCATTGTAGTATAGTTTGAAGTCAGGTAGCGTGATGCCTCCAGCTTTGTTCTTTTGACTTAGGATTGTCTTGGAGATGCGGGCTCCTTTTTGGTTCCATATGAACTTTAAAGCAGTTTTTTCCAATTCTGTGAAGAAACTCATTGGTAGCTTGATGGGGATGGCATTGAATCTATAAATTACCTTGGGCAGTATGGCCATTTTCACAATATTGATTCTTCCTATCCATGAGCATGGTATGTTCTTCCATTTGTTTGTGTCCTCTTTGATTTCACTGAGCAGTGGTTTGTAGTTCTCCTTGAAGAGGTCCTTTACATCCCTTGTAAGTTGGATTCCTAGGTATTTTATTCTCTTTGAAGCAATTGTGAATGGAAGTTCATTCCTGATTTGGCTCTCTGTTTGTCTGTTACTGGTGTATAAGAATGCTTGTGATTTTTGCACATTAATTTTGTATCCTGAGACTTTGCTGAAGTTGCTTATCAGCTTAAGGAGATTTTGGGCTGAGACAATGGGGTTTTCTAAATATACAATCATGTCATCTGCAAAGAGGGACAATTTGACTTCTTCTTTTCCTAACTGAATACCCTTGATTTCTTTCTCTTGCCTGATTGCCCTAGCCAGAACTTCCAACACTATGTTGAATAGGAGTGGTGAGAGAGGGCATCCCTGTCTTGTGCCAGTTTTCAAAGGGAATTTTTCCAGTTTTTGCCCATTCAGTATGATATTGGCTGTGGGCTTGTCATAAATAGCTCTTATTATTTTGAGGTACGTTCCATCAATACCGAATTTATTGAGCGTCATCATCACTGGCCATCAGAGAAATGCAAATCAAAACCACAATGAGATACCATCTCACACCAGTTAGAATGGCAATCATTAAAAAGTCAGGAAACAACAGGTGCTGGAGAGGATGTGGAGAAATAGGAACACTTTTACACTGTTGGTGGGATTGTAAACTAGTTCAACCATTATGGAAAACAGTATGGCGATTCCTCAAGGATCTAGAACTAGATGTACCATATGACCCAGCCATCCCATTACTGGGTATATACCCAAAGGATTATAAATTATGCTGCTATAAAGACACATGCACACGTATGTTTATTGCAGCACTATTCACAATAGCAAAGACTTGGAATCAACCCAAATGTCCATCAGTGACAGATTGGATTAAGAAAATGTGGCACATATACACCATGGAATACTATGCAGCCATAAAAAAGGATGAGTTTGAGTCCTTTGTAGGGACTTGGATGCAGCTGGAATCCATCATTCTTAGCAAACTATCACAAGAACAGAAAACCAAACACCGCATGTTCTCACTCATAGATGGGAACTGAACAATGAGATCACTCGGACTCAGGAAGGGGAACATCACACACCGGGGCCTATCATGGGGAGGGGGGAGGGGGGAGGGATTGCATTGGGAGTTATACCTGATGTAAATGACGAGTTGATGGGTGAGCACAGCAACATGGCACAAGTATACATATGTAACAAACCTGCACGTTATGCACATGTACCCTACAACTTAAAGTATAATAATAATAAATAAATTTAAAAAAAAAAAAAAAAAAAAAAAAAAAAGAAAGTCTTTTCCCAGGAAGTGTCACACCTGAGTCTTTAGTTTGGCGGCCACACTAATCGTTTTTAACTGGCCGACAAGTGCCTTGTATTTTCCTCCAATTCTAAGGAAGAGGACAGAATAGCAAGTGAAAGTGGTCTGATATCACTCACCGGTTTGGAGAAACCCCATACGAGGCCACCAAATGTTACCAGCGGATCTTTGTTCTTAGAGCTCCCAAGATGATGGCGAGCTGCTCCCAAGATGGGGCAGGCCACTCCCAAGATGATGGCAAGCCTTTTGCCATCTTACCTGGGGTTCTTGGCCTCATGGATTCCAAGGAATGGAACCTTGGGCCATGTGGGGAGTGTCCTAGCTCTCAGAAGCTGTGGCTCATGGAAGAGAACCATAGAACCCAGCAACTAGTGTTCTGCTCGATTAGGACAAACCTGGGCACTTAGCCTTGCAGGAACAATAGCAAGTCTTTAGCCCAACTGGGAGCAGAAATGGGCACCTCACTGGATCAGGAGCACAGAGGACACCCTGCCGGATCCGGAGGGATGGAAGTCAATGGTGGGTCTCCGACGGCAAACAGTAGTGGATGTGAGCAAAAGCTCAAAATCTCAGCTCAAGCCGTAACAAACATGAACTGGAAGAGTGTGCAGTTGCAAGATTTAATACATTGAAAACAGAGTTCCCATACAATGGGAGGGGACCCAAAGGGGGTTGCCACTCCCTGCTCAAATGCCTGGGTTTATATCCCACTCATTGTCACCCCACTGTGCTCTCAGGTGATATATGATTTGACTATCTCTTTACCTCATTCTATTAGTGTAATCTGTATTTTAGTGAGCCTTCTTTACTACCTGATTGGTCGGATGTGAGCTGAGTTACCAACTCTGTGTTTAAAGGTGGGTGCAGTCACCTTCCCCGGCTAGACCTAGGAATTCTTAATCAGCCTAGGAAATCCAGCTAGTCCTGTCTCTCAATACTTCAAATATTGTTTACACAGACAAGCCATTTAAAAAAAAATATTAGAGCTTACCTTTGCTTTTCCATCAAAATATATTGTTACTTCTAGGTTTCCTCTTTAATTTGGAAAAGGAAAAGGAAAACATAGTTATTTTCTCTGTTAAACTTACACCTCATTTTCAATATGAGTTTGTTTATTGAATGTTTGTAAATGTATGTGTTTGGGAGTTAGAACTATGCTGAGATTTTTATTCTTTTACCTCTTGGGGGAACTGGACTGGACCCTTCACCTCTGTCCTAACGTAGCCTTTTAATTTTATTATAAATGGGAAACAATGTAATTTTCTGTGTGTTTCATCTGTGAAAAGTATTGGAAAATTTTGAGTTCATATGAATTTTATTATTGAATTTTAAAATATTTAAAATGAACTTAATTAAATCTTAAATTACAATAACCTTATGCTGTAGTAAGTTGAAGTTAAGCTACCTTCTGTGACCTTGGATAATTTAATTAAATTGAGAAGTCTCACTTTTTGTTTATTTTTTGTTTTGTTTTTAATGGGTAAATTAAATGCCAGGCCTTCTGAAGTGTGTTCACATAAGGAATTGATTGGGGGACTTTTTAAAAAAAACTACACCTATATTAGAGTCCTACGCCAAAAAATTTAGAGTTTTTGACTCAAACCCAGGTGCTGGTATTTGTTCAAGCTCATGATGTGATAGACCAGTATCTAAGTCCTAATAAAATATAAAATGATCTATTTTCTAATTATATAATTTAAAAAACTGTTTCAGGAATATTGTTATAACCAGTTTTAAAAGTAACATATCTATATATATATGATATTAACATGAATGGTAGTTTGTCTCTTTCAAACACAGACTATCTGGTACTTGTATCTAACAATGTATTTACAGTTGTGGTTGTGTGTGGCTAATGTTGATGCTATTAATAGGACATTCCAAACATATATCAAGTTTTTGTGTGTGTGTGTGTAAGTCATTATGATAGGTAATCCATATTTGTAGAAGATATAATCCTTTACACAAAGACTTTAACATAGTTGCAATTCAGATTAAAATTAGCTTTATTGGGATGCCAACAATGAATATATTAAAGGGACATACAGGCATAACTCTTTTTACTGCACTTTGCTGTTTGCATTATTTTTTTTTTAATTTCAACTTTTAGGTTCAGGAGATACATGTGCAAGTTTTTTATATGGGTAAATTGTGTGATGCCAAGGTTTGGAGTACAAATGATCCTGTTACCCAAGCAGTGAACATAGTACCCAATAGGTAGTATTGTTCCTCCCTTTATGTACCAAATGTTAGCTCCCACTTAAAAATGAGAACATATAGTATGCAGTTCTCTGATCACACATTAATTCATTTAAGATAATGGCCTCTAGCTGCATCCATGTTGTTGAAAAGACATGATTGCATTCTTTTTATGGCTATGTAGTATTTCTTGGTGTATTTGTACCACATGTCCTTTATCCAGTCCACCATTGAAGGGCATCTAGAATAATTTCATACCTTTGCTTTTATGAATAGTTCTGCAATGAATCTACAATTCTGTTCACCTAGTAGAATAATGTGTTTTCCTTTAGGTATATACCTGGTAATGGGATTGCTGGGTCAAATGGTAGTTCTATTTTAAATTCTTTGAGAAATCCCAACGCTGCTTTCCACAGTGGCTGAACTAATTTACATTCCCACCAACGATGTATAAGTGTTTTATTTCTTTGCAACCTCGTCACCATCTGTTATTTTTTGAATTTTTAGTAACCATACTGACTGGTGTGAGATGGTATCTCATTGTGGTTGTGATTTGCATTTCACTAACAATTAATGATGTTGAGTATTTTTTCATATATATTTTTGGCTGCATGTATGTTTTCTTTCAAGAAGTGTCTATTCATGTTCTTTGCCCTTTTTTTTTTTTTTTTTGAGACGGAGTGTTGCTCCGTATCCCAGGCTAGAGTGCGGTGGCGTGATCTCGGCTCTCTGCAACCTCCGCCTCCCAGGTTCAAGCGATTCTCCTGCCTCAGCCTCCCAAGTAGCTGGGACTACAGGCCTCTGCCACCAAACCTGACTAATTTTTTGTATTTTCAGTAGAGATGGGGTTTCACCGTGTTAGCCAGGATAGTCTCAATCTCCTGACCTCGTGATCTGTCCGCCTCTGCCTCCATTCTTTGCCCATTTTTTAATGGAGTTATTTGTTTCTCACTTGTTGAATTGCTTAAATTCCTTATAGATTCTGGATATTAAATCTTTGCAAAGCGTGGTTTGTGAATATCTTCTCCCATTCTGTAGGTTGTCTGTTTACTCTGCTGATAGTTTCTTTTGCTGTGCAGAAGCTCTTTAGTTTAATTAGGTCCACTTGTCAGTTTGGGGGGTTTTTGCAATTGCTGTTGAGGACTGAGTCACAAATCCTTTGTCAAAGCCACTGTCCAGGATGATATTTCCTAGGTTTTCTTCTAGGAATTTTACAATTTTAGGTCTTACAGCTTGAGTAAATAATTGTATTTGATGAGAGGTAGGGATCCAGTTCTATTCTTCTTCATATTGCTGGCCAGTTATCCCAGCAGCACCTATTCAATAAGAGTTCTTACACCATTGCTTGTTTTTGTCAACTTTGTCAAAGATTACATTGTTGTAGATGTGTGGCTTTATTCTGGGTTCTCTATGCTGTTGTATTGGTCTATGTATATGTTTTGGTCCCAGTACCATGCTGTTTTGGTTATTGTAGCCTTGTAGTTTGAAGTCAGGTAATGTTATGCCATCAACTTTGTTCTTTTTGCTTACGATTGCTTTAGCTATTTAGGCTCTTTATTGGTCACATATGAATTTTAGAATAGATTTTTCTATTTCTGTGAGAAATTACATTGGTAGTTCGATAGGAATAGCTTTGAATCTATAAATTGCTTTGAGCAATATGGTGGTTTTCATGATACTGATTCTTCCAATCCATGAGTATCGCATGTTTTTCTATTTGTGTTATCTATAATTTTTCTTTGAGCAGTACTTTGGAGTTCTCCTTGTAGAGAGTTTTCACCTCCTTGGTTAGATATATTTCTTAGTGTTTTACTGTTTTTTGGCTGTTGCAAATGGGATTGTAGCATTGATTTGGCTCTCAGCTTGAACATTATTGGCATATAGAAATGCTCCTCGTTTTTTAATGTTGATTTTGTATTCTGAAACTTTACTGAAGTTGTGTAGCAGTTCTAGAAGAATTTTGGTGGAGTCTTTAGGGTTTTCTAGGTATAGAATCTTATCATTAGTAAAAACAGATAATTTTTTTTCTATTTAGATTCCTTTGCTTTCTTTCTCTTGACTGCCCTGGCTAGGATTTCCAGTACTACATTGGAAAGGAATGGGAGATATCTTTGACTTGTTCCAGTTCTTAAGGAGAATACCTCCAGCTTTTATTCATTCAGTATGATGTTGGCTATGGGTTTGTCATAGATGGTTCTTATTATTTTGAGGTATGTTTCTTTGATGCCTAGTTTGTTGAGGGTTTTTATCATGAAGGGATATTGGATTTTACTGAAACCTTTTTCTGCATGTATTTACATGATCATATGGTTTTTGTTCTCAATTATCTTTACATACTGAATCACATTTATGTATTTACATGTGTTGAATTAACCCTGCATCCCAGGATAAAACCTACTTGAATGTAGTGAAATAACTTTTTCATGTGCTTCTGGATTTGGTTTGCTAGTATTTTGTTGATGATTTTTGCTTCTATGGAGATATAGACCTGTAATTTTGTTGTTGTTGTTATTATGTCTTCGGCATATTTTGGTATCGAGTGATGCTGGCTTCCTAGAATGAGTTGGGAAGGAGTCACCTCCTCCTTAATTTTTTGGGATAGTATCAGCAGTGTTGGTACCAGCTCTTCTTTGTAAGTCTGATAGATTTTGGCTGTGAATCCATCTGGCGCAGGCGTTTTTTTGGTTGGTAAGTTTTTTATGACTGATTAAAGTTGAAACTCTATTGGAATGTTCAGGGTCTTAGTTTCTACCTGGTTTTGTCTTGGGAGGTTATTTCTTTCCAGGACTTTATCTACTGCCTTCAGATTGTCTAGTTTTCATGGGTGAAGTGTTCATAGTCGCTAAGGATCTTTGTATTTCTTTCTTTCTTTTTGTTTTTTGTTTGTTTGTTTGTTTGTTTGTTTTTTGAGACGGAGTCTGGCTCTGTCACCCAGGCTGGAGTGCAGTGGCGCGATCTCGGCTCACTGCAAGCTCCGCCTCCCGGGTTTACGCCATTCTCCTGCCTCAGCCTCCCGAGTAGCTGGGACTACAGGCGCCCGCCACCTCGCCCAGCTAGTTTTTTGTATTTTTTAGTAGAGACGGGGTTTCACCGTGTTAGCCAGGATGGTCTCGATCTCCTGACCTCGTGATCCGCCCGTCTCGGCCTCCCAAAGTGCTGGGATTACAGGCTTGAGCCACCGCGCCCGGCCTGTTTTTTGTTTTTTTTTTTTTTTTTTTTTTTTTTTTTTGTGAGACGGAGTTTTGCTCTTGTTGCCCAGGCTGGAGTGCAATGGCGCGATCTTGGCTCACTGCAACCTCCGCCTCCCAGGTTCAAGCAATTCTCCTGCCTCAGCCTCCCTAGTAGCTAGGATTACAGGCATGTGCCACCACACCCGGTTAATTTTGTATTTTTAGTAGAGACGGAGTTTCTCCATGTTGGTCAGGCTTGTCTCAAACTCCCGACCTCAGGTGATCCACCCGCCTTGGCCTCCCAAAGTGCTGGGATTACAGGCATGAGCTACCACGCCCGGCCAGGATCTTCTGTCTGTCTTTCTTTTTCTCTTTCTTTCTTCCTTCCTTTCTTCCTTCCTTCCTTCCTTCCTTCCTTCCTTCCTTCCTTTCCTTTCCTTTCCTTTCCTTTCCTTTCCTTTCCTTTCCTTTCCTTTCCTTTCCTTTCCTTTCCTTTCTTTTTCTTTCTTTTCTTTCTTTCTTTCTTTCGATGGAGTCTCACTCTGTCGCCTAGGCTGGAGGGCAGTGGCATGATCTCAGCTCATTGCAAGCTCCGCCTCCTGGGTTCACGCCATTCACCTGCCTCAGCCTCCCAAGTAGCTGGGACTACAGGAGCCCGCCACCTCGCCCGGCTAATTTTTTTGTATTTTTAGTCGAGACGGGGTTTCACCATGTTAGCCAGGATCGTCTGGATCTCCTGACCTCGTGATTCACCCGCCTCAACCTCCCAAAGTGCTGGAATTACAGGTGTGAGCCACCGCACCCGGCTGGATCTTTTGTATTTCTACAGGATTAGTTGTAATGTCATCTTTGTTGTTTCTGACTGTGCATATTTGAATCATCTTTATTTTTTTCTTTTTAATCTAGATACTAGTCTGCTGATCTTGTTTATCCTTTTAAAGAAACAGCTTTTGGTTTCATTGATCATTTCTATGAATATTTAGGACTTGATTTCATTCTTTTCTCCTTTGATTTCAGTTATTTATTCTACTAGCATTGGGGTTTGTTCTTGCTTTTCTAGTTCCTCTTGGTGTGTTACTAAATTGTTAATTGCAGGTCTTTCTAACTTACTGATGTAGGTGCTTAGCACTATAAATTTTCCTCATAATACTGCGTTTGCTGCATCTCAGAGATTTTGGCATATTGGTTGTATCTCTGTTTTAATTTATTTCAAAGAATTTTTTTATATCGGCCTTAATTTCATTGGTTACCCCAAAGTCATTCAAGAGAAAGCTGCTTAATTTCTATGTAATAGTGTACTTCTGAGAGATCTTCTTGGTATTGATTTTGACTTTTATTCCACTGTGATATGAAAGTATGGCTGGTATTCAGTTTTTTGAATTTATTGAGACTTGCTTTATCTCCAAGCATATGGTCAATCACAGAATATGTTCTGTTCACAGATGAGAAGAATGTATAATCTGTGGTTGATGGGTGGAATGTTTTGTAGATGTCTATTAGCTCCCATTGGTTGAGTGTTGAATCGAAGTCCAAAATTTGTTAGTTTTCTGACTTGATGATCGGTCTAATGCTGTAAGTGGGGTGTTGAAATCCCCTACTAGTGTTGTTAACCATCTAAGTCTCTTCATAGGTCTAGAAGTACTTGTTTTATGAATCTAGGTTCTCCAGTGTTTGCTATGTATATATTTAGGATAGTTCAGTGTTCTTGTTGAATTGAACCGTTTATCATTATGTATTGCCCGTGTTTGACCTGTTTTATTGTTGGCTTAGGCAGTCTGGCCACTCCTTGACACCATTACAGTAGCCTCTAGTGAGGCTATGGCAGCTGATGCCTAGCTGCTCAGGGATCCAAGGCCTGTGCAGCTCTTTGTGGGCTTAAGTGGTGCCCCTGCAAAGACTCCAGGCTAGTCTCTGTGTAGATTTGGAGTTCCACTGAGGTAAGTGGCTTCTCCCATGCCCAGGATTGCAAAGGTCCATGGCAGAAGTTTGGATCCCCTGGAAACTCTCACTCATCAACCCTTTCCTGACTTTAGGGAGCTTCCTAAGCTCTATAGTGGTTCCAGGTGGGCAGGTCCTTGGCTTTGCTCCTTTCTCCTCTGTGGGCCCTGCTGCTTTCTTGTTGGATCCCAACATGACCTCTTAGATGATCTATTTGAAGATGTAGCATTTACTCACCACTTTGTTTTCTCTCTGTGAGAGCAGCATACACTAGCTACTTCTAGTTAGCCATCTTGAACCCTTCACCTGTTTTCCTGATTGGAAAAGTGCCCATACCTGGGGAGCTCTGCATTTTTCTTTAGAGTGCTTCACAGATACTGCATTTTTTACAAATTAAAGGTTAGTGGCAACTCTGATTCCAGCAAGTCTAACAGCATCATTTTTCCAAGAGCATGTACTCACTTTATGTTTCTGCAGTACATTTTGGCAATTCTCACAATATTTCAAACTTCTTCATTATTATATCTGTAATAGTAATCTGTGATCAGTGCTCTTTGATGTTATTATTGTCATTATCTTAGGGCAACATGAACTATGTCCATATAAGATGGTGAACTTTATCAATAAATGTTGTGTGTGTTCTCACTGTGCTAGAGACCAGTTGTGGAGATATGTGAGGGCAGCCATGTTGTCAGGCACATGTGGGGACAAGAGGAAGAGGATGGAATTTACCATGTTTGGTGGACCCAGTTTCTAATGGCCTGCATTTGCATATTAAAGCTAAGAGCCGGGGCTTTCCTGTTAGACAAGAAATATTTCTGGAGCTGCTTTAAAAGAAACAAAAACTTCCCAAGGACCACTTTTCATCCCTATTTGCCTAAAATAATTTCTTAATAATTCCTATAACAAAAATATACTGCAAAAGGGTCATACCTGAGAAGTCTGCTTGTTGGGTTATGGTAATTTTTGCATAAATATTCTAGAAATATGTTGTATGAAGTGGGAAGTGGTGGTAGCAAGCAGATCATGAGACATCAGCTTAAGTATGCATTAACTACTTCAGGAAACTGGAGACTGGAGGTCTCCAGTGGGAAGGAGATTTTAATGAACTCACAAAAAATACTTTATAGGGAAAGAGCTAACCAAAAAGCACCAAAGCTGGACTAAGGTTTTCTTGTCTTTCTTTTTCCACTCCATTGGAGGACTTAGAAGCAGTAGCAGTGAGGAACAAGAAAATAAATTGTTAATAGACACATTACTTTGTTCCAAACTGCAGTTTCCTGAACTTAAGTCAAGCATGAGCTAGGGCTGGGGAGAATATTTAAATCTGAAGTGATATTGATATTTTGAAACTAGTTCCTAGGTTAAGCTTCATATAAACTAAAAGAGTAAGCTTATAAGGGTCACAGTGGTGGACATTTCTGATGCACTAAAATGCTCCTCAAGCAATCAAGTGAGTTTTCAGAACCATGAGCTTTATAGCAATCATACTGTAGCCTTTTCCAAGAAGGGAGCGTTCCAGAAGAATGGCTCTAACACTGTTGACTTAAGGACTAACTGGAGCAAGCCCTGCTTGTTAAAAGTTGAAATTCTTGAGCTCATAAACAAGTTTGAAGTCAAATGAACCGTTAAGCAGAGTGCTATGGGTTGAATTATGTTTCCTAAAAATTCATGTGTTGACAGCCTAACCACCTGTGCCTAAGACTGTCCTTACAAAAACAATCAAGTTAAAGTGAGATCATTAGAGCGGGTCCTAATTCAATATATTGTAATGTTCTTATAAAAGGGGGAAGTTGGGAAACACACAGGCATACTGGGAGAACGCCATACACACAAGAGATGGCCATCTATAAGCCAAGCAGAAAGGCCTAGAACATATTCTTCCCTCTCAGTGCTTGAAAGGAATCAACTTTGCCAACACTTGATTTTGGACTTAGAGTCTGCAAAATTGTAAGACAATAAATTTCTGTTTAAGTTACCTAGAAGCCTTAGTTCTAGAAGCCCTAGTAAACTAGGGGTGGGCTTGTTACATAAAGCAAGTATTCCCAGCTCAGGGAGGATTTGCTGAATGTGGAGACTTGGCTGATAGGGGGAACCGATGAACTCTTTTAACATGCCCAATCTGTGCCAGAATTTGAAGTGTGACCCTCAGACAAGGCTCAAAAATCTCTGCTTTCTTTTTGGAATAAAGTTTTTAGGATGACTGGCACATTTGTTTTTTAATTATCTATGGCTTTTTTTTATCCAACCATAACAAAAAGGAGGAATTGCAGCAGAGACTGTATGGCCTGGAAAGCCTGAAATATTTATTTTCTGGCTTTTTACAGAAAAAGTTTGCCTTGCCTTGCTTAAAACAAAGGTACTGGTTAAATATCCTGCCTGCTGGGTATTAACAGAACAAATGCAGCAAATGATCTGATCTGAACATGAACCCACAGGATCCCCAGATCATGACACCTCTCAGTGTTTTCTCAGAGTAGATCTGGACAGTATGGATTAAGAGGAAGAAACTGAGACAGCTTATCCTCCTTTTCCTCCCCCTAATAAGATCAGGCTAAATTCAATGGAGGAAGACTTTCCAGGAAATAAGAAGCAAAGGCAATAAAAGAAAGAGTTGGAAAATGATACCTACAAGAAGAGCGAACCGCGGTCTTGAAGCATTGTGACTTAACCAAAATTTTGGGATCTACTAACAGGACATGTGTTAATCAAGCAGTTCACTTTGAAAAGGAAAGTTCTAGTAAGCTCCATGGCCTTTGTGAAAAGGCCATTGAAGTGAGAGAGAAAACCAAGAGGACCATTGAGAAACTGCAAAAAATGTGTGCTCTAATTGGCAACACCTACTTCAAAGAAAAATGTAATAATATAATTTCTACAATACACGTTTTAGCATAGCACTAAACTCACAATATGCTAAAAAAAAGTTGTCAGTACAGGAGACAGAAAATAATCCTGAAGAATAAGATTGGCTGGTGTACATTAATCCTGACTTGCCTTTGGGGGAAAAAAGGTAAATACAATAAATGCTTCAGAAAGGGAATTTTCTCCCACTTCATAGGCATTAAATACTAAACAAGATGTCCAACAGAATCCAAATGACATTGAGTTGTGCAAGAGTCAGCAGCTGACACTGAAGGACTGGGAACTATTTAGGAACCTAGAGCTCTCATGTTCTTAAGAGTTGTATAGAGAAAGCATAGGAGACATAAAAACTGTGGATATAATCCCAAAGGCATTAAGCTTGGACTCAAGCTATAAGGAGATTATCAGTAATGTCCAATGTGACAAGAACCATTGATGTGATAACCTTTTATTTAAAAAAATAAATAGAGATGGAGTCTCACTATGTTGCCCAGGCTTGTATTGAACTCCTGGGCTCAAGTGATCCTCCCGTTTTTGCCTCCAAAAGTACCTGGATTACAGGCATGAGCCACTGTGCTTGGCTGACATGATAACCTTGAGGATGGGAAATGGGGAGGCATATCTAATCCTAGGTCCAGGAAATAATGATACCTTAACCAAGAGGGCTCTTCTGGCACACGTGTAAACAATATGTGCATATCTTGTATTGGTCAGGCTTAAAAGATGCCAATGAAGAACAATATCTATAAAAGGGATCAGGTTGAAATAGATAGTATGTCTCTAAAAAGTCTTTAAAGGTTTAATTAAGTAGTCTGAAATAAAGACCAACATAGTACTTAATGATTCCAATGAAATATAAACAAGAAGCTTAGTCTTTTTTCCCCTAAGATATAAGACAAAACTCAGTAGTTTACAATTGTGACTATAAACTTGTGACTTTCTAGACTATGTTTTAAGCACATGGATTGGTTTGTTTGCAGTGGGTAAGCTGCAGGATAAAAATCGCCAAAGTTTGATTTATATGAATAAGTAGTAGATATAGAGAACAATCTTTGCCTATACATGTGTTAGTACTATCTGTACATGTGTATGGATATAGAATGAAAAAAACACATAAATCCAGTACATCTACTTTAGTTATATAAATAATTATTTGCATTTTTGAAAAAATTGCCATTTCTACAACACAAATCAGTACAGTGTCAGTACTTGACTAAATTCAGGTAATCTTCTTATACAATTAGATAGGCTGATGTATTTCTTAATTGAAAACATTTGTTTTTAACTCTTTTCTAATGCTTTGGCTATTCATGATTGGAAGTAGTTGCTAATTTAGATTTCCCCATGGAGCACAGTAAATATGAGAGATCATCATAATAGCCTCTATAGGTTTAAATTATATTTTAAAATGTAAATGCCAACGTTAATTATTGTTTAGAGGACCTGATGTCATCCTTGGGAGTAATTTTAATTACTTTTTATCCTTCCTAGTTGATTATATTAATTATTTGTACTGGCTTAACAATACCATACTGAAAAAACTTTTTTTTTTTTTTGACATTTCTTCTGTTTCAGTTGATTTATCATTAGTGAATAAAGATGAAAATGCCATCTATTTCTTGGGAAATTCTCTTGGTCTTCAGCCAAAAATGGTTAAAACATATCTTGAAGAAGAACTAGATAAGTGGGCCAAAATGTAAGTATTATTTTAAAAGCTACTACTCTACATCACATACAAACATTTACAAAATCACATTAGGTTGTCTAATATTTGGAAAGATAGAATCCTAGTACAGTCATCCCTTGGTTGTCTGCAGAGAATTAGTTCCAGGGCCTCCCTATCATTCCAAAATCCACAATGGTCCCATATACTTTAAATAATCTCTAGATTACTTATAATACCTAATACAGTATAAATGTTATATAAATAGCTGTTATGCTGTATTGTTTAGGGAATAGTGATGAGAAAAAAGTCTGTACATGTTTAGTATATATGCAGCCATCCATTTTTTCCCTAAATATTTTTTATCTGCAGTTGGTTGAATCCATAGAGAGGGAATCCATGGATACAGAGAAACCTTAACTGCTCAGTAGTCTCATTTGATTGATGAAAATAACTGAGGATCAGAATAAGGTGACAAGTTAGTGGCAGAATCAGGACTAAAACTTTTACAATATTTAAACATTTAAGTTCCTCTCCTGTGTTGACATCCCTAAACCATATGTAATCATTTTGTTTTATTTCTTTAATAATTAAGAGAGGAGTTAATGTTTAGAAGCTTCATCTCTTCATGATTAGGCCAAATTATCAACACTTATTTTTATGATAACCGGAAATATTTTTAAAATATTTTCTGATTATTTGAAACTGAAAAATCAATATGAAGATGAGCCAAACTTGACAGTTAGGAAAACATTTCAGAAAGATGAAACCAAACCAAATAGAATTTCAGAGGAAAAACATTTGGCTGTCAGAAACTCAGACTACATTCTTTACCTTTCTTCATTCTTCATGCTACTGGTTTTCAAATTGGGAACAATATCCGTTCTTTAAAGATTAGTAGGCCAGTCACGGTGGCTCATGCCTGTAATTGCAGCACTTTGGGAGGCCAAGGTGGGCAGATGACTTGAGGTCAAGAGTTTGAGACCAGCCTAGCCAACATGGTGAAACCTCATCTCTACTAAAAAAAATACAAAAATTAGGCCGGGAGTGGTGCCTCATGCCTGCAATCCCAGCACTTTGGGAGGCTGACGTGGGTGAATCATCTAAGCACAGGAGTTCGAGACCAGCCTGACCAACATGGTGAAACCTCGTCTCTACTAAAAATATAAAAATTAGCCGGGCATGGTGGCAGGCACCTGTAATCCCAGCTACTCAGGAGGCTAAGGCAAGAGAATTGCCTGGACCCGGGAGGCAGAGGTTGCAGTGAGCGGAGATTGCACCACTGCACTCCAGCCTGGGTGACTCTGTTTCAATAAAATAAATAAATAAATAATATTTAGCTTACACTGACTGTGCAAATGATTACAACTATGGCTATTAGATAACACTGTGAAGTTCTTAATTTCAGTGATTAAGAATGTAATTTCACAACTTGATGCAAAAATGATAGAAGTTTATATAATTTATTAATCATGTTATAACTTTATCTGCATAACTTTTATGCATAATTTGCAAAATACATACCACCACATTTGCTCTAGCAGGTTTTAGTATTTAATGAATGGGGGTCATAGTTAATAAAAATGGTTAATATTCATTTTTGGCCTTAATGTAAGAGAGGGCAGATAATTAGATTGAATGCATTTGAACTTATAGAGTGTCCTTGCCTCTTGGGTATTCATTCAGCAAGGCTGTGAATTTTTATCCTTTAAGCATTTAAAATATATTCTGCCCTGCTATTCTATTCATATCCTTATAGTCATCCCACTTAAGTAAGAAACTGGTTGATTATTTTCAAGACTTTAAAGTTGTATTTCAGGAAATCACCTCATGCCCTTCTATTGCTTTGTCTTTTACATTTCACCTTGTGATGATGGAAAATTTCATCATTTTAATTAAACCTTCTCACTGAGTTTTCATTAGACAGATGATTCAGAAAGGTTGTGTATTTTAATGCTTCAGGCAATGTACAGTGAATTAAAGAAGACTGCTAAGCAAATGGACATCTATTCCATCCTTGCTTTGTTTAGTTTATGTAGTCTTCTTGTTTTAAGCTGTAGTGACTCTGTCAACATCATGGTCCTGCCCATAAATGTCTGTGGTGTTTGGGATGCCTGATCACATGCCTATTCTCCCTACCTCACCCACCGTTTTTGATCCCAAAAGTGTTTGCTCGTTATTGTTTTTTATCTCCCAAATATTTAGCTTAAAATCCCACTTCTGATCTTTTCCAGCTGAAGTTCTGTTGGGAGGAAACTTCTCTACAAACTGAGTACTTAGGTCAAAGTGGTGAGGGCCTGCCAATTAATTGACAACAGACAGGTTAACAGGAGAAAAGTTTATTTCACACTCAGATAGAAGAATTCTACAAGGGGTAGTTTGCTGAACAGCCATGGGTAAGGGTTTATATACCAGCTTAACTAAAGGGAAGAGTTTTAGAGCTTCAATGGGAAAATATAAAGGTTTCCATTGGGCTTTTTCATCCTGATGCTAATAGGCAGTATCCTTCCTAGCTGGAAGCTCCCAAGAGGGAGATGAATGGCAGCTGAATTTGTACCTCCAGGTGCTAAGGTCCATCTAACTCTGAGGATGGGTCAATGGCAGCTGTATTTTTAGGAGGCTTTGCTTAAGTTTAGATAGCATTTCTTTCTGTGGCTGCTCCTTTTTCAGATGTGTTCAAAGTAGAAGGACCAGGCATGGTGGCTCATGGCTGTATTCCCGGCACTATGGGAGGCCAATGTGGGTCACATTAGCCCAGGAATTAAAACCAGCCTGAGCAACAAAGGGATGGGAGCAGTGGCTACTGTCTGTAATCCCAGCACTTTGGAAGCTGAGGCGGGTGGATCACAAGAGCCCAGGAGTTCCAGACCAGCCTGGGCAACATTGTGAGATCTCAACTCTACAAAAAATACAAAAATTAGCTGGGCATGGTGGTGCATGCCTGTAGTCCCAGCCACGTGAGAGGCTGAGGTGAGAGGATCACTTGCACCCAGAAGGTCGAGGCTGCAGTAAGCTGTTATTGTGTCACTGCACTCCAGCCTGGGCTACAGCAAGACCATGTCTTTAAATACATACATACATATATACATGTAGTCTTCATGCCAATTCAGTGGTCTGTTGGTCTCTTCAGTTTTCGTTCTGACTGTTGCTTTGTTTTTTTGCACTAAAATCAAACCCTGCATGTGTTCAGTTGCCTCTAGATCCAGGGCCTCGCATTATTGTGGTAAGTTTTGTCTGATCACTTCTTCCTCTTTGCCTCCCTCATTGCCACTTCTGCTCTACTTCTTGGCTGGTACTCAAGCCAGGTCAGTGACTCCCTTTCTTCTTGACCAATGGAAGATTATGGGAATCGCTGAGTCAAAGATGATTACACATTTACTAAACACTATAATGCACATTGAAAGTAGTTGCTTAGTTGAAAAAGATAGTGTTAAAAATGTATAATCCTGACCAGGCACGGTGGTTCAAGGGTGTTACCCAAAGACTTTGGGAGGCCAAGGCAGGCAGATCACTTGATCTCAGGAGTTCGAGACCAGCTTGAGCAACATGGTAAAACCCTGTCTCTACAAAATATACAAAAGAAATTTAGCTGGATGTAGTGGCACATACCTGTAGTCCCAGCTATTCGTGAGGTTGAGGTGGGAGGATCGCTTGAGCCTGGAAGGTGGGGGTAGCAGTGAGCTGAGATTTTGACACTGCACTCCAGCCTGGGCAACAGAGTCAGACCCAGTTTCAAAAAAAATTATAATTTTAACAGTAACATAAAAATTAGAGTGCTTTAACAAAGCAAGGTTTTGCACAAGCATATAGATGTCAAATCTCTGTCCATCCAAGTGCTATAAAGTAGGAAATGCCATTGGGCTCATGGATTCCATCTTCTCCAGTTTTATGGCCTATTGCAGACATACTGCCTACCACACCTAAGTATTGAATAAACAATTTTTTGTCATAATGCAGCCTGATTTTGTAATTCATCTGGCTACCATCTTTGATTACTTATACTAAGGAAAAGCCAAGAATAGAGGTAAAACTAGAAATATTTTAGGATCTGTCTTAGTTTGTTCCCACTGCTATACAAAATACCCAAGTCTGGATAATTTATAGAGAAGAGAAGTGAACATTCTTATAGTTCTGGAGACTGGGAAGTCCAAGATCAAGGTGCTGGCAGACTTAGTGTCTGGTAAGGTCTGCTCTCTGCTTCCAAGATGGTGCTTCTTGCTGCATCCTCATGTGGCAGAAGAGGCAAACACCTGCCTCCCACCTCTTTTATAAGGGTCCTAATCCCATTCATGAGGGCTCTGCCCTTATGACTGAATCACCTCCTAAAGACTCTACCTCTTAATACTGTCACATCGGCAGATCAAGTTTTAACATAAGAATTTGAAGGGGACACATTCAGATGATAGTAGAACCAAATTATTTCTAAAACTTAAACTTTCTTAAGGCAAACTGTGAAAATTGTTTTCTTAGAAACTTTTACCTCTGTGTTAGTTTTAAAATGCTATTACCATTATTTTGCATTTTCATTTTCAACTCTATGGGATTTCTAAAGTAGATTAATAACACATTGAGGAATATATTTGTTTTGCAAAATGGCAACATTTAGGCAATTCTAATATTCTGAAATATAAAACTTTTTGTGTGATTATATTTATTTGATAATAATTATAAGCAAAAAGGTTTTATAATAATAAGAAGCAACAGTACGTCTGAAATCTACGGGTCTGTTGCAATGAATAGGCAATAAGCATAAGTATTTGGAAATAATATATTAAATATTTACTAATGACCTAGATTATTTAATGGAGAATAACATTGGTTAATAATCATAATGCCACAATCCAGCTAGAACAGAAGGGTATATAAGTCCTAAAGAGCATATTTTAAGGTGGGGAATGGGTATTATGTCCCTAAAATAGAATCACAATATTTTGGGTCATTTACATTGTCAAATCTGCTCCATCAAGGGTGTTCTCTCTTTTTCATAAGAGCAAAAACCTACTATAGTTTTGTCTCTACAGGGATTCTTCTAAGAACTGTGACAGTTTAGGTAAGATTATTTAAAGATAAAAATGTGCCTTTGAATTAACTATCAGGAATACACTACTGAGTTTACTTTACATGGCAGTGTGTGTGTGCTGACAGGACACTGATAAAACACGCCAGAGAGATGTAGATGCCTCCTTCAGACCCCTCTAATCTCATTTAATTTAAGCATTTCTTCCTTTAAGAGCAATAGTGTTTGAATAAGAGAACATAAGAAAATACATAGAATGGCATGTTACAAAGATTTTTCACAACATCTTTATTTTTGTTTTTCTAATTAACATTATTTTTTTGGAGTCAGGGTCTCACTCTGTTGCCCAGGCTGGAGTGCAGTGATGTGATCATAGCTCACTGCGGCCTTAAACTCTCAGACCTGGGCTATCCTCCCACCTCAGTCTCCTGAGTAGCTGCGACTACAGGCACATGCCACCAAGCCTGGTTAATTTTTTCTTTAATTTTGTAGAGACGACGTCTCCCTATGTTGCCCAGGTTGGTCTCAAACCATTGGGCTCAAACCACCTTGACCTCCCAAAATGCTGGGATTACAGGCATGAGCCACCGTCCCCGGCCTCGCAACGTCTTTATTGGCTAATCATCAAGTGGGTCATGGAAAAAAAAATATAATATAATGAAGGCAGGCTGTGAAATCGTAATTATTTCCTTATGGAAGGAAGCTTTCTAAAAACAGGGCCATTTTTCATTTTGTGGGATGGTTAAAGCATGGTCCTACTTTAAAGAGGATCCAAGTTTCTATTAACTTCCTAATTTTCCATCCTGCAGTCCTAATTTTGTGAGTGAATACTCCTAGTAGATGTCTCAGAAAACACCCACTTATAGCAATGATTTATTCTGTGGCAGTGAGTTAACTCTCTCCCATGCTCTCTTTTCCTTTCCAGCATTTGTAAAAGAAGATTACATCTATGCTGCAACTATTTTAAGTAGTTTTGTTTGAGCAATATAATATTTTTTTCCTAACTCTAATACTGATGTTTATAACTGCACTTTAATCTACATCAACTCTTTCTAATGACAGGCCACTTTACTTTGGGTTTATTTGGGTAACACTTTGTAAATACATTTCACTACCCCAGGCTAGAGGGCTAACAAAATGAAGCAGCCGACACTGTGTGGTATTTTGAATGGAGGGAGATGCCAAAAGCATTGCAGGAAGAAACATATCCCTAAAGATTATTACCACGGTGTCTACCAGAGAGAGGAGTAGGTGGCATAATATTCTGAGATATAAATTCTCTGAGGCAGAACATAGAATTTTACTACCTAAATGTAATAAGATGTATTGTGCTATCAGCAAAGGCCGTGGAGCTCTATGTGATTAAAATTGAAAAGGATCCAAGTATCTGCCTTTAACTACCATTTAATGATAATGATTTTTGTCTTTAGCATTTATATTGAAAATCAAGAAAGAGGCAAACTGCAGGCTGTCTAATAAAAATATGAATAATAATAACTAACAACTGCCCCTCTTTTCCATCATTAGTTCTTAGCAGTCTATGTTTATTCTCAAAGAAAGTCCTCTTCCTTCATCTTAGTTTATATGGTAATAGAAATGTTAGTTTAAAAATTGTGTTCTATACCACATGCTGATGAAGGGAGTTTTAGCATTAGATTTACATTAGGAAAGAAGACTCAGAAACGGGGTACTATGTAATGGTCTCTTTCACATGTTATCTCATTTATTTCTCATGGGAATCCTTTAAGGTCCACATTGTTACCCATTTACTTGTACAAATGTGGAAAATGAAACCCTATAGCTTCAATAAATGTGGTCTCATGACCAGTACTGACCTGCAGCTGACTTATACCAGATGTCAAAAACCAATTATTAAATACTCAGAATTTTTGTTGATAGTATGAAATCGCCCATGATGGGAGTATTTACACCTTGGAAATCTGCAAAGGAGGAAAAACAGGGCTCTAGTCCTCTGGTCTTAACCGCCCCTCTTAGGGAGTAGCAGCCCACCAGCACCAGTTTACTGACACAGATTCGACCCAGGTTGGTACTATACAAAAAGCACATTTTCATTCCTTTCTTTCAAGCTGACAAACTTTTGGATTCCTAAAGAATTAAGAACTGTTACCCAGAAAAAATGGGCTTCATTCACGTGGTAACAAAGGTCTTTCTGGGGACATGGATGAAGCTGGAAACCGTCATTCTCAGCTAACTAACACAGGAACAGAAAACCAAGCACCACATGTTCTCACTCATAAGTGGGAGTTGAACAATGAGAACACATGGACTCAGGGAGGGGAACATCACACATTGGGGCCTGTCGGGGGTGGGGGCTAGGGGAGGGAGAGCATTAGGAGAAATACCTAATGTAGGTGACAGGTTGATGGGTGCAGCAAACCACCATGGCACGTGTATACTTATGCAACAAACCTGCATGTTCTGCACATTGTATCCCAGAACTTAAAGTATAATTTTAAAAAAGTCAGAGGAATATATAGCAGGCTCAAACATTTAATATTTATCTTTTAAATTGTGAAACCATCTTTGTAATATTTACTATGAAATAAGTTTTAAAATGTTGCTTAATTCTAAAATGTGATTTAAAATAAACATTTCTCTGTAGTTAAAAAAAAAAAAAAACAGAGGGAACAAGTTTTGATCAATAGAAGTTTGATTACTTGGTATAAGTAAGGAGGACACTGGGAGTTTTCACAAGAGCAGTGTCTCCCAGAGGAAAAGTGACAGGGGAGTTTTATGGGGTGATAGGGGAGAAGATGCATCATCACATGTAGAGGAAGGGTCGCAGTTGTGGAGATTCAGTGAGTAATCATGCCAGTGCGTAGATTGCATGTATGGTAATGAAGCTATAGCTTCTCCCCAGGGTGGAGACTTTAGCATGGTAATGAGGACAGTTCACTCAGGATCATCCATGAGTTACTGCGGTCTGGCAGAAGCTGGCTCCAACCAACAAGGTGACAGCATTACAAACCAGGCTTCGGAAACAGACAGGTGACAGGGCAGGAGGCTGTAAAACAGGCTGATGGCTCAAGTATATTAAATGTTATGATCCCTGGAGACCTCCCTGTCTGCTTACAGAACTACCACCTTCAGAGCATCATAAGATACGACAATGTAACAGCACTCAGAGGCACTCCACCTTAATCCTCTGTTTTAATTTCTTCTATGTTTTTCAAGTGTACTTGCCTTCTTCATTTCATGGAAATTTCTTGAAAGTTGAAGTACTCTATGTGTTTTGCATTTTTCTACTATGCCTCCTGGGATACTTACTAGAATAATAAAATTGAGCTGGAATGTGACAGATGAAATTGCTAGCAAATATGTCAAACCAAGCAGTGTTGGCTTTGATTATTCATAAATTTTGTTATTTACTATAAAATGGTATCATGAGTATAATCATATTTTATATACTTCTATTAAATTTACAGATTATAGGTATATTTTAAATGTCAATTTATAATCATTTTAGTCTCTAGCCTTACAAAACAGTATGTAAGTTTTAGTATAGATACTACATTCTACAGGTATAAAAGTGTGTTCAAATAATCTTAAAAATTGCAAAATAACTGAGACCAAAAAAATTAGACTCTAGAATATAGCAAAATATTAAAATAACATATGAACAATCCCCCCTTCCTAATAAAAAGAAAATAAATTTTAAAAGAGAAGTTAAAAGACATTAATCCCAAGTATTATATTTTTTGTTTTAAAAAAGCTTGATTTTATATAATTACTAACACATAGAAAGGTCCACATAGAAATGTTTATTTGCTAAAGCTGATATTTGAAATAATCACACACATGCACACAAAAGCTAAGAAATGTTTATGAGTCCCTTTTCAATTTCAGAGCAGCCTATGGTCATGAAGTGGGGAAGCGTCCTTGGATTACAGGAGATGAGAGTATTGTAGGCCTTATGAAGGACATTGTAGGTAAGTACAAAACATTGAAGTTTTTCCAAATGAATTGTAAAGATATTATCATTTAGTTATAAACACAGGTCATAAAATCAAAATATTATTGAAGAGCATCGTGATTTTCTATTTTAATCCATAATGGTAAAAAGGAGGTACACTTTTAAATTTGTTAACTCAAAGATTGCTATTGTGAGCGTAACAAGGTTATTTATATAAAAATAAAATATATGTTATTATTTTTTCTGTCATACTTTAAATGTAATATTTATCACACCTATGAAAAACATACGCATTGTATTAATTTACAATTGAATACATTTCATAAAAATCAACTGAAATGAATTTTCTATAATTTAATTATTTGCTATAATGAACATTTTGACATGCTAAATGAACATTTGACACCAATCATGTTTTTGCTCATTTCAATTAAATCTTTGGTGATCTATTTAAATTTTAGCTTCATGTTACTGAAAATGACATAGCTGACGCTGTTTTTAGTCTGAAATGTGCTATCTTAAAGAGAGTTATATATACTATCAGTGGTATTTAAGATAGTTTTATATGGTAAATGTGTTAACATTTTGAAAAAAGTTATTTAATTGGCTTAAATATTCAGCATTGTTTAAAATTTAAGGTACTCAAAAAAATTAATGATGTTTTGGTAATTGGAGTGGTGCTATTTGGAACTATTTTAAGGACTTAGGGAAAACTCAAATTTTCAAATCCTTTTTGAAAGCTTATTCTCTCATAAGCAAACATACAGATGTCTTTATTGCTTCATTGCATTTGAATCTTGACCAGTAATTAGAGAGAAAATCAACGTGACTGGAAGGGAAATGGAGTGGGGAAAGCTGGACTTATGCATAGAAAAAACTACGGCAACTGGCAAATCATTAAAATCTGGAGAGCATCTTGTTTTTTTTAAAAAGTAACTATTGATTCTTTGCTATATGTCATGACTGTGAGAGCTCTGAGGACATAAAAGTGAATAAGGGCTGGGCATGGTGACACACACCTATAATCCCAGCACTTTGACAGTTTGAGGTGAGTGGATTGCTTGAGTTCAGGAGTTCTAGACCAGCCTGGCCAACATGATGAGATCCCATCTCTACAAAAAAAAAAAAAAAAAGTGAAAATTAGCCAAGCATGGTGGCACACACCTGTAGTCCCAGACACTTGAGAGGCTGAGGTGGGAGGTTAGCTTGAGCCTGGGAGGTTGAAGCTGCAGTGAGACCAAATCATGCCACTGTTCTTCAGCCTGGATGACAGGGTAACACCCTGTATCAAAAAAAAGAAAAAAGAAAAGAAAGAAAAAAAAATAAAAAGAAAAAAAAAACGAATAAGAACACTCATCTTCCTTATCCTCATGGACTGCCAGTAAAGGAAGATGCAAAGGAATCCAAAATTAATGTACTACATAAGTAAAATACAAAGAAATAAAAAATTAATCACACTACCAAAGAGGCATAATTTTCCAATGGATTTAGGACTGAACACATGCATGTAACTACTCTTTTTTCTAAAATCTCACTAAAGAATTCTGAATAGAGTAGAAAAAAAAAATTACAAAGTCTAAACCCCAAAGGACAAAATAGAATGACAAAGGAGATGATAATAATATCTGGGGAGTTGGCTGGCAGACAGACAAGTGGTAATTGCCGGTATCAAAAAAAAAAAAAAAAGTAAACCAAATCCTAATCTCCCAATGGCAAAAAAAATAAAAAAGCCATCTTTACCTTGCTAATCACCTGACCATGAAAAGAGTCAAATTCTGTAAAATATTTGAAGAATAAATTATTCTGTAAAATATTCTGAGGCAAATACGAGTGGTCATGACCCAAGGCACAGTTTCAAGAGGTCCCAAGAACATGTGCCCAAGGTGGTTGGGTTGACAAAAGACATTAATCTACACATGTGAGGTATCCATAGGTTTGGGGGTGAGGACGGGACAGGAGCACGGGTAGGTAGTGTAGGAGTTTATAGGTCATAGGGTTATAGGTGGAGTCAAAGATTTTCTCATTGGCAATTGGTTGAAAGCGTTATTATCTAAAAACCTGGAATCAATAGAAAGGAGTGTCTGGAGGAAGATAAAGGGTGATAGAAACCGAGGTTCTTATTATGTAGATAAAGTCTCATAGGTGGCTGCCCTTAGAGGCAATAGATGGCAATTGTTTCCTATTCATACCTGTAAAGGGTTCTAGTCTCTCAGTTCATCTCTTCAGGATTGGAAGAGACTGAAAAGGATAAGATTTAGTGATATTCATCATATTCTTGACAGATGCGAATTTTCCTTCACAACAGAAGGCTTTGTAGGGCCACTCAAAATATGTCAAAGAGACATATTTTGGGGTAAAATATTTTGATTTTCTTCTTTATCTGTCATTTGATGTTATGTCAGAGTAAGGTTGGAAAGTAAGCTGTGTTATATAGGATTAAATAAAACCCATCTGGTGAGATTTTATGGTTTGTAGGGTGTTACTCCCCAGGCCTCTTAGGAATTTGGGCAAGACAGGAAAAAGGTCAGAGTTTATTCCTCACACCTCCAGAAATAGTGATGAAAATACGAATTTTTAAAAAAGATTTGTTGAAATTCTGTTTAAAATATAATTAGAATATCAGATCCCCTTGCCCACTTGATGCTGCCAGGTGAATACTCCCACACCCCATTTTGGGAGATAACTGGAGGATTCGTTTGCAGAAAAGGGAGAAGAAAGGGTCTCCAGACTGCCATAGCAAACACCACAGACTGGGTGGCTTAAACAATGTAAATTTATTTTTTCCCAGTACTGGAGGCTGGAAATTCATGATCAAGGTGCAAAGTGCTGTCAGGGTTGGTTTCTGGTGAGGGTTCTCCTCTTGACTTCCCTTGTTGGCTGCCGTCTCACTATGTCCTCACATGGCCTTTCTTTTGTGTGCTGGAGGAGAGTTCTCTGGTCTCTCTCACACGTCTCATAAGGACACCTAAAGATACCAGTTCTACCATGTCAAGGCCTCACCCTTATGACTGCACTTAACCTTAATTACTAATTTATAGGCCTATGCCCAAATATACTCACATTGGAGGTTAGGGCTTTAACATATGAATTTGGGGTAACCAACTCAATTAATCATAGTTGTAAGGTTTCTGTGTCAGTTTGAACCCCCAGAGCACGCCAACAGACAACACGAGGCAGTGTGGAGCAACATGCTGTTTTAATGAGTGCCTGGGTGCAGGAAGGCTGAGGCCTAAAATGGTGTCAGCACCAAGTGAGGACAGGACAAAAGTTTTATGGTCTCCTATAAATAGGAAGTGTTCTAGTCAGACATAACTGCTACAGTGTACCTGGATGGCCTCTTTCTCAGTCTTAAGGGGCATGTGTCTTCTGTCCAGGGTAGCTGTCTTTCTGCGGCTCTTTTCCTATTTCTGCTGTCTTGCAGGCACATGCTACTGACGTAAGTAGCCTTGCGCCTGGGTACTGGGCCTGAGAAGGGAGGAGTTATTCATCTCCTTAAGCTTTCAGGCCCCAGGGAGAATCTTACATTCCTATTTGGTTATAGATCAAAGGGAAAAGGGGCGACTTTCTCAATAACTACTTCAGGCGTGATATAGGGGGTGGCGTGGGCACCTTGGAAAGAGAAAACCTTAATTTTTGGGGTATTGTTGAGAGACGGGTTGGTATCCACTGTGTCCTTGTAGTAGGAGCATCATCTGGATTGTCTGGAAACGCGTCTGTGCCTGCAAGACAGTTATGTTGAGAGGTCAAGGAGGTGTCAACAGGGAGAGGCATGGCCTCATTTGTTGCTTCTTGCATGAAAGACTGTGTCTGGATTAAGGAGGAGAGGTAATTTCTGAGTGGCTTAGAGTTTGGTAAGGGTGGAGGCCTTAAGATAAAAGTTCCGCCATACACGATTTTAAAGGGACTATAAAAAGAGGGTGCTTTTGGTGTTGTGCAGAGTCTCATGAGGGCAAAAGGGAGATTTTTTTGTCCATGGCTGGTGGGTTTTAACAGCCAGCTTGGTGAGTTGGGCTTTAAGGACAGAGTTAATTTTTTCAACTTTGCCTGAAGATTGAGACCTGTAGGGTGTGTGGAGAACCTATTTCATATTTAAGGATGTAGAGATATCTTGAGTAATTTGGTTGATGAAGGCGGGCCTGTTATTCAGCTGGATGGATGTTGGGAGTCTGAAATGGGGAATTATATCCATGATGAGAGTTTGTGTGACAACATTTGCACCTTCTGAAGTTGTTGGGAACGTTTTTACTTACCCAGAGAAAGTATAGACAAAGACTAGAAGATAGCAGAGCCATTTATTGGATGGCCTGTGAGTGAGGTTTACTTGCCAATCTTGCCTTGGTACCTGGCTCCGGGCTTGATGAGTAGGAAAAGGTGGCGACTGGAGGGAGCCTTGGGGTGACACTGAGCGGCAGATAGAGCAGGACTGGGTAATTTCTCAGAAATGGCTGAAAAGGTGGGGACAAGTGAGAACAGGATGGAGAAGTTGCAAGAGAGGTTTGTAACCGACATGGAAAGAGTTGTGGAGGCTTTGGAGGTGAGGAACGTTTTGAGAGTGAGGAAGAACGAAGCGCCTTTCCTTGACATACCATGGTCCTTGCTTTTGAAGGTTTTGGGCTCAGAAGTCCTCCTTTTCTTCTGAGGTGTAAAGAGGAGAGAACAAGGACAGGGACAGAAACTGGCCTTGAACGGGTTGCAGGGCTATTTGTTTTGCTACCTAATCTGTTAGCGCATTTCCAACGGATATATGATTGTGTGGGGTGTGGTGGTCCCTGCAATGAATGATGGCAACTTTCTGCAGGAGCCTGGCAGCTTGAAGGAGTTTGTTGATGAGTCATTTACGACAGGAGCGTTTTTTGCTGTTAGGAAACCCAGTTTTTTCCAGATAGTCGAGTGTGACTGTACTATATGGAACGTATAAGGAGAATTTGAATATATGTTAATTTGTTGTCCGCCTGTCAGTGTGAAAACTTTAGTATGGGCAATGAGTTCAGCTTTTTGAGAGGTAGTGCCTAGGGGGAGTGGATTGGCTTCAATAGTATGTGGGGTGGGGTGGGGACACTATAGTATAGCCAGGATGCTGGCGTCCTTGATGTAGGAAGGAGCTGCCATCTACAAACCAAGTAAAGAAGGGATTGGTCTGTTAGGTTTGGAAAAGGTAGAAGAAAGGTTTGAACAGTGTTCACACAGAAGTGCGTAGGGTCTTCAGCTGTTGTAGCTTCAGGTAAAAGCATGGGTGGGTTTAGACAGGAGCTGGTTAGCATAGTGATTTGGGGGATTTCTATGACTAGAACATACAATTGGAGGAGTCGTGGGGCAGAGATGAGATGTAGTACACTGCGGTGAGTTGGCAAGTCTTTGATGTTATGGGTTGAATAAACTGTTAGGTTGGCATGGAGAGATAGTTTTAGGCTTCTAAGGGTGAGGACAGCAGCTGCTGCCAATGCTCGGAGGCAGCAAGCCATCCAAGAACTGAGGCTTTAAGCTGTTTAGAGAGGTAGGCAATAACCTGGAGGGTGGGTCCTTCAGCCTGGGTTGGAACACCTAGTGTAACTCTGTGCTGTTTGTCGGTATAGAGGGAGAAAGGTTTGGTGAGATCTGGGAGAGTGAGGATGGGGGCTGAGGTGAGAGCCTTCTGGAATAGAAGGAAAGGCTGGGTAATAGGCTGTGCAGATTTTAAATGCTCATGGAGGGGGCTTTAGCAGCTTGGTATAATGGTTTGGCAAGTAGAGCGAAGGAGGGAACCTAGAGCCTAAAATATCCCGCTAATTCTAAAAAAAGAGATTTTTTTGCTTAGTTCGCGGAGGCAGGAGGGATTGGAGGAGGTATATGCAGTCGGCTGTTAGCCCTTAGGTTCATGGGGTAAGAGCTAGACCTAGATACATAACTAAGGGGGTGCATATTTGTGCTTTCTTAGAGGAGATCTAATATCCCTGTTTTGTCAAGAAGTTTAAAAGAGAGAGATAGTGTGGGTGTTGCAATCTTTTTGAGAGGGGCTACACAGCTGATTATTAACACACTGAAGTAGAGTGGATGGTTTTAGGGATAAGGTACAGAGGTCACTAGCAAGGGCCTGTCCAAAAAAGTGGGGGCTGTCTCTGAAACCTTGAGGTAGTACGCACCAGGTGAGCTGACGTGAAACATGGGAGTTGGGGTTGTCCCATGTAAAAGCAAACAGGTTTGGGGAATCAAGGTGTAAAGGAATTGTTTTTTTTTTTTTTTAAAAAAGCAACTTTTAGGTTTAGAATAGAAAATTGGGTGGTATTGGAGAGAACTGCGGAAAGTAAAGTATATGGGTTAGGAACTATTGGACATACTGGGAGTACAGCTTGGTTAATGAGTCTGAGGTCCTGGACTAAGTGATAAGTTTCATCTGGCTTTTTAACAGGTATAACTGTTTTAAAAGGAGTTTGTGGGGTGGAGTAGGTGACTGGCGAGGAGGCAAGAAATGATAGGCTTTAGGCCTATGAGAGTTGCTTAGGGGATGGGATACTGCTTCTGTGATAGGAACTGGGTGGTTTTTTTAAGGGCAATGTGGATGGGGGTGTGGTGTTTTCTGACTGAGTGTGTGGAAGTGTCCTAAACAGCGGGGTTACAGATGGGGGATAAGGAAAAGTTGCATGTTTTAAGGTGGGAGGTTGGAGGAGTAGAATAAAGTTAAAAGCCCTGGAGGGGTCTGGGTTGATGTGTTGGGTACTATGGGGAACACGGAAGTGAAGAGTAGTGTGTAGTTTTGAAAGGAGCAGAGTTTGGCATGAGGACAGGAGTAAGAAAGAGTGAGTGAAGGAAAAGATGGCAGGGAGCAGAAAAGTGGAGGCGTGGCTTGGGGTTTGGAGACTTTTCTATTAATTTCTACAACAGAGACTTGTGAGAACTTGGTGGGTCCTGAAAAATTAGGTAAAGCAGCGTAGGTTGCCCTGGTATTAATTAAAAAACATACTGGCCTACCCACCACCATCAGGGTTACCCTTGGTTGGGATGAAGAGATGGTAGTTGCCAGGGTGTCCATTTCAGGGCACCATCAAGTCTTCAGTGGCAAGGCTGATGAGATCCGAGTAGGAGGTTTTAGCCAGCTTAGGAAGGGATGGGGGCAGTCCTTGTGGGGTCTGCTCACAGTCCAACCTCCAGTGGGTCCTCCACAGAGAAGGCATGGCCTGGTGGGCTTACCTGGGTTTGGGCATTGTCTGGACCAGTTGACTTCATTGCCGCACTTGAAACAGGCGCCAGGTGGAGGTGGATTGCTAGGAGGCTTCCATGTGGAACTGCAGCCCTGCGGGCCTGCAGGACCCCTGATGGTGGAGGTAAGCATTTGAAACTCTGCCTGTTTTTTTGCCTTTTACTTTCCTCATCCTGATTGTTAAAGACTTTGAAGGCTAAATTAAGAAGGTCTCCTTGTGGGGTTTGAGGACTGTCATCAAGCTTCCGAAGTTTGCGCCAAATATTAGGGGTGGATTGGGAGAGGAACTGAAGGTTTAAGATAGTGGTTCCTTTTGGGCTAGCTGGGTTTAGGTTGGTATATTTTCTTATGGCTTCAGTTAAACAAGAGAGAAAAAGGGCTGGGTTTTCATCAGGACCTTGGGTGATTTCTGAAAATTTTTCATAGTTTACTACTTTATGGGCACTCTTTTCGAGTCCTGCAAGGAGACACAAAATCATGTGATCTTGATGGCGGCATCCAGAGGCCGATAATCCCAGTGGGGGTCCTGGTTGGGAACTGCCTCTGCGCCACTAGGCTGGGCAGGAGTTTGGGGATGAATTGCATCAGCATGCCCCTGAGCTAGGGTCCAGATACTGCCTTGGTCTTCTGGGGTGACGGTGGAAGAGAGGGTAATGTAGAGGTCATGCCAGGTTCGTTTATAAGACTGGGTAAGGTACTGAAACTCCCTAATATGAGGTGGGGTCTTCTGGAAATGAACTGAGTCTTTTGTTAATTTGAGAGAAGTCAATGAGAGAGAAGGGAACATGAACTCTAATAATACCTTCAGTTCCTGTTACTTCCTGAAGGGGGCACTCTAGCACAGGCGCTGAAGTAAAGGTGGGGCATGGGCTAAAGATGGCGCCTGAGCAAGTATGGGCAAGAGAGAAGGAAGAAGCCAGCAGTGGTTCCTGCTGAGGGTATGAAGGGGGAAGAGGGTTGAGTTGATAAGCAGTGGAGGATAGATAGGGGCGTAAGGTGGCAGGATGGGTTTATAGGCTTCAGGAGAGGGCAGTGAGGAAGGAGAATGAGTACAGGCAATGCTAGAATTGTCCTAAGGGGACCGTGTAGGAATAGAAGTGAATACAACTGACTGGGAAGATGGGTGACTGAGAAGACAATGAGTTATAGCAGGCAGTTGAGAGAAAGAGGTAGGGGCTGGGAGGGGTGGACAGCAGTCTGCTGGATTGAATGAAGAAGAAAAGGTAGGGTTGGGAGGAGAAAGGCGATCTGGATGGCGAGAATGGAAGAGAAGGATTTGAACAGGTAAGCAAGAATTGTAGAGGTCAGGTTGTGATCTGAGTGCAAAAAGGCCTGGACATAAGGATTTTCTCCCTATTTCTCCAGTCATCAGCAATAATTGCTTAAGTTAGTTAAAATTGTAAAGTCAAATGTTTTATTTGTGGGCCATTTAGATGCATTATTTAATTTGTACTGCTGCCAGGCTATATTGTAAAAAAAGACAAGGCGCTTAGGGTGGATAGCTTGCCTGAGGCCTAGGTTTGCGGGTTTTTTTTTTTTTTAATGAGGCAGCCTAGAGGGCTGTGTTTTGGAATGGAGGACCAGGAGTTTCCCATAACACAGGATAGGCACAGGAGAAAAGAGAAAAAGGAGACCGTCCTGGATGGCTGGAGGGAGACGATAAAAGGAGCGATCTTCACCGCTGCCTTTTTCGTTCTCCGAACGGGATCAAATGGCTTACAGGCCTCCCCCTAAGACCAGATGATCAGCAACTGCCTAGCACACACTGGAACCTTCTTGGACCAACGTTGGATTTTTGGACCGGAGAAACCAAGAGAGTCCATGCAGATTTTTCCCTGTTAACAGGGCTTCCAGGAAACTTACTGGTAGGTGAGATCCGTGACCAATGTGCATGCAGAGGGGTGACTGGAGGATGAGGATTTTCCTTTGTCTGGCTGCTGTGGCCTGCTCTTTGAGGTGGAGGGGTAGGTCCACAGAGGATTCTGACCTGAGCCCCTCCCAGATTTCGGGACCAGAATGTAAAATTTTTGTATTGGTTTGAACCCCAAGAGCACAACAGACAACACGAGGCGGTGTGGAGCAACATGCTGTTTTAATGAGCGCCTGGATGCAGGTGGGCTGAGGCCTAAAATGGCATCAGCACCAAGTGAGGGGGGAGACAAAGGTTTTATAGTCTCCTGCAAACAGGAAATGTCCTAGTCTGACATAACTGCTACGTTGTACCTGGATGGCTTCTTTCTCGATCTTCAGGAGTATGTGTCTTCCGATCAGGGTAGCTGTCTTCTGGCCAGCTCTCTTCCTGCTTCTGCTATTTTGCTGATGCTCGCTGCTAATGTAAGTGGCCTTGCGCTTTGGTACTGGGTCTGAGAAGGGAGGAGTTACTCATCTCCTTAAGCTTTCAGGCCTCTGGGAGAATCTTACTGTAGTGAAAACAAAAAGCATTAAATAAGTGTTTATCCACTTGCACTATTATTTAGCTAGCAGTCCCCATGCAGGAGGCTGGACAAGTCTACTCTGTTATCTGCGCAACCTAAAGAGTCTGACATGAGGGCATTTCCCAGCACGATGGGCAAATGGGATCACCTTACAATAAACCCCATCACGTGCAGAACACACTGTTAAAAAAAAAAAAAAAAAAATCATGAGCCAAACTAACTTTAATAGAGTTTAGTTGAGCAAAGAACAAAATCATGAGTCAGGCAGCCTCTCAAGCCAGAGTAGGCTCACAGGGACTCCAGCACAGGCATGTGGTTGGAAAATTTGTAGACAGAGAAAGTAAAGTGGTGTGCAGAAAATAGAAGTGAGGTACAGAAACAGCCTGATTGGCTACAGCCCAGCGTTTGCCTTATTTTAACATAGTTTGAACAGTTGGTCTCCTTTGATTGGCCAAAATGTGGTGATTAGCACAAGAGTAGTTTACAGTCTGCTTATGCCTCCATTTAGGTTATAGTTCATGACTTACAAAGATAGCTTTAGACTGTACTTAAAATATGTAAGGCGGCAAGTTTAGGCTAAAGTTAATTTAACAATCCCCTTTTTGGTCATCTTCTCAATTTTGAAAGATTGACCAAAACTTTAGTCATTGATGTAACTATCACCATCATAAATGTCCTTATTTGGTTTTAAAACCCACTGGAAAATAGCATTTAACAGTGGATTTTGTAAGATAGGAACAAGGACTTAAGTAATTTTTTTTTACGGGTTAGAGTTACAGGAGAAAAACAAAACCTAGTCTGTTCTAGGATATATCTGTTTCCTTAAAGTCTTCTTTTTTATTATGTCACATTTATCATAAGTGACTATTTTTTGGTTTGATCTGGTCTGTGGGGGCCTAGTGCATGAGCTCACTCCAAAACAATATCCTCCCATAATTTTGTTTAAATCTGTTAAAAGAAAATCCTTAACCAAATTAAATTTATCAGAGTATAATTGAGCAAAGAACGATTCACAAATCGGGCAGTCTCCCAAGCCATAATAGGCTCAGAGATACTCCAGCACAGCCACGTGGTGGAAGAAGATTTATGAACAGAAAAAGGAAAGTGACATACAGAGAATGGAAGTGAGGTACAGAAACAGCCAGGTTGTTTACAGCTCAGCATTTGCCTTATTTGAGCAGGGTTTGAACAGTTTATCTTCTTTGGCCAAAACATGGTGATTAGCACGGGAGCAGGTTACAGTTTGCTTACATCTCCATTTAGGTGATAGTTCACTATGCACAGAGAAACCTTTAAGCCAGACTTGAAATATGTAAGTAGATAGCTTTAGGCTAAACTTGCTTCAACATCACTCATGTTTATTTTACCCACATTACGAAACTTTTCATGAAAATCTGTTTTTATACATCCATGTTGTGTGGAAAATTTTTTAAAAAACAGAAAAAAGAAGTCTGTTTTTAGTTTATGACCTTATGAATATGTTCACCTATTAAATCTTTTTTAAAATAACTTTATAGGGGGGCAGGCATAGTGGCTCACACCTGTAATTCCAACACTTTGAGAGGCCAAAGCGAGAGGATCACTTGAGCCCAGGACTTCAAGACCAGCTGAGGCAAAATAGTGAGATCCCGTGGCTACAAAAAAATAAAATAAATAAGAAGGAGAAAGAAAAATTAGTGGCATGTGGGTGGCTCATACCTGTAGTTTGAGCTACTTGGGAGGCTGTGGCAGGAGGACTGATGGGAGGTCAGGAGGTGGAGGCTGCAATGAGCCATGATTGCACCACTGTACTCCAGCCTGGGTGACAGAGTAAGACCCTGTCTCAAACAAAACAAAACAAACCCCCTCAAACTTCAATAGAAGAGTTGTAAGCAAAAGCAAACTCAATTTCCTACCAATTATTATTAATCATTACATTACATAAATTTCTATTGTTTTTGTATGGCTATATTGTGGATCAGAATATCAACTTCTAGTTTAAGATAACAGATTGAGGTTGGGAGCAGTGGCTGACGCCTGTAATCCCACCATTTTGGGAGGCTGAGGCGGGCAGATCACGAGGTCAGGAGTTCGAGACCAGCCTGACCAACATGGTGAAATGCCGTCTCTCCTAAAAATACAAAAATTAGCCAGGCATGGTGGCACATGCCTGTAATCCCAGCTACTCAGGGGACTGAGGCAGGAGAATCGCTTGAACCCGAGAGGTGGAGGTTGCAGTGATCTGAGATTGTGCCACTGCACTCCAGTCTGGCAACACAGTGAGACTCCGTGTCAAAAAAAAAAAAAAAAAAAAAAAGATAACAGATTGAGTACAAACTGAAAATTCTCCATTCTATGACAAATACAGAGAAGTGATTAAAAAAATTAACAAGCATATAGCAACAATTAAAAATAAATAAATAGAAATCTGCATAGACCAGAAATTTACGACCATTATTGAAGAAAGGAACAGTCAGAAATCAGAAGGTAATATATTGGGGGCAGCACATGTGGAGTCAGGCTCAGTGTAGGACTGAGTCAAAGACTTTTCCCAAGAAACCCCAGGGCTAATCTGGGCAGCCCTGGATGCTTAGGTCTGGAACCCAGGGCCAGAATCTTTGACAGCCAGATCCAGTAAAGGCCAAAACCCAGAATCTCCTCCCACACCAGTAGATTCTCAAAACACAGTGCACTTGATCAGGCTGTCAGACTTACCTAGAGCCGTGCGTATTCTGATGGAGGGAATTCTCCTCTGAGCAATCCCGGATTGCATTTAAAAGTGTGCAAAATATTTGTGTAATAAATCCTTCATTTGTGTTCATTTGTTAGAAGCCAATTCTAGACATTCAAGTGTTCTAATATGTAACCAAAAAAAAAAAAAAACTGGAAAAATAATTCGCATTTAATTTGACCAGAGAATATGTGTTTCACTTTATTCAGTTTACTTTCAGAACATAAACTGCATTCTAATCCTGTTATTTTGTTCTTGATATTTATCATCCTCTAAAGAGAAGTTAGAATGTTTATATACAAGCCAGGGAAGTGGTAAAGTGATATTATTCAGTAAGATTTATTTAGGAAGCCAATAAACCTTGCAAAAAGATATCCTTTGACTATTTAAAAGTTTACAGCTCTATTGCAACTTATTAAATGTCCAAGAGCCTTGTTGTCCAGTAAATACGTGTATGACACATAAAGATCCTTGAAATTTCAAACCAGCCACCTTTCATTATTGTTACTAAGGAAAAATAAAAAAAAAATAAGAGAAAGACTATAAATATTCAGACTTGTTTAGAAAACTAAAGAGACTAAACTTATTTTAAATTTTTAAAAGAAAATTTGTCAACCATGGCTGTAGGGTTTTTATGCCTGTCTTTGAAAAACCACACACTCATATAATTTATATTCTGGCCCACAAGGCTGCCCCCACTTCAGATGCCAGTCGAAAATCCTAGAAACCACCCTTACTTTGCACGTACCAGCTATAAATTCAGGGATTTCCACAGTGCCCTTTGCAGACTCCACAATTTGCTAGAGCACTTTCAGAACTTTCTTTCACTTTACTTTATGTTTGCCAGTTTATTATAAAGATACAACTCAGAAACAGCCAATGTAAGAGATGCACAGGGCATGGAAATAGGGGAGCTTCCCTGCCTTCTCTGAACCTGCCACTCTTTCGGTACTTAGATGTGTTCATCAGCCCAGAACCTCTCTGAGTCTTACTGTTTTTATAAAGCTCAGTCCCAGCCCTCCTCTCCCTCTGGGAGGTCAGTGGGTAGAGCTAAAATTTCACCTCTCCTCCCTCTGATCACTTGGTCTTTTTGATGAGCAGCCCCCCATCGTGAGATGTCTCTCAGGGCCCCAACCTAAGTCACTTCATCAGCATCAACTCTCCTGTGATCTAAGGGGGCTTGTTATGAATAACAAAAAATACTTTTACCACTTGGACTATCCAAGGGTTTTAGGAGCCATGTGCCCTGAACTGGGAACAAAAAGCAAATATTTCTTGTTATGCCACACCTATGGGACAAAATTCATTTAGTTTTCTGCATTTTTGTCTTTGAATGCTGCATTAGTTAAATTAGATGTGTTTGGTCCCAAAATATAACATAGGATATAGAGGATAACAATGATTTCTTAAAATGGGCAAAGTGAGTTTTGTAGACCTGAAACTTCATAAACAAAATATTTATAACTTTCCCGAAGTGTCAAACCTTATCTGACAAATGCGTTGTCACATTTTATTTGAAGTCTTTTCAGTGGTCTGGGTTGTAAATCAGAGTTAGGAAGGGTGTGATAGCTCCCATGGTTAGGAAGTTTAGAGCCACAGGAATTTGAGAGATTTGTTGTGCTGGACGGGCCCTGAATCCGTGACCTGACCTGTAGGTAACTTAGTTTCCTAAACCGATGGATCCATCTTTATTGATAAAAGGGCATCTGTTTTGGTCTCTCAGGTCATAGTATTATTTCTAAAATGTTTTAACTTCCAAAATTATATACATATTAGTCAGAGAAATGGTCCTTACTTAAGTCAAATTGAAAAATGAATCAATGAAGCACAGTGACTCATGCCTGTAATCCCAACACTTTGGGAAGGTAAGGTGGGAGGATTGCTTGAGCCCAGGGGTTTAAGACCAGCCTGGGCAACATGGTGAAACTCCACCTCTGCAAGAAATACAAACACACAAAAATTAGCCGGGTGTGGTGGTGCATGCCTATAGTTCCACCTATTCGAAAGACTGAGGTGGGAGGGTAGCTGGAACCTGGGAGTTTAAGGCTACAGTGAGCCATGATCATGCTGCTGCACTCCAGCCTGGGTGACAGAAAAAAAAAAAAAGAGAAAGAAAGAAAAGAAAAAAAAAAAAAAGAAAAATGTATAACTTCACTCAAACAGACTCTTTCAGAATGTGTTTGTGTGTGTGTGTTCATTTTGTTTGCAAACCCCATGCAACTTCCCATTTTGCCTTGGTTACTAAGAAGTTCTGAGAAAAATTTGATCAAGTTTAAAGTAACAAAAATATTTAATAAATTCTAATTTGTTTCTCATCTGCATTTATTGTGTTGCTACTTTCTATCATTCTTCCTCAAATAGTTTTGTATTACAATTTATCTCAAACCTCTTTGGAAGTAAGTATGGTTTAAATGATGAAATAATTAAAATAATAGTGTAGTAACTGCTGTAAAGAGTAGCAAAGGCCAAATTTATTTTTTCTACTTGCTAGTGTTACCAGCAGCGAATCCATATGGGTCTGTAGCAACCTCAATTTTTGCCTTTTCAGAAGAAATAATTCAACTGAGGGGTATAATGCAAGAGAGACCGAGGCAGGTTTTAGAGCAGGAGTGAAAGTTTATTAAAAAGTTTTAGATCAGGAATGAAAAGAAGTAAAGTATACTTGAAAGGGCCAAGTGGGCAACTTGAGAGATCAAGGGCATGGTTTGACCTTTGACTTTGGGTTTTATATTTTGTCATGCTTCTGGGGGCTTGTGTCCCTTCTCTCCTGATTCTTCCCTTGGGGTGGGCTGTCCTCATGCACATTGGCCTGCTAGCACTTGGGAGGGGCTGCATGTGCATTATGTTTACTGGAGATGTGTGCATGCTCCCTTGAGGAATTCTACCCTTACCAGCTGAATGTCCCTAGAAGGTTACATAAGAGACATTACAACTTGGCCATTTTGCATCAGAGAAATGGAAATCAAAACCACAATGAGATACCATCTCACACCCGTTAGAATGGCGATCATTAAAAAGTCAGGAAACAACAGGTGCTGGAGAGGATGTGGAGAAATAGGAACACTTTTACACTGTTGCTGGGACTGTGAACTAGTTCAACCGTTGTGGAAGACAGTGTGGCGATTCCTCAAGGATCTAGAACTAGAAATACCATTTGACCCAGCCATCCCATTACTGGGTATATACCCAAAGGATTATAAATCATGCAGCTATAAAAACACATGCACACGTATGTTTATTGCGGCACTATTCACAATAGCAAAGACTTGGAATCAACCCAAATGTCCATCAGTGACAGACCAGATTAAGAAAATGTGGCACATATACACCATGGAATACTATGCAGCCATAAAAAAGGATGACTTCATATCCTTTGTAGGGACATGGATGAAGCTGGAAACCATCATTCTCAGCAAACTGTCGCAAGGACAGAAAGCCTAACACTGCATGTTCTCACTCATAGGTGGGAATTGAACAGTGAGAACACTTGGACACAGGGTCGGGAACATCACACACTGGGGCCTGTCATGGGGTGGTGGTGGGGAGGGATAGCATTAGGAGAAATAGCTAATGTAAATGACGAGTTAATGGGTACAGCACACCAATATGGCACATGTATACATATGTAACAAACTTGCATGTTGTGCACATGTACCCTAGAACTTAAAGTATAATAAAGATAAATAAATAAAAGAAAGTTTCTCAGGATATTGTTTCATCCTTTATTAAAACGAACAAACAAAAAAAGGTAGGATCAAATTAAGAAAAGCAGAATGTTTTGGTAGGATTAGGATCTCAAGATAATTATCTGAAGCCAATAAAATGTTACATTATTAAAAAAAAAAATTCTTGGCCATTTTGCCTCTTAATGTACATGTTTGAGCCCACTCACCCAAATCTTGAGATATTGGGAAGCTGCTATCTTTTGGGAGACTGTCTTTCCCCGGCGCTGGATGCAACCGATTATTATTTTAGAGAGACAGGTAACAACTGCCTGGCCATCACCTGACATTCCTGGTGATGTGAGGGAGACGCCTGCCCTGCTCATGTCTGCCTGATTACCTACTGTAACACTAAGTTATCTAAATGTGCCATGAGCAAACAGACAAGTTGTATATTTTGGGTCATGACTGAATCTTCCAGGTTCTTAAAACCACAGCCTTTAGTTTACCATAAAAACTTTTTAAAAGAAGTAAAAGGAGGATAATAAAAATTATTATGTGTACAAATTGATAGTGTGGATAGAGAAGAGAAAGAAATAACCATATTTATTCATAGATGTAGAAAAAATTCAATTTCAGATGAGAAGAAACGCTATTAATGAAACATTTTATAGAAAGCCAACAATTCTTCAAAACATGGAATAACTTTCCCTTATAATTAATGTCATATTATCAAGATGGTAGAAATAAAATTGCTGAAGAATATTAATATTATTATTAAGCTTACTTCTCCCTGCATATATAAAAATCACAAAGGGTTAGCTACATGCATTTGAGATTATAAAAATGGTGTAATGTGAACATAAATTTGCTTTATGAAATCTGTGGCTGACCCTCAGAGAAGCAATAATCCCTGGAAGCTATTCCCCGATAGTTACAGACCCTCGGACATGTACCAGCCACCTCTAAAGGCTGCTGAAATTTGTTACTTGAAAAATGGAATGTAAAGTTCTTGGACTTAGCCTAATTACAAACCTTACAGCCAAATCCACAATAACATTTGCATCTGCTTAGTAAAATATACAGAATACGGTATGGCAGTTATGAGACCCATAATGAACCCTCTTATCCAATGGAAAACAGCTTGGGGCCTTGTCATCCCCACTTTGCAAGAGATTTGAAATTATGTTAGGATTAAAAAGACACAGAGGGAAGTTATGAGCCTAGGTATCAAATCAAATACACACAGTATTTTCTGTAAACAATGCTTTAAGCCCAAAAGAACATTCTTATTTTATTTTTCTTCTACAAGACTTTTGGTCAGTTAGTTCATCTCTTTGCACATGGGTTTCCTCATTATGAAATGAAGAAAATTAGAGTAGGTACCTCATTGAGTTGCTATGCAGGCTGAAATAATACAAGTCATAATTAGAAGTGTTGAAATACTTAAGGGATCCATAAACATTAGCTTGCCAGGCTTTGAGACCAGAATGCAGTTGCTTGCATTTAACTAAGTTTTATCTTCTGGTAAAGCAAAAATATGATGTTCAATAAATAAATAAACAAGGAATAAACAAGCAGAGAAACACTCTTTGGATTAGAGCACTGGCTCACACTCATCTCAGAAGTGATTTAAATCTTGACATTTATTGCAGTGAGTCATAGATGATCTTATAAAATAAAGATCCTTTCAAAACCTGCTAAGCTCTCTGGAAGCATTTTAAAAATTTTGCCCCCATATAACTGGAGCTCTTGATGTTTCCACATTAATTCAAAATAATTAGGAAAAAGTAAAGGAATGAAGAAAAACAACTTGAATAAACTTTGGTTAACTTTTAAAAATATATATATTGTTAATGAAATGATGATATTGAAACATCTTAGAACAATATTGGTTTCAGAAATCTAATTTGAACCAAAAAAGATAGGCCAATTAGGTAAATAATCTTTTGAAAATACAGACATTCCTCAAAGATATTGTGGCTTGGTTCCAGGCTGCTGCAGTAAAGCAAATATTGCAATCAAGTGAGTCACACAAATTTTTGTTAACCAGTACATATGAAAGTTATGTTCATACTGTAGTCGATTAAGTATGCAATAGCATTACATCTAAAAAGCAATGTGGATACCTTAATATAAAAAATACTTTATTGCTAAAAAATGCTAACAATCATCTAAACCTTCAGTGAGCTGTAATCTTTTTGCTGATGGGGGTGTGTCTTGCCTCTATGTTGATGGCTGCTGACTGGTTGGGATGGTGTTACCTGAAGGTTGGAGTGGCTGTGGCAACTTCTTAAAATAAGATAGCAATCATGTTTGCTATGTCAATTGAGTATTCCTTTCATGAAAGAAGTCTCTGTAGCTTGTGATGCTATTTGACAGTATGTTACTCACAGTAGAACTTCTTTCAAAATTTGAAGCAATCCTCTAAAATCCTGCCATTGCTTGCTTTATCAATTAAGTTAATGAAACATTTTATTCTTTTGTTGTCATTTAAACTATGTTCACAGCATCTTCACCATCTTCAAAATCTTAACCATTTTTCCTTGCTCTTTCATAAAAGGCAACCCCTCATCTGCTGAAGTTTTATTATGAGGTTGCAACAATTCAGTCACATCTTCAGGCTCCACTTCTAGTTCGAATTCTCTTACTATTCCACTACATCTGCAATTATTTCCTTCACCTGAAGCCTTGAGCCCATCAAAGTCATCCATGAGGGTTGGAATAAACTTCTCCCAAATTCCTGTTCATGTTGATAGTTTGACCTCCTCCCACTAATCATGAATGTTCTTAGTGGCATCTAGAATGGTGGATCCTTTCCAGGAAGTTTTCAACTGACTTTGCACAGATCCATCAGAGGGATCACTATCTGTGGCAACAATATCCTCACAAAATTTTTTTTTTTTTTTTTGAGAAGGAGTCTCTCTCTGTCACTCAGGCTGGAGTGCAGTGGCACAATCTCAGCTCACTGCAACCTCTGCCTCCCAGGTTCAAGCGATTCTCCTGTTCTCAAACTCCCAAGTAGCTGGGAGCACAGGCAGGCGCCACCATCCCTGCCTACTTTTTATAATTTTAGTAGAGATGGGGTTTCATCACGTTAATCAGGCTGGTCTCGAACTCCTGACCTCCGGTGATTCGTTCACTTTGGCCTCCCAAAGTGCTAGGATTACAGGCAGAAGCCACCCCGCACCTGGCCTGTTTTCCAAATTTTTTATTTTAATTTTTTAATTTGTTTTTTACTTTTATTTTTTATTTTTGAGACAGAGTCTTGTTCTGTCACACAGGCTGGAATACAGTGGTGCAGTCACAGCTCACTGCAGCCTTGATTTCCCGGGCTCCAGCAATTCTCCCGCCTCAGCTTCCCCCTAGTACCTGGGACCACAAGCACGTGCGACCATGCCTGGCTAATTTTTGTATCATTGGTAAAAATGGGGTTTCACCATTTTGCTCAGGCTGATCTCAAACTCCTGAGCTCAACCAGTCCACCTGCCTAGGCCTCCCAAAGTGCTGGGATTACCCTGCCCAGCTGCCAAATTTTATTCTTAAAGAAGACTACTTGAAAGTCAAAATTACTCCATGATCCATGGACTGCAGAATGGATGTTGTGTTAGCAAACTTGAAAACTTTAATATCCTTTGTGCATCTCCATCAGAGCTCTTGGGTGACTAGGTGCATTGTCAATAAGCAGTAAATGTTTTGAAAAGATCTTTTTTTCTGAGCAGTAACTCTCAACAGTGGGCTTAACATATTCAGCAAACCATGCTGTAAAAAGGTGGGCTGTCATCCAGGCTTTGTCGTGTCACTTATAAAGCACAGGAAGAGTAGATTTAGCATAATTCTTAACAGCCCTAGGATTTTTTGAATGGTAAATAAATATTGGCCTAAAGTCATTAGCTACATTAACCCCGAATAAGATTCTGCCTGTCCCTTGAAGGTTTGTAGCCCAGACTTCCTTTCTAGCCATAAAATCCTAGATAGCATCTTCTTCCAATAGAAGACTCATTCATCTACACTGAAAATCTATTGTTTAGTGAAGCCTGCATCAATTATCTTAGCTTGATTTTCTGGGTAACTTGCTGCAGATTCTCCATCAGCACTTGTGTTTCACCTTGCACTTTTTGCATTTCAAATAGCCAACTTGAGACAAGTTTATTAGTAATTTCATGGTACGCTTTTGTGGGCTGATTCTCACCTGACCCTTTCCCAAGCAACTCCTGTGAGTAACGTCAGTGTATCCTTTTGTTGCTCTTTTTCCAGCCACCCTTACAGACCCCTGACACAACCAACCTGTAAATGACCTCAGTATGTGTAATCTTAAGTCATCTTGTTAACACAGACACCTCCGAGGTTCCCAGGGAAACTTCAGCAGAGTTCTCTAAACTGAAATCTTGAGAGAGGAAGATTTTCAAGTAGGAACCAGACAAATTCACTTAAAACTCGCCACTACACACCTGTGTTATAGAAGAGTTCTATTTTTTCTATTGCAGATTGGATTTCCTCTTCAAGCTTACTATACTGTGTCTTTTTAAAAAGTAGTTGAAGGCATTGGAATAAAAGTTAATGTCCCAAACAGCGCTTTGCTGAATATTGCTGTTTCTTTAACAGCCTTTCTCCCAGCTCTTCTGAGATGGTCCATGACATTACCTTCCTTGCCCATTACCTTCATCCCTTGAATGGGCCCAAAACTTCGGGATGCAAAAACATTAATTCCATTGACTTGGTTGAGAAAGATCATAGGTCAGGTTTTTTTATCCAAAGATTATCCTGGGAATACTTCATTTGGGCCAAAATGAGGGATTATTCCAAAGAAGATTGAAGAAGCAATTACTCCTCCCCCTAGTAATATACTCTTGGACAATGATTACAGTTTGCATTTCTGCTGATAATGCTATGTGCTATAATTATACGTAAGCATATAAGAAACCTGGGGTAAAACCATGGACTTTCTCCCTTTTGCTGGCATCATCTACAGAAATACCATGGGCATCATGAAAGGCAGGATAGCTATAGGCTGAAAAAGAGCACGGTTCAGTTTGCTGCTGTCATGATGCCCTGTTGAGAGACTGCTCTTCAAGGTTTCTTGTATCCTTGGGTCCTCCAAGTCAGGCCTGGATGCATCTTTATTTACAAAGAGTAGTTGCCTCTATTTTCTCAATTGAAATGAAGAAATTTTTAAGATCTAATAATTGTGTCGACTGAAGAAATCATCAATAAAAGGATCTGCATTCGATGATACAGAAGTGCACCTGGACCCTATGCAGGCAGTGGCACTGCTGCACCCCGGTCACTGCCTGGCTCCTATGCTATGTACTCCTCTTCCTGGGGCCTACGTCCACCTTGAACTTCTAAGTTTCTTTCCTTAAACCTTATGAGCCGACCTGTGCTAGTTTCACACTTTTCTTTTACATCTTCCTCACCTCTGTCAGGCGTCAAAGAATTGAAAAGAATTGGGGCCTTGCTGTGGTTTAGGCTTTGGCTTAATGGAATGTTGGGGCTGGTTTGATTACCTGACTAGATCACTCAAACTTTCTCCATATCAGCAATAAGGCTTGCATTAGTCTGTTTTCAGCTGCTGATAAAGACATACCCAAGACTGGGCAATTTACAAAGGAAAGAGGTTTAATGGAGAACTCACAGTTGCACATAGCTGGGGAAGCCTCACGATAGTGGCAGAAGGTGAGGAGGAGAGAGTCACATCTTATGTGGATGGCAACAGGCAAAGAGAGAGCTTGTGTAGGGAAACTCCCCTTTTTAAAACCATCAGATCTCATGAGACTTATTCACTATCAGGAGGACAGCACATGAAAGACCTGCCCTCGTGATTCAATTACTTCCCACCAGGTCCCTCCCACAACATGTGGGAATTCAAGGTGAGATTTGGGTGGGGACGCAGCCAAACCATATCATTCCACCCTGGGCCCCTCCCAAATCTCATGTCCTCACGTTTCAAAACTAATCATGCCTTTCCAACAGTCCCCCAAAGTCTTAACTCATTTCAGCATTAACTCAAAAGTCCACAGTCCAAAGTCTCATCTGAGACAAGGAAGGTCCCTTCTGCCTATGAGCCTGTAAGATAAATGGCAAGTTAATTACTTCCTAAATACAATGGAGGTACAGGCATTGGGTAAATACAGCTGTTCAAAATGGGAGAAATTGGCCAAAACAAAGGGGCTACAGGTCCCATGCAAGTCCAAAATCCTGTGGGGCAGTCAAATCTTAAAACTCTGAAATGATCTTTGATTCCATGACTCGCATCTGGGTCATGCTGTGCAAGAGGTGGGTTCCCATGTGGTCTTGGGCAGCTCCACCCCTGTGGCTTTGCAGGGTACAGCCTCACTCCCAGCTGCCTTCATGGGCTGGTGTTGAGTGTCTGCGGCTTTTCTGGGCGCATGGTGCAAGCTGTCAGTGGATCTACCACTCTGGAGTCTGGAGGACAGTGGCCCTTTTCTCACAGCTCCACTAGGTGGTGTCCCAAACGGGACTCTGTGCCCCTTCTGCACTGCCCTAGCAGAGGTCCTCCATGAGGACCCCACCTCTACAGCAAACATCTGCCTGGCATTTCCATACGTCTTCTGAAATCTACGTGGAGGTTCTCAAACCTTGACCTCTGTGCACTCACAAGCTCAACGCCACATGGAAGCTGTCAAGGCTTGAGACTTGCACCCTTCGAAGCCACGGACTGAGCTGTACCTTGGCCCCTTTCAGCCATGGCTGGAGTGGCTGGGAATCAGGGCACCAAGTCCCTAGGCTGCACACAGCAGGCAGGCTCTGGGTCCCACCCATGAAACCACTTTTTCCTCCTAACCCTCTGGGTTTGTGATGGGAGGGGCTGCTGTGAAGACCTCTGACATGCCCTGGAGACATTTTCCCCATTGTCTTGGGGATTAACATTCTGCTCCTTATTACTTATGCAAATTTCTGCAGCTACCTTGGATTTCTCCACAGAAATTTGGATTTTGTTTTCTATCGTGTTGTCAGGCTGCAAATTTTCCACACTTTTATGCTCTGTTTCTCTTTTAAAATGGAATGCCTCTAACAGTACCAAAGTCACATCTTGAATGCTTTGCTGCTTAGAAATTTCTTCTGCCAGATACCCTAAATAATCTCTCTCAAGTTCAAAGTTCCACAAATCTCTAGGGCAGGGGCAGAATGCCACCAGTCTCTTTGCTAAAACATAACAAAAGTCACCTTTGCTCCAGTTACCCACAAGCTCCTCATCTCCATCTGAGACTACCTCAGCCTGGATTTCATTGTCCGTATCATTATCAGCATTTTGGTCAAAGCCATTTGACAAGTTTCTAGGAAGTTCCAAGCTTTCCCACATTTTCCTGTTTTGTTGTGAGCCCTCCAAACCATTCCAACCTCTGCATGTTACCCAGTTCCAAAGTTGCTTCCACGTTTTGGGGTATCTTTTCAGCAATGTCCCATTCTACTGGTAGTAATTTACTGTATTAGTCTGTTTTCATGCTGCCGATAAAGACATACCTGAGACTGGGCAATTTACAAAGGAAAGAGGTTTTCCAGAGAACTCACAGTTCCACATGGCTGGGGAAGCCTCACAATCATGGCAGAAGGCAAGGAGGAGCAAGTCACATCTTACATGGATGGCAGAAGACAAAGAGACAGCTTGTGTAGGGAAACTCCCATTTTTAAAACCATCAGATCTCATGAGACTTGTTCACTATCACGAGGACAACACAGGAAAGACCTGCCCCCATGATTACGTCCCACCAGGTCTCTCCCACAATACATGGGAATTCAAGATGAGATTTTGGTGGGGACACAGCCAAACCATATCAAGGCTGTTGGTCTTTCCTGTCATTCTTGTGTTCACTAAGTAGCAATTTTAACTTCTTTCAAGAACATTTTCTTTGCATTTACAACTTGGCTGTTTGGCACAAGAGACTTAGCTTTCAGCCTGCCTTGGCTTTTGACACGTTTTCCTCACTAAGCTTTATCATTTCTAGCTTTTGATTTAAAGAGAGAAGCATGTGACACTTCCTTTCACTTGAACATTAAAGGCCATTGTGGGGTTATTGATTGGCTTATTTTCAGTGTTGAGTCTCAGGGAATAGGGAGTCTGGAGACGTGGGAGAGAAATGGGGGAAGAGCTGATCAGTGGAGCAGTCAGAGCACACAACATTTATTGATTAAGTTCTCTGTCTTATGTGAATGTGGTTTGTGGCATGCCAAAATAATTATAGCATTAACATCAAATATAATTGATCACAGAAATAATAATGAAGTTTGAAATATTGCAAGAATTATCAAAATGTGATACAGAGACATGAGGTGAGCACATGCTTTTGGAAAAATGGCACTGATAAGATCAGTTGATGGAGGGTTACCACAGACCTACAGTTTGTTTTAAAAACAAACAAAATGCCAGGTGTGGTGGCCCATGCCTATAATCCCCCCAGCACTTTGGGAGGCCAAGGCAGGCAGATAGCCTGAGCTCAGGAGTTTGAGACCAGCCTGGACATTGTAAAACCCTGTCTCTACCAAAAATACCAAAAATTAGCTGGACGTGGTGCAACTGAGGTAGGAGGATTGCTTGATCTTGAGAGGCCGAGTTTGCAGTGAGCTGTGATCATGCCTCTGTACTCCAGCCCAGTGACAAAATAAAAGAAGACAAAAAACAATGAAGTGAAGTGCAATGAAACAGTATGCCTGTACACTAAAAATCAGTCTGTTGTAGCTCTTTGATGTTAAGAATGCTAAATTATTTAGTGCCTTTAGGTAATATTTGTAATAAACACTTCTGTTAATGTTTTGAAACGTTACTATTTGCACCACCCCCGGTTATAGGTGTACACATTCTTGCATGTTGGACTAACCCTGTCCTTGGACAAAGGTCAGTAGCAGATGAAGATTACATTTTGTGATGTGCTCAGTTAAGTTTAATTTAAAGTGGTCCATTGTACAATAATGTTTGTGTATGTGTACAGAAAAATTATTCAAATCAGGAAGGGATTATTTACAAAGAATTGGTCCAAGTTTGAGGAGGCCATTGAAAGTGAGATGAGGGAAGCTCTATACCAAGTGTAAGTGTAGTTTAATTCTGCCCAGCACATCTGGAGGGAAACGTGTGTAAGTGCATCACATTCCCAAGCCAGAAAAATTTTAGGTGATTCAAAATGAACATTGTATTGTTTGGAGAACCAAAATGTCCAGGAATCTATATCCTTTTTTTGTTTGTTTTTGTTTTTTGAGACAGAATCTACCTCTGTCACCCAGGCCGCAGTGCACTGCTACCTCTCCTGCCCCACGACCTTCCTCAGGCTCAAGCAATCCTCCAACTCAGCCTTCCAAGTAGCTGGGACCACAGGCATGCACAACCATGTCCAGCTATTTTTGGTATTTTTAGTAGAGACAGGGTCTCGCCGTGTAGCCCAGACTGGTCTTGAACTCCTGAGCTCAAACGATCCACCCACCTTGGCCTCCCAAAGTGTTGGAATTACAGATGTGAGCCATCACGCCCAGCCTATATCCAAATTCTTTTTCTTTTATGTTTTCCTTTTTCTTTTTATCTGTTTTTTGTTTTCTTATTTCTTTCTTTGTTTTTTGTTTTTGCTTTTTTTAGATACAAGTTCTCACTCTGTCACCCAGGCTAGAGTGTGGAGTGCAGTGGTAAAATTTATAGTTCACTAAAACCTCAAGCACTCTTCCTGTCTCAGCCTCCAGAGTAGCTGAAACTATAGGAGCATGCCACTATACCTGGCTAATTTTTAAAAATTGTTTGCAGAGACAGAATCTCGCTGTGTTGCCCAAGCCCATCTTGAACACTTGGGTTCAAGCATTCCTCCTGCCTCAGTCTACCACGATATCCATTTTAATCAGAATATAATATTTAAGCAAAAAAGGAATGTCTGAGCTTCTACAGAAAGTCTCCTTCTTCCTGCCTCTTCCATTTCTTGATTTTTATTTGTGATAATTATTTTTTCTTTAATTTTCTCCTCACTTTATTCTTTGAAATGCTTGTCTTTCTACTAATTCTGTATTTTTCTTCATATTGCTTTTTCTTTCCTCCTTCCACTCACCCTGCCATTTTTTTTAAATAAATGATTTTCCCAAAAGATGTGTGTAAATAACAGGGAGTCAAGAGTAAGACCAAGTTACTTTAGTGTTTGTTTTAGAAATAGCAGTAAAAATTCACACTATAATTGTTCTGTGGTCGGCAGTTTATGCAAACCTATCCCCCAAATCGGAGGTAGCTGAAAGGCCCAAGAAAGAGACTAACAAATCCAGTTTCTCAGAAAGAAACATTTAATAGGGAGTGAGAAACAGAAGTCATGATGTCCCGGCAACTGGCAACAGCAAGATTAGATAGTGAATCCCCCCCTCCACTCACCCCCCGCCACACCATTACCCACCAGAGGTAGAACTTACATGTAAAACACAGGGAAGGATTGTGTGGAACAATTGAAGTCAACCTCTCAGGGAAAGGCAAGAATGCTGTGTGAATCTGCCTAAGAGCAGGATTTATGGGAGCAGTAGTTTAAATAGAAATCTTAAAGGCATTCCCAGAATAAGGGTTACTCAGAAGTCAACATGGCAGGTTAACACCCAATATGGAGTTGCTTTAGCCTCCACAATAATGTAGAGAAATAAATATAATGAAGATGGTGGTATTTTTTAAACCATATTTCAAAGAAATCTTCTCTTCGAAACATGGAAAAGAAGAAGGCATATGTCACTATATGCAACATAAGCTTATATTCATATCTATTTAGTATATCTAGGACAAATTTCATTTAGTTCTAGGAATATACACTGAGATTTTTCTTATTGCCCCTTGACGTTAGATATTATTGACCTTACAATGATCAGAGATACATCTTTTAACTTCCACCACTTGTTCATCAACCTTGTCTGTCAAATGGAGAAATCTACGTGGCAAATGCAACAAGAAGTTTTCCTTGACGCAATAAAGATACAGGTCCTTCCTTAAATGGCTATGTTGAAATATAAATTCTTAAATTATATACTTATTTACATGGCTTCTCCCCTCTAGTGAACTTATCCTGGAATCTATTAGATTTATTCTACTTACTGTCTATTCTTTTAAAATGAGACTCTCAGAAATATCCCTCTGGATACAAAATGTAGGATTTGTATTATACATTTTCTCTAATATCTAGTTCGGCCTTCAAACATTAAGGTACACATCCCATTTTTCTCAGTGACAGTAAAGGGACATAATTTCTATTACACAGGTCTAATTGCCTTGAAGAAACATCATAAGAACTCAAAACATGGATGGTATTATTATTGTTGTTATTATGCTTTGAATTCTTAAGTAACCAATGTATTCCCTGTCTCTGGATCTGTTTCTAGTGTCAAAACCCTTGTTAGCAGGAATTAGATCAGATTATATTAAAAATTATGTAGTGGATATCTGACTTTTGCATATTTTCTCATCAGATAATACATGTCTATATTATCTTTTATCTCAGTGTGTATGAATAAATGTCAGAGCTATTTGGGTCATAATTTGCTATGCAGCTGTTTTGTCCTGTTATGTATTTCACTGTAATAACAGTGAGTTATGATTCACAAAGTAACCTCCTTTTATAAAAGGTGCATTTTAATTTGATGTTGGAAGCAACCAACTTTAAAAATGTAATTGGCCTTAATATCTTTTTAGATTCCTTTGAAGATATACTTACCACAAAAATATGCTCCTTGGGAATTTGACAATTGAGCTGATAATAGAATATATCATTTTTTAGTTTACAGGCAAAAGCAAATGCTTCATTATTTTGTTGTTACTTACTACATCATAAAAGAAACATAATTTTAGCTAGCTATGTGCATCTAAGTCCAGATATCATTTGATAAAATGAGTCAAGTGGGAAAACTTCCATTTCTTTGTGATGACACATCAAATACGCCCTTATCTCTAAAGACGTTAAGAATGATTGAGTGAAGCCTTCCTTCTTTGTTTTTTCAGTATCTTTAGACATAATAGAAACATCTAAATTATGATATGCTTATTTTACAGGAGCCAATGAGAAAGAAATAGCCCTAATGAATGCTTTGACTGTAAATTTACATCTTCTATTGGTAAGTTTTCTCTCCCACTAATGTTTAGAACACATTCATTTACAGAATCTGATGTTTTTCTATCTTTAATTCATGAGCTTCTGGGAGTTTCTTATTTAAAAATAAACTGTGAGGTTATTTTCATTTTTACTAGGAAATGCTGGACCATGATATAATAGCTTCTTCCTGATCATGGAAGAGTTGACTCTTGAGAAGAGCTTTAGAATAATGAACAGTTCTTGTCTGGGAAAATAAAGAATAGGAGCCATAATGAGTAAATAGGCAAACTACTTGCAAGCCTGCAAAACAGTGATGTACAATGCTAGCAAAGCACTGAGCTTTTTGGAAAGACAATTTTCCAATAGCTTCAGCAGAGTGAGTTAGTGGATCAGTATACTTTTGTAGATTAATATAGGTTAAAAAAGACTTGGAGAATTAAATTTTTAGAAAGGGGGCTAGTACCTTAAATGAGTAATGTGTTTAAAGTACTTCTTACATCTTAATAAATAGTTTTACCTTAAAATGTCAAATATATTATCTATTTGGGATATTGTGTTAATGGTGATTGCCCAATGCTTTGAAGAATCTTGATTTCATTTTTTAAGTATGTTTTGGAAACATGTCTACAGGTTCAGATATCCCTGGATTTGACTCCCAGCTAAATTACATAATGCCTATTTGAAGTTGAAAAAAGACTTTTGGCATCTCTAAGTCTTAACATTCTCCTTTGTAAAAATAAGAAAAATAGTATCTACCTCAAAGATCTGCATGATAATTAAATGTAATAATATGTGAAAATTGCTTTAGCGCCCTGGCCAATGATCAACACCCAGTTAATAGTAGCTATTATCTTCGTTGTTATTATTGTTAATATCACTCTCTAGGAACAGTGTGGAGAAATGAAAGAGCTTCACTGAACAAATGAGCTACTGTCAATACAAATAAGACATACATAGACCATAATATTTCAGTGTGATGCCATCAAAATTACCATGAAATGCTTTGGGAAGCTAATTTTTCAATTAACATCTTTTTTGTTGTTGTTAATCATCAGACTTTAAGTTTCATCTATTAATATATAAGTAAAGTTTGAGGATTTGTTATCTCATTCACATTTTTCCCCGAGTTTGCTGTTTCATTGATAAGCAAATTGAGCCAATATCTTCCTTCTCTTTGCAATTCACTGGAAACAGGCTAATTGAAAAGGTAGCCCTGACAAACACTTAAGATGTTGAGTTAATTAATGTCTTTAAAATACTGGAGATTATAAAATGAAAGTGTGGCATAAAATGAACAAATGTATAAATTGTGCATTAATGCTTTCTCAATAAATCCATTTTATTGCAGTTATCATTTTTTAAGCCTACGCCAAAACGATACAAAATTCTTCTAGAAGCCAAAGCCTTCCCTTCTGATCATGTAAGGACTTCTTCAAATTATATTTCTGTTCTTTCTACTCTTCCTAGAGCAGCGTATCATTTGCCTGACTTGAATGTTTACTCACTAAGCTTTTCCAAGCAATCTTACAATAAAAAGATCTGTCAAAGGCTTTTGATTTAGATTTTTTAAATAGATTATAGCTTTATTTCTTGTGTTAAAGTAAAACACCTGTTAAGGGAAGAGAGAACTGAATAGGAACATTGATTTATTAGTCTTTTTAAAGACACTGAGCAAACCACTGGTCTAAATCAAGTGCAGTTATAAATGTTTTATTAATTCTTGTTGCTGTTTTATTTTATGAAATCAAATCAATACAAACCCCAGTGCTTAACCCTTTAGCTAAATAGAATAGGAATATAAACTTTTATTTGTCCAGTTTCTTTTCATATCATGCTAGCATGTTGGACCATTATTATCGAAATATTATTTATTAGAGATTAAAAATATTTCTTGTGATTTACTAAAAAAAAGTCACATTACTTTACTTGATAAGAAATTTGGTAGTTTCTTACTGGATGAGATGTTTGTTCTTGATAAGAAATTTAATGGTTTCAGACATAAACACAAATAAAAGTACATTTTAAGTCTAGGCACAGTGGCTCATGCCTGCAATGTCAACACTTCAGGAAACCAAGGCAGGAGGAACACTTGAGTCCAGCAGTTTGAGACAAACCTGGGCAACATAGTGAGAACTCGTCTTTATAAAGTAAATAATAAATAAATTTCAAAAGTACATTTTATATTTTAGTTTTGGTGTTAGAGAAACTTTATTTCTCTGTATTATTGCTATTATTCTAGCCCTTGTAATTTCAGGGCAAGTAATTATGTCAAAAGGAATAAAACCCTAATATCTTACTAAAATGGATCAAAATCCTAATATCTGCAAAAGATTCCATGTTGGTGTGGTGGCTTATCTGCATACATGTCTGATACTCTTTATGAAGTAAACTTCTTAATGCCTTTTTTTAGCTAACTTACTCTTCCTAGGGTAAGCCATTTCTATATCCTAGGCTCAAGCATAACAAGTCGCTACTATTCACTTTGCTTATTTTGCAAATTCTGACTTTGACTTAGATTATTTAATTTCTTATTCTAAAATCTCTTATAATTTCTTAAATCAAGAAGATCCCTCTGTTTTCAGAATTCTATATGTGAATTTTATTAAGTGGTTCTTCTCTGTTGTGTATTTTGTTTAGGTGTTTTAACCTTCACCTTGGATTTAATATAGTAATATGCCTTTATTTTTACTTTGTTATTTCAGTGTACTTCTGTGCTCTCAGCTTGATTTGATAAATAAATCATGTTTCCTTTTTAGTATGCTATTGAGTCACAACTACAACTTCACGGACTTAACATTGAAGAAAGTATGCGGATGATAAAGCCAAGAGAGGTATATGAGAAAGAAAGAAATATTCATCATGCCTTGTTTAGTATTGATATTTTATTCATTTTCCTCAAAAGTTTATTAAAATCTTCATTATTTTAATGGAACTTTCAAGAAAGCATGAAGGACCCATACTTCTGTTACTATTAGATCATTTTACTTAAAATGGAGTAACTCAGATGTGTATGTATTTTCATTTTTCAAGGGCTAGCCAAATGGCAAGCAAACTATTTTTCTGTTAATACCACTGGAGTCTGCCATATTCTTCAATGGGATGGGAAAAGGGTGACAAATTCACTATATCATTTTCAATTTCAAATGTTGTGCCCATGGGTGCCATTAAAATCATGCTAAAGACCAGAATTATTTGTTGAAATGGAATCGTGACTATCTTTCATGTCCCCTCTTATTCTAAGTATCACACATTTTCTTTGTGTTTAGAGTAGGATATTGAAGAAAGGGATGTGGTATAATGGGAAGAGTTTGGGATTTACAGCTTGGCTAATATTTCCAGTGAAGTCTCAGACGCTCCAGTTTACTGGGTATGTGACTTTGGGAAAGTTACTTTATTCTCTGAGACTCCTTTATGTTTAAACAGATAACAAAAGCATGTATCTAATCAGGCTTGACCTAAGACCTAAATGTGTACTTTACATTAATAGAGATACAAGGCTCAGCTGCACAGACTTTGACATGGAAACCCTGCAACTTGTGTAATTTGTCACTAGGTGAATCATACAGAATAAATTTTGGGTTTCACATAAGAGGATCCCAGGCCACTAAGTCATTGTTTGAACAATTACTTCTTTCAACCCAGAATTACTTTGAATAGATTAAAGATATACTCTGTTCACTTCCATTTGCCAACATGCAATAAATTAATGGAATAAAAAGTTCTCACCTGAGAGGATATAAATTGAGAGGATATAAATTGTTAGTTTCTAGCAAAAATGAATATAGCTGCTAATAATGACATAAGTGACCAAAATATTGTGGAGTTTCATGAGTTACTCATAATCTTGGGACCACTGTTGAGCATTACCTAGAACACATCAACATGAGAGAGGGCCGTACCCTGTCATGGAGAAATACATTTCTTATGTGCTTAATACTGATTTTTTAAGATATAAATTAAGTATTAGTATCTATAATATTTTCCTTACCACTTTATTGGAAATTACAGCAGGTAAACCATATAGATTATTTTAAGAATAAAGAGTTTTGGATTGCTAAGTTATTAATTTTACTTACAATTAGTGAAATTCTTTTATTTATATAAAGTATACTTCACTTAATAATTCAGAGATTTTAATAACAATCCAGTTAATATTGGGATACCGATTTTTATTGATGCCCATTTTGTAAACAAATTCCTAGTTTCCTCTAGTAGAGAATGTATTACACACCCACAAACATACACACTGACACACACACATACTCTCTTAACATGAGCAGAGTAATTGGCAAATACCAAAATAATTAAAAATTAAAAGTAAACTATAGGATGATATCTTAATGAGCTTTCCCCAAATATTAATGTAATTAATGATGCATTGACCCCAAAATCATGTCAGACAGCACTGGAGAAAATTCATGGCCGGGTGCAGTGTCTCACGCCTGTAATCCCAGCACTTTGGGAAGTTGAGGTGGGCAGATCACCTGAGGTCGGGAGTTCAAGACCAGCCTGACCAACACGGAGAAACCCCATCTGTACTAAAAATACAAAATTAGCCAGATGTGGTGGCACATGCCTATAATCCCAGCTACTTGGAAGGCTGAGGCAGGAGAATCACTTGAACCCAGGAGGTGGAGGTTGTGGTGAGTCAAGATCACGCCTTTGCACTCCAGCCTGGGCAACAAAAGTGAAGCTCCATCTCAAAAGAAAAAAAAAAGAAAAGAAAACTTACTGGGTAGATGCCTCAGCCACCCAAGTAGCTGGGATTACAGGCATGCACAACCACACCCAGATAATTTTTGTATTTTTAATAAAGACTGGGTTTCACCATGTTGGCCAAGCTGGTCTCGAACTCCTTACCTCAAGTGATCTGCCCACCTTGACATCCCTAAGTGCTGGGATTACAGGCGTGAGTCACCGTACCTGGCATGTTTTTGGAAAAAATAACAGGATATTAGACTGATAAATACAATACCAATTTCTGATCATTTATTTTGCTATATAATAGACTTCTTGCACTTTATGGTGTTTTATTAGTCAGGAATAAGGAGAAAACAACTTATAGCTGTGGAAATGTTACAAATTAATTTTTAAAAACTAGAGAATAAATCAAACAATTAGGCTTTTGCAGACTTTCACTTTAAAAACCACTTTTTACTTTTTAATTATCATTTCTTAATAATAAAAAATATGCTTAAATGCTGCTTCTATGTCAGATTTTTAAAGAGCCTTAATCTGAAAAAAAAATCTTCTAATGCAAAAGAGCTCACGGTGAAATTTAGATTGGCAATATGAAATTACAAATTTATTATTATTGATATGACCTAACTTGTGCCTAACTTGATTTAGGGGGAAGAAACCTTAAGAATAGAGGATATCCTTGAAGTAATTGAGAAGGAAGGAGACTCAATTGCAGTGATCCTGTTCAGTGGGGTACATTTTTACACTGGACAGCACTTTAATATTCCTGCCATCACAAAAGCTGGACAAGCGAAGGTATGCACACCATTTACTTCTTCCCACTTTACTCCAAACATCATTCTACTTAAGAGTGTTCTAATTGCGTGACTTGTGAAGTGCTTTAGCTTGTGTCTAAGTAAAACTATTTCAATAGTTAAAAAAAAAAAAGAGTAAGCCTAGGGTGGGCTACGGTGGCTCATACCAGTAATCCCAGAACCTCGGGAGGCTAAGGTGGGCAGATCACAAGATCAGGAGTTCGAGACCAGCCTGACCAAAATAGTGAAACCTTGTCTCTACTAAAAATACAAAAATTAACCGGACATGGTGGTGGGTGCCTGTCATCCCAGCTATTTGGGAGGCTGAGGCAGGAGAGTCGCTTGAACCCAGGAGGCGGAAGTTGCAGTGAGCCGAGATTGCGCCCCTGCACTCCAGCCTGGGCAATGGAGCAAGACTCCGTCTCAAAAAACAAAAACAAAAACAAAAACAAACAAACAAACAAAAAAAAACCAAGTAAGCCTTACATTTAAAAGAAAATCTGTATTCTTTTTTGCTTTTTTTTGCTTTAGGCATCTCTATTTAAACTGCTTTTTTTTTTTTTTTTTGGCACTTCTGTGGTCTCACCTCCTTAGTAGCAGCTGCTCTATGCATTTGCCTCTAGTCAACAGGCCAGGCAAGCTGCAGGTGATGCCATTGGTACTCAGCTGGTCAGTCAGCAGGAAGCAGACAAAATACTTAGGATAGGAACTACATGCTAGGTCTGTTAAAAATTCAACTGGTACTTTGTCATAACTCATTCTAAATATAAATCAGTTTTCACTTAACACTGAGTATCTAAAGAAGAAATGCAGAATTAAATTTTATCAGTAGATCAAATTTTACACAAGTTACTTTAAGGAGGCCATTTTATTCCTAAGACTCTTAAAAAATTTTTATACTGCCTGTAACGAGAGCTTTATTTTTTTCCTACCCACTACTAAATCACAGTTAAATTGTTTTGAAAGTCGTGTCTCTTTGTATATAAGTGTTTGTAAAAAGTGGTTTTAGTATTTATTTGAAAAAAAATTAAAGAGGCAACATTCAACAGTCACAATTTGTGTTAAAATCCTTAAATAGCACTTCTATTTCATTCAGCAATCAAGCCATGTATTTAAAAATGTAACAATTGAATTTTATTCTGAGCATTAATAAGTTATGGGATTAATATACGTGTGGGGTCTAGTTAATATATTCAGTTATTGAAGCTAATGAATGGAACTAATGAAAAGATATTTAGCACTGTTATCAGCAGTCTCTAGGAATTTCTAACGACTTCCAACTGGTTTGATGGATAACTCTGAAAGTGGTGCATTACAAAAGATATAAAGATAATGTCTCTTAATTTAGATATTAAATGTTAAGCACCAAAATAAAGGGATGCCAATAAAAAATCATATTTTAAAATGTTATGCAAGGAATCAGCAGTCCCTGCTTCCTTAGTATACACGTATGTCTCATTAACCTTCCTAGATATAAGACAACAAGATACAGAAGAAAGACCATGGGTTTTCGATCACACAATCTGAGGTTCAAATCTTGGCTAGGTCATTTAATTGTTACATGATCTTAAGCAAGTTACTTGACTTCTCTGCATCTCTCTCTTTAAAAGTGCTAATTTAACATAACAGCACCCACCTTATACATTCAGTGTGAGAATGATGAATATAAAACACCAAATGGATTGGCACACATTCTGCCATTAAATGATGGTTTCCTTACCTTTATACTCTTCTCAATTAATAGGACATTATAAAGTGGTTGAGATAGACACTTTCTTTTGTTTCCCATTGAAACACAAAATAAATTTGTTTACTTTAGGTTTTATATGTAAATCTCATACTTAAGTACTTCAATTGCTAAATTTGTTCAATGTTTTGCAGGCTTTCTTTTACTTAAAAAATATAATAAATGTCTACCAAGTTAGTCTCATGGAACTCTCAGTCAAATAAATGAAGGTAGGAATGAGCAGTTTTAAATGTGACTATGAAGAAGCAATCAATACTATGGGAATAAAATGGGGATAGAGCAGATGTAGATTTATCCATTATCAAGATTATTCTAACAAATTTTTACCCTCTTCCTATACAGTTCCTCCTACTATCAACCGAGGTGAGGCAAAGTTCTTTGAAATGTAGACTTCGATAGGTCTCTTGGGTGGTCTAGTCATCTATGAATAAAGCTGAAGAGAGAGGCAGAGAAGAAATTAAAGGTGTCAATCAAGAAAGAGATAGGAAATTCTAGGAACAAAGGGCATAACATGGTCACTGGTAGATTTGGACATGTGAGGCAAAAACAAGTTTTCAGAAATAAAGCATGGTGGGAATTCAAAATGATGGTGGGATGGAGCAATGTGAGTCAATCAGGAGATTCTGAAGTAAAATCTTCATAGTCATGTATAAGAAAGAAGAAACAGAAATCGTGATAAATATTTTAATTTAAGAAATGTATGTGTACCAAAAACAGCATGAATCATAAGCAAATAGCTTCATGGGTGATTCTGAGGCCTTATAACCATCACCCCATCAAGAAAAAAAGTATTTCCAACACTCAGAATCCTCAACTGTGTCTTCTTCCAAATAGTACCTGTTACCTTCTGTCTCTGTCCACTTGGGCTGCTCTAACAAAATACGTTAAACTGGGTAATGTAAACACAACATAAATATATTACTCACAGTTCTGTAGGCTGGGAAGTGCAAGATCAAGATGCCAGCAGACTTGGTGTCTGCTTAGGGCTGCTATTTGTTTCACAGATGATGCCTTGTTGCTTTGCCCTTCCTCACATGGCAGAAGGGCTAAGGGAGCTGTCTAGAGCCTCTAATACAAAGGGACTAATTCCATTCATGAGGAATCACTTCATCATGACTTAATCACTTCCAAAGCCCTGACCTCCTAATACTGTCACATTGGGTATAAGGTTGTAACATGTAAAATTGGGGTCTGGGGAGACCAACATTTAGACCATAGCATCCCCCTTTCAAATTTACAATTCCCCTGACTTCTAACCACATAGTCAGCTTTGTCCATTTTGAACTTTATATAAATGCATTATTTTGTCTAGTTTTGAACATTATACGAAGGCATATGCAGGTTGAGTATTTCTTACCTGAGATACTTAGGACTAGAAGTGTTTTGGATATTTTTGGATTTTGGAATATTTACATTATACTTACTGCTTGAACACACCAAATCTGGAAATCTCAAGTGCTCCAATGAAATTTTTATTCTTTGAGCATTCTGTCAGTGTTCAAAAAGTTTTGGATTTTGGAGCCTTTCAGATTTCTGAATTTGGGATTTTAGATGCTCATCTCTTATAAACTTTGTTTTGTGTTTGGCTTGTTTGCTGACTTTTATATGTGTGAGATTCATTCATGCGATATCTAGCAGTACTTTTGTTTGTTTTTGTTTTTATTTCAGTGTATTTTTACATAGTATGAAATAGATCACAATTTTTTTCCATTTTATTGGGGGTAGATATTTGGATTTTATTTTCAATTGAGAGCTATTAATATAATAATCCATGCTACTCTAAATATTCACATACATTTTGGGGGAGTAGACATTCATACACTTTTCTGTTAAGTATATACCTAGAAGTAGAATTCCTGGACCATAAGGTATTTGTATATTTCTAATCAATAATGCCAATCCTTCAAAAACTTGTTCTTCTACTAGCATGTATTAGACTGTTTCACTAAAGCCTCACCAATAGTTACTATTTTCAGTCTTTATAATTTTAGTTGTTCTAAGTAGTTTGCAGTGGTAATGCATGGCAGTTTTATTTTGCAATTCCGTGATTATTGATAAGATTGAGAATCTTCCAATATTTATTGGCTTTCTGTATATCTTTCTGTATATCTTATGAAATGCTTGTTCAAGTGTCTTGCCCATTTTTCTATATGGTTATCTTTCTTTTCCTAATTTGATTGTAGGTGGTATAGAAATTGATTTTGAAGGAGAGAGAAAATACAAGATTTCCAGTGATCATCAAGGAAGAAAACTAATTAATAAAAAGAACAATTGATAGTATGACTTTGATTCACACAATTAATTTAAGATACTGAGGCTTTTCTTAACTGAGGAGGCCTGAGATTGTAGCAAGTAGGGGAAGCCAAGGAAAACAGATTAGAGAGCTCAGTCACAAGGGAGGGCCAGCATGTGGCAAGAGACATCAGTTTGAAGATGTCTCTTTGAAGATAAAGGTGTGCCAACTCATCTTTTTGGAGCTCTTCCTTACTTCCATGTTTCTATATTTTTCATACTCTGTTACTTGTTTCTACTAGGAACTTCTTTCCTACACCCACTAATTGTAGATATTTCTGATTGTCCCCGGTATTACTATCTCTAGTGATTCTTAACCACTGCCATAATTCAGCTATCACTGTCAAGTGCAGACTCCAGGCTACTCATACAATAGGAAATAGCCTGCATCTTCCCACTACATCTGGATGTCCTATATGTACCTTGGGATCAGTATGCTCCAACGAGATTTGTGTCACCCACAAGATGGCTCTACTGTATCATCATGCCACCATCTTTCTGGACCAGTACACTCAGCTTTTCTGTTCTTGACCTTTTTAACCAATCTCTTATTAATTTCATCCTTTCAGGGTCTGTCTTTCTTTTTATATTTCTGAATCAAAGATGAACATTTTTAGCTACAAGAAACGATGTTAACCTTGGATGAAAAATACAGATTTCTTTTTCTCACTACGAAAGACTTCAGGCAGGGGGCTGCTGGGGTGCACTCAGCAACTCAATTATGTCTGAGTGCCCTCTCCCAAGTTTCCTTAGAGTTTTCCCGGACTTTTTCCATCACAGTCACAAGATATTTGTCTCAAATCCAGAAATCTCATTTCTATTTAAGGCAGAGAGAAGGAAGAAGGGAGAAGCAGCAGGGCAGCTTCATCTGTTTCTTTCATCCTAAGTGCTAAATCTTTCCCAGAAAAAAACCTAGCAGATTCCTGCTAATGACTCACTGCTTCCTGAAATGGCAGCTAAGAAAGAGCATGAGTAAGGAAATATTTCACATCTATGGCCCTACAGTAGAGAGAGACTAAGAGGAAGGGGTTGGAATGGGGTTCAGGTTGGCTAAATATAATATTTCTTATGTTCCTCAGTTATACCCTCATAGGATCTCATTGTTCCTAACCCATTTTCCTCCTTCCTCTTTCATTGCTCCTCTTCCCTTTTTTTCTCACCCTTTAGTCTTTCCCCCCTCTCTCCTTTCTTTTCTTCCTCTCCCTTGCTCTCTCTTTCTTTTTTCTTTTATTGTCTCATTTCACAAAGCATTTGAAACAATTCATGGAAAATTGATAAGGTGACCATAAGATATAAAGAGAGAGAAACCAAGACTATATGCCTAAATCATCCTAAGATATGAAGACTTTCTCACAAATTTAGATTATGATAAGAAATAGGAAATAAATAATGAAAAATATTTTAATAAGAACTCTTGATGTGTTAGGTAGAATAGTTATTGGTTACAAATAAATACAATCACAAATGTCTTCCAAGTGATAGATGTTTATATTATACTCATGCATCAGGCAGGAATTAACTTTCTCTACATCCGTTAAGGTTTCCAAATATTCATAGTTGTGTCCTTTGGCTTTTGTGTCCTAGAGCCTCTGTCTGGATTCAGTCAAAGGAATGCACACTAACTTCTTTAAAGTCTTAGCTTAGAAATGGCAACATTTACTTCCACTTATATTCCATTGACTAACACTCAGTCCATGACCTTTTCTGGGAAATGAAGTGTTACTGCATGCTAAAGAACAGCTATTAGTTTGCTACACCTGGAACTAGGTATTGTGTGTTGCTGATGGAATAGGATACTTATTTTAAGACACAGTATAGCATTTTCATTAACAGAACGCGTAGATCAGGAAGACACAGTCAGACCTGGACTTGACTCTAGGTCTCTACGTTACTTTTCAGCATAGTTTTAATTCACTTACTAATGTGAGTTCATTTGTCTATTTAACAAATTAGGAAAATAATAGTGCCAACTTCATAGGTTTGTTCTAAAGAGAATGAAAAGAGATACCATTTTAAAACTACTTAGTGCTTAGCAGATGCTAAGCACTCAATAAATGTTAGCAGTTGTCAACATGTTAAGAAAAAAAATTGGACTATCCGGGCTTGTTGGAAAAAGAAATAATGAAGAAATGAGATTTTTTAGGCAGAAAGTGAAATATCCAGAATTTTTTATTAAAGACTGTCACTGAATACTTCCACACCAGAATAAAAGAAAAAAAAAAAAAAAAAAGAATAATCTAAGCAGTTTGGCCAGGACTCAAGAGACTACACTGAAGTTTTAAAAAGTTAAGAGATAGAACTTATAAAAATTTTAATAATCTTATTTTTAAAAAACTCAGCACAAACTCTTTATACTCCTCTATCCCTTTCCAGTTTCATCTAAAGTGGCTTAAAGCACATGGAAACTTAAATGGGGCCAGCTCTTAGGAAGAGCCAAATAACTATTTGTTGAATGAATGAATGAATGAATGAATGATTGCCTTAATTTCTCACATCTTTTACACATTTCAGTGTACCTATATGGATGATGTCATATTTTTTTTTTTCTCAGCTTACTAAAAGTTGAATGCAAATGGTGCTTAAAATGAAGACCAAATTCTGCAAACTCCAACATTGTTTTATTAGCTTCTACTTCTTTGTGTGCGACATGATGCTTTGTTTGGGTGCAGACATCTCACATCTCTTAGACCCAACCATAAGCTGTTTAAATTATTAACAAATAATAATCACAGTGATAGCCCAAGCAGTTTGAATAAAAATGAATTACTTCTGGATCCAGAATAATTTAAGGCAAAAATCAGAAATATGAATAAAGACATCATTAATAAAATCATTTAGTAAAATCACAGGCACCCAAACCACACTTAAATATGAATGTCCCCCTCTGTGAACCTTCTATTTATCTTCAGGTAGGCCTAATTATTTTTTAAAAACAATTTTGAGATTATTTTAGAACACAAATGATTGAGTGATCAAGCCTCAAATTTCAACAGAAAGCTTGGCCATGATGCTTTCAGTCCTGAAAATTGGAAATCAACTCTCATAATATTATAATAGAATAATATCTATTTAATATCTCTATTACATCTCTATTACAGTAGAATGATATCATTAATACATGGGATATCAGAACTTGAGCAATGAATTAGCTAGAACAAATGAGTACTAAACACTTTTGTATACAAATATAACATAAATTAGCATAATGTATGAAATTTTTACCCATAAAAATTAACCTCCTTCATAGAAGTTTAATACTGGAATGTTAAAGTTATCTTTACCAGAAATTGTTGACATTAGAGACATTTTGCCATTGTCACTGCCCATTCACCCAATAGGATCTTAGTGTATAAGAAGAATCTTGTCTCTATTGTTTCTGTGGTAGAACCATAGAGTAGCATGCATTTGGATCTTTTATCAGTATATATTTGATCCATAAATTATAATCAAGGAGTTGCAAATAGAAACACCTAATTTAACCTGGATTGTCAGGGTGAGACCTTCTTAAAGAAGATGAGATCTGAGCCAATTATAGAATATAGGTAGAAATTATCAGGTAAAATCCCTTCTAGGGGAGTTTTTTATGCGTGATAGGAACTATGCTAGAAAGTTAAAAATATTGGTTGGATTGCAGGGAAGTAAGTATTTCAGTGTAATTTGTATAATTTTAGAAACGGTAGGACAAATCTATAAAGCAGACCAAAGGCCAGCTAAAGAAGTTCCCACTAAGCCGTTTAGCTTTGCCCTGAAGACCCATGGAAATCCATTGAAAGGTTTTAGCCATTCAAAGAGCCGTATTTGTATTAATTTTACAAAGAAATATCCTGCATATGGTGATGAGAATAGACTGGAATGCAATACAAGTGGACAAAAGGAGGCAATTGCAGTATCTTTGCAAGAATTTGAAAACTGTTTGTTGGCTGGGCGCCTGCAGTCCCAGCACTTTGGAAGCCTGAAGCAGGTGGATGGCATGAGCCTAGGGCCTGAGCAACATGTTGAAACATTGTCTATATACAAAATTTTAAAAAATTAAAATAGGGCCGGGCGCGGTGGCTCACGCCTGTGAGGCGGGCGGATCACAAGCTCAGGAGATCGAGACCACGGTGAAACCCCGTCTCTACTAAAAATACAAAAAAAAAATTAGCCGGGCGCGGTTGTGGGCGCCTGTAGTCCCAGCTACTCGGGAGGCTGAGGCAGGAGAATGGCGTGAACCTGGGAGGCGGAGCTTGCAGTGAGCCGAGATCGCGCCACTGCACTCCAGCCTGGGCGACAGAGCTAGACTCCGTCTCAAAAAAAAAAAAAAAAAAAAAAAAAAAAAAAATTAAAATATAGCTGGGTGTGATGGTGTGTGCCTGTAGTCCCAGCTACTCAGGAGGCTGATGTGGGAGTATCACTCGATCTTAGGAGGTGGAGGCTGCAGTGAACCAAGATCACACCATTGCACTCCAGCCTGCTGGACAGGTTGAGACCCTGTCTCTAAATAAATAAATAAATAAATAAATATGCTCTGTCATTATGATACAGTTGAACAGGTGAAGGTATGAAAGGACAGATCCATTTCATGCACATACTTTTTTTTATCTCACAGGAAATCATTTTTATTCACCCTCATTCCCTCAGTGATAATAAAAACAGGTTGTGTGTAAGCATCAGAAATAAAGTATCTATGCTGAACTCTTGTAGTTTAACTCACCTTTGGTTCTATTCACAGAATTCAAGAAAAAGACATGTTAAACACACACACACACACACACACACATATATTTATAAATATTTGTGGGTATGCTTATATATGCATATATGTATGTGTGTATATGTACTTGACACATATTTTCAGGGTGGTAAAAGATGTACTATATCTGCTTACGAAAAATATTGATTAAGGAATTTAGACCTCTACTTCGATGTAGGAGAAAATGTCATAAATCTTAGACACAATGTTCCATTAACTAATTGGCCTTTACTCTTCACTTTGGAAATAGTGGAAGATTGTTTTGTTCAGACATATAGTGAGCAATCTGTAGTCTTAAATCCATGCAGGTGGAAGCCTAAAATATGTCAAATAAGTCAAAGTATGTTGGTGAGGATCAGTGCCCAAGAATCTGAAAATTTTGAGCTGTTTCTAAGAAGTCTTCATCAGGTGTTTAAGCTTTTGATTAAATAGAGCATTTGAGAAATAATGATTAATTCTCAATGGAAATGAAGCCTGGCCTCCAGATGTTATTATAGGATTACAGATCTGGGAAAAGCAAGCCTCCTGGTTGTCAATCAGGATCTCTGCTTCTGCAGCCACCGTTATCAAAGCCATGAGGGATATCTATTTCTCCTGATCTAGCCTCATTCATTGGCATAACAACTAAACTTAGGGCCTCCCAAAGGAAGTGTTACACTTAAGTTTTTTTGTAGGTGATAGATATTTCATAAAATACTTAAGTTGCCTAAAGCCCAGGGTATAATCTTGAATATTCCATTTTTCATGCCTCTTGACTAACCAAGGAAGGCAGATTTAAGTCTTTGTTAAACTGAAAAATGAAAGTGTTCCAACGTGAAATGTACACATCAGTTCTAATTTATTCTACCCTCCATAAAAATGGAAAAGGAAGGCTATGTCTCATGGCAATAAAAATGGAATTCCGAAAGATCTTTGGGCAGAAAAATAGTTCCCAATAAAATATGAGAGATTGCTTCCACATCATTCTCTGAAATTCACTTATTCCATCAGTTAAATTATTTATGCAAACAAGATTAGGGATGTCAACATGAAAGGTTAGTTGATTTGAAGAGAAAATGTTTATTTTCCTAGCAGATAATCTATCTTACGGAGGAGGGTGGTGAACAAAGAAGATAATCGTCATATTGTCTATATAAACTGGCATCAAAGGAAGCAATTTAGAAGCAGTGTCTTTGGGAATTGTCCCATAGATGTCTATTCAATATTATCAAATTCGCTTTATAAATAAATATTTTAAAATAAAGTAAATTTGGTTGAGGAATAGGCCATTCAGGTTGACACAGTAATCAGTAGAAAAATACCTTATGGGAGACTGTTCTTTTGTTTTATATCTAAATGGGGCTATCTCCAGATATAATTGTCACTAGTATGTGAAGGATAGATACTTGCTTTAAATCCACTTTATAATAAGTCTACTAGGTAAATTGATGAATAAAGGTTAAAAGTCACCATGTGTCTGAAAAGTCAGTTGGACTTTGTTGGGACGGTTGTGATTGGCACCATGTTTTGTCTACTTGAATTTCCTGCGTCGTGTTTCTCCCATAGGATGACCATTGTTCCTTTACTATTTGTGGAATAGAATGCAAATAACTTTTGCTCTTTATGATTTTGTATATGCTGAATTATCAATATATTTTCTACTGTTCTCCTTCACATAAGTTATATATCAGCTAAGCCAAAACTTGTTTATATTCCCTGTCTCAATGTCCTACTTTGTGCCTCCTTGTCTTTCTTTTTAGCTTTCCTTCCACCTACATATTCCCACATGTGAAGATTCTCTTTTCCTCTACTGCCGCTCAACCATTACTTGCTTCATGGGTTACAACTTGTCCTAGAGATTTGCTTCGTGTAGGCCCTCATTATATTAGCAAACATGGTGTATTTTTAAAATGTAGTCATATGCCAACAATAGGGAATCATGAGATTTCATATAAAAACTCCTGGGTTCAAATATTTTCCAAAAAATTAGAAGTTTGACAATAATAGACCATCGTTCCTATAGGTGGTGACACAGGGTAGCAGCTCTGTCCCTTAGATGGGGCTTAAGCTCTTCACAACATCCATGTTTATCCACTGAGCCCACCACTGAAGCCAAGTCACAGCTGGTACATAGGTACATATATCTATATTAATACCACAACATTATGTGTGTGTGTGTGTGTGTGTGTATTCATGCTTGTATTATGATATTCTTACAATAAAGTATAAAATAAAGTATTTCTTGCAGGCCCAACTCATAGATTACTTGACTGACTCTTGTAGAAACCTGCACATGAAATCCTTGACTTTTATTAGCAAAATTTTCTCACTTTTCTGTATCAGGATAAATCTGTCTTCCTGTTATACTTCCATACCATGATGAAAAATGTATCATTGGTCACCATTTGCACTGTCTCATAATTACTTCTATGCCTATTTTAACTCTCAAATTTCGGAAGCTATGTCAGTAGAGTGTTCAATGACTGATTGAGGGTAGACCTTGCAAATTGCACAGATTCATGTGCTTTGCACATAGTCTTTCATCATTAAATACATACCTGTTAGATAAGTGAATGTATAAATGTGTGTACATCAGCAGTCAAGTGGGCCAGGTTAATTTCATGGAACAGTACTGCATAAAAAGCACAACTGTATTCCTGTTTAAAAAAATCAGAAGCTTCTGCAGAATTACTTATAATGGTTAATTAGTCTAAAAAATCAAGATACTTTTTGTAAGTTTTGAGTTCTTTTTCAAATTCCATTTCTATTCTTTGACACACTTAGGACATGCAGACTGCTCCATTAAGTCATTAAATATTAAATGAACTAAATTAAGCTTGAAAAATTACCTTAAGCTATTTTTCCCATCTTGAGTCTCTGAAATAAATCAAACAAACTACATTTTGTGTGAGGTCCTTGCTAGCCAGAGAAAGACTATAAAAGAGAAGAGCATGACTGAATTTATTTAATTTTTCTTGGTTTTCATACTTACTTTTGACAGTAAGTAAAGACAATTATTATTACTATTAGTATTATTTTGGTAAAAAGAAAGAGCTGAAATTTGCTCTTTAAAGCATACACTTTATTTAAAGTGGTGTGATTATTGTACCTGCAAATTACACAATGGTTTAGGGTCTCAGGATTGGTTTGCTTTTCCTTTCTTCCAAATCCTTTACTCTTATCCATCCAGTTGTCAGTTCTCTTTGAGACCTTCTCAATTCACACCTTTCCCTTAAATTTCATTAGCAAAATGCTCATTTTCTTCCCTCCTCTTATCTCTCATCTCTGGATTTGACAACCTTGTCAATGTCTACTTTAAGCAGGCAGGGCTGAAACAGTGAATCTAGTCTCTGAAATAATGCTTCATAAAAATGTGAATGATAATAGCTATAGTTGATGGCCTACTGTGTTTCTGGTACTTGATATGTTTTTCCAATTTTCCTAGCAACCCTAACAGTAAGCTTTCACCATTGCTCATTTGAGGAGAGTGAGTCTGAGAGAGTTTAAGCACTTGCCCAAGGCAATTTAACGGCAAGTAAAGGCTAGAAATGGAGTCTAGCTATAGCTGACACTAAGGCTGTCTTTCCATAGTATTGTCTTGTCTATATATATATATATATATATATGAATTTACCATTTATAGTCAATTATGTACACTACAGAGACAGAGGCTATATATATATATATATATATATATAGAGAGAGAGAGAGAGAGAGAGAGAGAGAGAGAGAGAGAGGCTGCAGAGATGAGGTCCCTCTCTCTATATATATGTATATGAATTTGGCATACACAGCCAATTATGTAGACTATAGAGACAGAGGTCTCAGATCACCAAGAAAAGAAAGGACCAAGAAGATGATTATATCTTTGATGTTTGTAAACGCTGACCCCAATTTGCCATTACATGATATATACACACACACATACACACACTAATCATATATACACATAATATATATATAAACTAATCTCATATATACACATTATATATATTTTGTATGTATATAATCTAATCATGTAATGGCAAATTGGTGTCAGCATTTAAAAACATCAAAGAAAAATAGATATAATCTTTTTGTTGGTCCTTTCTTTTCTTGGTAATCTGAGACCTCTGTCTCCGTAGTCTACATAATTGTCTCTCTTGAGAATATTGAAAACCCACAAGTTTTACTTTGCTCCTAAATGTCAAGAAGGCATTGCCTAAATGTCAATAAGCATCAAAAGTCTTTCTGAATTAGATAGTGCTGGCATTCATCAGTGTTCCTTCTCAGAACCTCAAACCTACTCTTTCCAGTTACCTTCATATAGGGAAGCCCCAAGACACTGGCCCCTCGTGCCCCTTTTATCTTCTTCTGGCAGGTGTCTTAGGCAGTTGCTCCATTGGCAACAGCTCCCAGCAATGATGGCCCCATTACCACTCTCATCCTCATATCTTCAGGGACCTTTGGGGTATTTGCAGGAGCTTTCCCTCTAATTAAGAGCTTGCAAGCTTCTGTATGATTGGGAAACACAGCTACAAACGACTGGAGAGAATTCCAGCGGGAAGTACTCATCCCCATTCCACCACTCTTTAATACTAGCTGAGGTACGCATTACTCTCAAGAAATTTTATTCTTTCAGGTGTATAATGACCTCTCATTTTATGTCAGGCTCTGGATATAAAAAGAGACAGGGAGAAAATGGAGAATAAAAGAAAAAAATTCCACCGTCTCTGTCTTTAAAGAGATCAGAATCAGATATGACATAGAAATATGTAAAGAGAATATTGCTTTAGTGTGTTAAGTGCTTGATAAAGGGAGACAATAGATTCACTAAGTTGTCTTAGAAAACACAACCTCGACCTGTTCTAACACCACAAAAAGTATACTGATGTATGCTCCAATTCATTTAGCTTTAAGGTTGGCCAAAACCACAAACTGTGAATAACCTCAAGGAGAGCATTCAGATAGTTCAGGACATTCATTCCCATTGTAAACCAAAAAGTATCTGAGACAAGTCTCACTCAATTTAGAAGTTTATTTTTCCAAGGTTAAGTACATGCCCAGAAGAAATAAACACAGAATCACAGAAACTGTGGTCTGTGCTGTTCTACAAAGATAATTTTGAGGACCTCAGTATTTAAAGAGGAAAAGTGGGCTGGAAGGGAAAGAGGAAGGATGTGGTAACCCACATGGTTCAAGAGAGAAGGAGCAGGTAAGGGAATAATCAATTATGTATTCCTCTCATGCTCAGTAAATCGGCACTTTACATAAGATAAGGTGAACATAGAGTAGGATTTAACCTTTTGTCTCAAGTTGTCTGCTTAGGTAAAACAGGAAAGGCAGCTTCTAGTATGACTCAGGTTTCAGCTTTTTCCTTTTGGCCTAGTGAATTGAGGTCCCAGTTTTTATTTTCCTTTCACACCACTGAAGTTGAGAAGCTGTCATTTCCCCCTGCCATCTATTTGCATAACTAGAGGGCATAACAGTGGTGCCAGATTCTTTGCCAGTTTCCCCCAAGGAGTAACTGGCTAGCTATGTAAATCACATTGCTGGAAGCCTTCTGGAACTTAAACAAAGAGTAACTTGAGTTACATATTAATTTTAAAAAATGTAAAGGCTCTCCTTTCTGTGAAATAAATGTAGCCCAAGAAGGCCTATACAAATTGTGACAGCTTGGCCATCTTCAACATCTTCACCATCTCTGTTCAGGAATCCAGAGTTTTCATCGAAAGACAAGCACCAGCTTGCTTACATCCAGCCTCTTCTGTCCAACTACCCATTCTGTGTCTCTTTTCCCACAGGCCGTTCCCTTCATAGTTTCCTTTAGAGTGACAATAGTTATAAGCTACGACACTTTTTAAAAATATTAGGGTATGGCTTGAAATTAGTGGGTAATAAAATTCTAATGATACAGTCAGGAGTCAGGGAAGTACTAGGTAGAAGAGGGCGGTTCCCCTGCAAAGTCCTCAACCGGAAGCCTGGAAACCACGGCCCTAAATGAGAACAGGTATCCCTGTTTTCCCGCCTAAATGTTGTTTTTTCCAAAACCACCCTGGCCCATCATGACCCCCACCCCCCACCAAATCCTGTAGCCATACAAACCCCAAACTCCTCTGGCAGAGGAGCAGAGTGGCATGGCAGACAAGGAGAGAAGAAGCATCTGAACATCAAAGAGGCATCTGGCCAGTCGGAGAGGAGTTTGGCTGGAACGGCCAAGCTCCAGGGGAAAATTAGCTACCTACTCCATCAGCTTTCCAGTTCCTCATCCCACTGAGATCCCACCCCCATCACTCAATAAAACCTCTGCATTCACCATCCTTTAAGTCCATGTGACCTCATTCTTCCTGGATGCCAGACAAGGACCTAGGTGGCAAGAAGGCAGGGTGTAAAAGACTGTCACCTGACTCCCCACTGAGCTTGTTAACATTTGGCCATCCACGGACAGCAGCTGCTAAAAGGGCATTAATTGTAACATACCCCTAGATGCTACCATGGATCTGGAGCCCAAAAGCACTCACCCTGGCCCAGGCACAACTCGCCTGTGTGCTCCCCCTCCCACAAGGGGTTTGAGCACAGCAGCTGTGTAAGTGAGCCACACCCATGTCACAAATCCTGTGAAAGGGTCCGGGGAGCTCTCCCATCTCCCTAATCTGTGTTAGCCTAATTTGCACAAGTTGATAAACAAATGAATATATCTTGATGAATTCATTTCACTGTTTAGCTTATCCTTGAATCCAAAACAGAGTTTTTAAATCATTACGTAAACATGTTTATTCTAATTTCATTCTGATTCCAAGTTAAAGATACTCATTTTTAATTCAATGAGTTCCTTGATTGCTGTGCACACTTTTCTCATGATACCCCTTTTTTGATTCAGAACACTCCCTTATTGGATTTCTTATCTTCACAATTAATGTCACAGGTGCGACTAGCTGGGGCTCGTCATGGGTGCTAAAGGAATTTACCAAGACAGTCATAGGTAAAGAAAGGCAGATTTATTAGAGGAAGTATGAAGATACCTTGCAAGAAAGCAATGGGCGTTACAACAGAGAAGAGGCTGTCTGCAGAGAGGCAAGGGGTGGAGGGAAGTTTTACGGGGTTGTGCTGGAGGGGGCCACATGCTGACCGAAGCCTTGCTGCTGGGGCTATGAGTGGAAGGAGGTCACTGTGTCCACAGGTTTCTTGTGATTAACATTTCTCAGAACAATTATTCATTGTTCTCCCCACCTGGGGCCCCTTCTTTGTTGTTGCTTACTTATCAGGACTCCACAGTTAACCTTTCTGGAAGCTCCCAAGTATATTCATGGCATCCAGTTCTCTAGCATTAGCCCACCTGAGTGGCTCGGAGAGGTGTTGTCTCTACCAGGGCCTGTTGTCTCCTCTGTTTGTATATATTGACATAAGTACAGTCATTCAATAGCTCTAGGACAATGGGGTTTTTCCAAGTTATTTGTTGTGTAAAGGTTCTTTGTAATGATCACCTTCTGTATTCACTTATATTTTAAGATATTTGGTAAAAGATACATTTGAAATCAATCATTAGGTAAATTACCTTAATTTTAGGTAGTTTATCAGAAGGTTGTAAACTCACAAGTATCTGAGACAGGTCCCAGTCAATTTAGAAAGTTTATCTTGCCAAGGTTAAGAACGTACCCATGACACAGCCTCAGGCGCTCCTGAGGACGTGTGCCCAAGGCAGTCAGGGTACAGCTTGCTTTTATACATTTTAGGGAGACTTAATACATTAGTCAAGATGTATCAGATTTACGTTGGAGTTACATATTACTTCCAGATCAAACTGGATCTGGAAGGGAAAGATAACTCGAAGTTGAAAGCCTGGGGAGGAGAGGGCTGGGCTTCCAGGTCATAGGTAGATTTGAAAATGTTTTTGGTAACTGGTTGAAAGAGTTATTATCAATAGAAAGGAATGTCTGGGTTCCAATAAGGGGCTGTGGACACCAAGGTTTTATCACGCAGATGAAGCCCCCAAGTAGCAGGCTTCAGAGGGAATAGAATGTAAATATTTCTTATCAGACTTATGGTCTATGTTGATGTTAATGTTGGAAAGTATGAGAAATGTCTATCATCTCTTCTATCATGGCTTGAAGTAGCTTCTCAGGTTAACTCTGGAATGCCCTTGGCCAACAGGAGGGGTCTATTCAGATGGTTTGGGGGCCTTATAATTTTATTTGTGGTTTACAAAATTGAGGCTCAAATATTTTCTACCATCTGAATTTTTGTTTCTGTTCCTGTTTCACAATGTGAGCATTTAGAATTGATTTTCAGGTGGCTAGCTTCCTGGATGGAATTTTGTGTGGATGTATATATATATATATATAGTGTGTGTGTGTGTGTGTGTATATATACACACACACACTGATAATTCATTTTTTGATCTCTTATATTATCTATAAGAGCCATAGGATTAAAATAAGTTGGAAGAGTATTCTGGTTTTGTCCTGCAGAAAACGTAAACTTTGGTTCTGGTTGCCATGCAATGTGATTTCTACTAAATTTCACCGAAGCTCCACTTGAAGATTGTGTCTTTTTCCTTTTTATTTGTGTTGGTTTTCATTTTCTGTTGTTTCAGGTTTTAATAGTGAAGAGTTGCTATTCTCATTGAACTATACTATATTGATATAAATAAATGAAGCTTAACACATTGCATAAAAATAGTAGATAGCTATATTAAATAATTTTGGAAAGGAATTGTGACCTATAGAACTTATTGACTTTAAGTACAGCATGAACATAATATGCAAAATAATGCTTAGTTCCTACACATAACCAGAGAGTTGGGAGGAAAGGAAAACTAGAGAAAGAGTGAGAAGAATTTTTGAAGGGCCATGACAAATTTAGTCTGCATGAAAAGCAGAACTTTCAGAATAGAAATTCACTCTGAAAAGAGGCATTTGCAGAGACAGTGGAGGCCCCTCTTATAGAAATATTTACTGTTGTTTTTAACTTAGCACCTAAGTATGCTTTTGAATCATAACACTTGAATGAATTCTGGAAAGTTAAATACTCCAAGACCGTGGCAAAAAAACCTACCAGCTTTCATCTTCCTCCTTTCCATTCCCAACTTTCTCTAGTACTAGTCAAAAACTCCCTAATTAGGAATTCCTTTGGGAAATTCCAATATCAGAGTTAACTAGCCAACCTATTGTTGCTAATCATTTATTCATACCCTCCATATAGAGATGACCAGCATGTGCGCGCACACACACCCAGACACACATCTCCCTATACCATTTTCTTTTTTGTTCATTTTCCTCAAACTTCCCATTATACTTTTTAAAAAGTAATATTGTCCAAATTCATAGCACTGTAGTTCTTGGATTGTTTCTCATTACTTTTGCATCAAGCAAGGAATGATATTCAGAACACTTAAATATCTGATCGGTACGGTATAGAAGCTGCGTTTCCCACAGTCACAAAGAAGGTCATACTCCATGTTAATACTAGGTAGTATCCATCATTAATCTATTAGAATGTACTGATAGTCACCTGGAATTCACCCACCATGCTGATAGTGGCGCTGGCAAAGGCATTGTGTCATCCACTGGACTCTGGGCTAGTCCCTAGCAGTGAACATTCACAAGCTGATATTCGCAGACACTCTTCCATCATGGGACACAAGGGCTGCAGCCATGGTTGATTATTCAGGTGGCTTAGGACAAAGACTTTTTATGTACCTTAACTATGTTATTATTTTAATAATAAGAGCATATCAATGCATACCGTCTATATATCAACCCTGAGTATAGCGACAAATATCTTATCTTGTATAAGTACTTTTTTCATACCAAATTTGCTAATTATTAAGAGTCTTCACAATTCATAGGATTTAATCTTGGTGAAAAAGGAATAAACTAAATAATAATAATAACAATAGTCCAAAATCAATTTGTTACCAAATCAATCCATAAAGCAATCAGAGCTTTAATGCTACTAGGAAAATAATTCAGCTTTACCATTTTATATTTCATTTTAATAAACAGGCAATTAATCGAAGTTAGGAAAGAGTGAGCTAGCTCTTCTCCTGGAAATTTCAGCACAGGCCCTATGTATCATATTATTTCACTAATTAGAAAAACGTTTAGTTTTGTATTAGTGAAGATGGCAAGGACACACGATATTTCTTGTTAATTGAGAATGATTTTGAACATATTCTCAACTACTATTTTGTCCAAGATACTTCATTCTAAAAGATATCGTGTCTGAATAAATAGCACATGCAATAAAATTGCATCAGAAACAGAATCCCTCAAATAGTTTTCTTATAAATTTAACATCACTTTAGAGAACAGCTATTGACTTTCGTAAGACTTTATTATTTGTTCATTTATTTATTTATTTATTTATTTATTTATTCAACAATTATTTGAGTTCATATTGTGTGAAAGAAGACAGTAAGATTGGAAAATTGTTACGAGAGATATACAAACAGGGCTATAGAATAAGATAGAAGAGAGAGATGGCAAAATAATCTTCGCTCAAAGTTATCTGGTGATCAAAATCTGAGCTTGCTAGGCAAATGGAGGAGAGAAAGCACATCCCCAGGAAAGGGAAAAGTTTATGTAAAATGAGAGAGGTCTATATGGGGCATCTGATCAAGGGGCACTAGCAGATCATGCAAGTCTTTAATCATACCCAGGAGGGCTGGGTGTGGTGGTTTACACCTGCAATACCAGCACATTGGGAGGCCGAGGCATAAGGATGGCTTGAACCCAGGAGTTCAAGACCAGCCTGAGCAATGTAGTGAGAACTCCTCTCTACAAAAACTTTAAAAATAAAAAATAAATAGCTATGTCACCAGAAAAGGGATCCCAGTCCCAGAGACCCCAAGAAAGGGTTCTTGGATCGCTCACAAGAAAAGATTCAAGGTGAGTCCATAAAATAAAGTGAAAGCAAGTTTATTAAGGAAGTAAAAGAATAAAAGAATGTCTACTCCATAGGCAGAGCAGCCCCGAGGACTGCTGGTTGCCCATTTTTATGCTTATTATATTTCTTGTTTTATACTAAACAAGGTGTGGATTATTCATGAGTTTTCTGGGAAGGGGGTGGGCAATTCCCAGAACCAAGGGTTCCTCCCCTTTTTAGACCATATAGGATAACTTCCTGATGTTTTCACGGCATTTGTAAACTGTCATAGCATTGGTGGGAGTGTCTTTTAGCATGCTAATACATTAGCTTATAATTAGCTTATAATACTAGTAATTAGCTTCTAATGAGCAGTGAGGATGACCAGAGGTCACTCTTGTCCTCATCTTGGTTTTGGTGGGTTTTGGACAGCTTCCTTACTGCAACCAGTTTTATCAGCAAGGTCTTTATGACCTGTATCTTGTGCTGACCTCCTGTCTCATCCTGTGACTCAGAATGCCTAACTTACTGGGAATGCAGCCCAGCAGGTCTCAGCCTTATTTTACCCAGTCCCTACCCAAGATGGAGTTGCTTTGGTTCAAACACCTCTGATAAACATACCAAGGACTATGAGTTGCATTGTGAAATTAATGGGGGCTCTGTAAACAAAGGCAGTGAGTCTTATCATCAAATGTATGATTTATAATGTTTATTGGAGAAAGACAGGCTGGAAATAATCAGAATGGCCTGAAAATGATTGCAAGTTTTAGATTGACTATAAAGTAAGGTGGCATGGTGACTGAACAATGCTTTGCTGGTTGTGTCAATATGAGTGTGAGCTGTGTTAGTATGAATGTGATTGTGTCAACATGAGTGTGAGCACCTGTGGGTAATTTTAAATAAAATGTGTTGAAAAATACTTGATTTTTATTGAAAAATTGCATAAAGTAGGTACTCAAGTATAGAGTATATGCTTTCACCTGTGCATATCATGTTACCTACGTGAGGCAAAACAATGAAAATATCTAACTGGATGACTGTAGAGAGGTTTTGGAAAACCTTTAGTTTTTTTAATGTTTAAGATGCTGCCATCTAGTGACACTTTTGTGAAATCACTTTGCAGTGATACGTTTGTATCTTCCAGTTGTTTTCTCAATACATTTTATATTTTAATAATTTATATTGTCTACCAACCAATAGGGAAATAATTACAAATGCATTAAACATATTGTAGAAGCCGTACTTGATTTTTTTCAATGTGGTACCACAAATGTGGCCACAGGGATTTTAATAATGGAATATTGTATGTCAAGTTTTGTGGTTTCTTCAATGTGCTGTTCTTTATAAGTAATTGATAACTAAAGTGCTGTTTTTTCTATTTCTTGAGTTTTCTTAGAAAAATTGAGTTATAAAAACAAATTATGAAAATCTGAGCTGTAAAAATTGCTTCACAAAAGTTGCTTTAATTGGAAATGTTGATGAGAAGAAAAGAGGGTTTCAAATTCAGAATAATTAACTTTTTTCCCATATGTAATTTTAGTATTATAAGTTATATAAGTTCAGTATTATAAGTTCCCCATATAAAATTTCAGTATTATCTTAAAATATAAACAAATAAATGTGTGTGGGGGGTTGTGTGCATGTCTATTAAAGCTAAACATTAGTCTGCAAACCTAGGTTTTGATGACTTGATGACTTAATGGCTTCTAAGTTTTGATGAAGATTAATTGTATTCACGTCCTATTACTCCTTAAACTTCTATGACAATAGAGCACTTGTCTTATTTTTATGGTATGTATTGCTCATTTTTTTGTATGTTAGAAACAATAAAATAATCTCCCTTCCTCCCTTAAAATTCAGTTATTTTGTGCTGGTATATTGTCCTTTTTTGAGATACTATCTCCAGTCATATTATAGTGAATGAGGTTTTCAATTAATTAACTTTTCAGCATATTGAGGTTTCTTTATGCAAACCAACGCTATAGTGTAGAAGTAAGCACATCTTTCCGTAAAGAACTAAGTAGCAAATATTTTAGGCTTTGTGGGCCATATGGTCCCTAATGCAACAACTCATTTCTGCTGCTGTAGCAAAAAAAGCAGCCATGGACAATATTTAAACAGATAAGACTGGCTGTGATCCAAAATTAAATTTACGGAAACAGACTATAGTTTGCATGTCTCTTCTCTAGGGAAAACACCTGTATTTGTAATTTGGGGTTATTTTTTCTTAGGTGGTGTTAGAACACTTCTAAAATGTATTCAAGTATTTACTTCAAAAACTTTAATTCCATTGAGAGTTGTGTGCCTTCAGGGTTCCAAAAAATCTAGTTTGGAGCAGGTATGTGCACGTGGTAAACTAATCATACACATGGTAAACTACACTCGGTAAACCAATCATACACAAACCCAGAGGTAAAATATTTTGCAAAGTTCTATTACCTGCATTTAGCCATCAGTTTTTAAATTCAAGTTCATGTACAAAGTTGTCTTAATGTGGAACGAATCTTTATATTTTCTCAGTAAACATTTCAACATTTTGATATGCAGTAAGTTAAATTACTTTGATCATCAGCAATTAAATTAGAAACCTCCTACTTGGGTACAATTTGGATAATATGTATTCATTGTTCCAGTTTGTGCTTCTGGGAATTTAGTGGAAACAGAGACTTGCTTTTTAACATTGTGAATTGCACTAGGCAGACAAACAAAACACTTAAAACCTCATGACAAGTAAATAACTAAGACAGAATGGAATCAGATCAGAAGAAACTCTTAGGGTACAAAGTCAATGTGTATGAAGGAGACAGTAGAGTTTACATTAAACTTTGAAATTCTCTCCCAAACAACATCATTCTTCCTCTTTATTATTGGATAAGAATTCTTTTTAAAAATTAAGCTCCATATAAAACAGCTGGCTCACATTGAGGATCTGTATTGTATCAAAGTATGCATATTTGCTTACCGAATAGCATTAAGCAAGGATTGTTATCCTTATTCTAACATGAGAACTAAAAGAACTCAAGCAGCAACTGATCCAAACCTCCATCTTGTGATCCTTTGGTATCTTGTACTCTTTAAGAGGAATGGCAGCTGTAATTCCTAAGACCAAGTAAAGAATGTCTTGGTTTTTGGGGACTGAGTATATCAATTCACTCTTCCCTTAAAAAGCTATGTAACAAATCATCTCGAAACTTGTTGTCTTAAAACAATAACCATTGATTTATGGATCACCTTGGTGTCAGAGCATCAAGGTAGGACTCGGCTGAATGGGTTCTGCTAGTCTCAGCTGAGCTCACTCATGTTTCTGTGGCAAACTGCAAGGAGTGAGGAGGGCATGGAGGAGCAGCTGATCCAGATTGAGTTCAGGTGAGGATTATTATACTCCACACTTCTTTTATCTTCCATCTGGGCCAGCAGTTTGGCCCAAGCAAGTCCTTCTCATAGAGATAGCGGAGAGCAAGAGAGAGCAAGCTTAGTCACTCAAGTACTTTTCTGAGACTGTTTCTATTACATGTGCTAACATTCTGTTGGTCAAAACAAGTCACATGGCTGATCTCAGTGGCTGAGACTTACACCTTCCCCACAGTGGGAGGAACTAGAACTTATCTGGCAAATAACATGAGTGCAAGAGAGGTCAGAGAAGCTGAACTATTGATACAGTTGATAACACTGCGTATACTTGAACTGATTAAATACGCACATGATGTGGGGTTAAATGCTAAACAAGAAAACTATTGACTCTTTCAGATTACTAGGATACAGTAAAGCAACAGTTCAGAAGCTTTTTAGAAAGGGAAACCTTCTACACTCTTAAAAAGCGCTGAGGATCTTAGGAGATTTGACGTTGGCTCTATATCTATATTTACTGTATTTGCAGTTAAAACAGAAATTTAAAATGTATTTATTTGTTTTAGAATAACAACAAATGCATTACATATTAACATAAGCAAAATATTATTATTCAAACTATGTTTTCTTTAAAAAACAGTAGCATTGTTTATATTTGGCAAATCTTATTAACACCCGACTTAATAGAAGACAACTGGTTTTTTATACCTGTGTTCAATCTCTCTGTTTCTCTTTTTGAATCTTAGAAAGAAAATAGGTACTCACAGAGATATGTAATCAGAAAAGGCAGGAGTGGTTGAATGGTCTTTCAGTCAATTTTGTGTATTCTTTGATATTGCATCAGAATTTTACAAGTGAGAACTTTTTAGGAGTTCTGGTATGGAATTTGAAACTGAATCACTGAATTTTCTATATTTATTATATAAAAATCCATTGACTGAACTTGCATTTCGAAAAGATCCTTTATCAATGCACAATATGTAACACCAAGCATTGGCCATTCAGAAAATATTAGTTCATTGAATTATGTATATTTTCCAAATATTGACATATTTAATTATATAACATTTAAAAATATGTATTACTACTATATTCATCAGAATTATCTCAATAATAGGAGCTAGTCATACTCATGGAAGTGGATACAAGTTTTTCAATATTCTAATTTCCCCTGGAAACTCTAATTTTATCATTGGCAGCAAATATTATAAGTTGTTTCATTGAAGCGACACTCCATTTTCAAAAGAATATCTGTTAAATACATCACACATGTGAATTATCACTGTTTGTCAGTTGCTCTTTTGTGCAGAAATGGTTGTCCATGATATAAAAGTGGCAGGTTCAGCATGCCACTCAAATAATTGCATAAATACATTGCTTTAATACAGCCATCCTACTTCAGAATGTAGTCAAGTGTTTTATGTGTACTTCCCACATTCAACATTAAAAATATAAGAATTAAGGTATTGAGATTTAATGAAAATTGACCATTTTTACAGTTTTCACAAGGAGATTTTCACATGAAACTTTCCCAGGTCCCCAGGTGAAAGGCTGGGACCAATGTAATGACTACTAGTACAGTTTGGTGCCACTGCCTTGGCTCCTGCTGATGTAGGTGGCAGCTGTTTTACCCATCACTGCTTTTGCATTATCAATACAAGTGTCAATCCAGTGAAAAAGGCAAAGAATGTCTTAGCATTATGACAATTGCTTTGATCTGGTGGGCCTTCTGAAAGGGTCCTGGAAATTGTGGATCATACTTTGTGAACCATTGCAGCAAAGAGCAAACCATAATGTATGGTACAGAAGTTTGTCAAGTATTTTCTTAAAGATATTTGTACTTATTATTTCTAATCATTAAGCAAATTTAAAACGTATTATTATGTTCTTCCCTAGGGTTGTTACGTTGGCTTTGATCTAGCACATGCCGTTGGAAATGTTGAACTCTATTTACATGACTGGGGAGTTGATTTTGCCTGCTGGTGTTCCTACAAGGTACAAACGAGTTAATATATTTACATCCCTTTATTTCACATTGACATTAATCTGAAGGAGAAACTGGATCTGTTGGCCAATTTTAAAGATTTCAGTTACTTTGCCTATTTCTTTTATTACTATATTTTCTGATTTTAGTTAATAGAGTTATATGATGGAATAGTGTGGTAAGTAATTTAATTCTAGTATTTCCATCAATATAGAGAAATTAATTCTTCCAATTCCTAGGCTGCTATGAAAAAGTCAGGAGGTTCTGGAGAAAAAGCCCTACACTTAATTCAAATTGATAATCTCCTTAGTTTTTTTTATTGATAAGTTGTGAAATTTCTGCATATATAAAGATAAGTTTTAGAGAATCAACTTGGAATTCATATTTGAAAACAGTTTAATTGACAGGGAGCATGAAAATAAAACCAATTACAATGTACTTGTTTTAAAAATATACTTTTATTATTATTACAATATTTTAGGACAAAATAATTTAAATGTATGAATTTTGAAGCCAGACCTCAGTAAAACTGCTTTCTACCAGCTAGAGCAAAATTGCCCCATAAAAGTAACCGTCATTTATTCTCAACCTAATAATACTAGTTTTTATTTGTTTTTCTTTGAAGAAGGTGACCCAAGCTTCTGTTTTATCAAATAATCACACATTTTGAAGTGCTCAAAAGTTGTGATTTCAATTAAAAAATTCATATGACTATATTGTTTAGTTTTGTCACATATTCAAGTAAACCCACATAATTTAATTTATTTTCAATCTAGTATCTAAATGCAGGCGCAGGAGGAATTGCCGGTGCCTTTATTCATGAAAAGCATGCCCATACAATTAAACCTGCGTGAGTACCATCTTCAGATAATTCTTTGGTGATGCACAAATTAATTTGCATTAATAATATGTTAAATTTACATGAGTTCTCTAAGATGTTATCCAATAGGAATTAGGATTGGATTAGAATGATTTTCCTACTCTGCTAACAACAATATACTTCATTCGAAATAAATGCTTTCCAAAGAATTCAATTGGTTGAACAAGAAATTTAATCAAAAAGGGAAGCTTCAGTGCTAAAAACGAGTCACTGCAATCATGTAGAGCAGATGGTTTAATGAAAAGAGACCCCTTGAATATTTTTTTTCAAAAATTAGACTTTAGAAAATTTCAGATTCCTCACATTGATGAATAAATCAAAGGCAACCAGAGCTGTGCCTAATAGAGCCTTAAATGTAGCATGTTATTATTAAAATTACATCTACCTTTAAAGCTATAAATGTTACATGATAGCTTGTAGGGAATATCTTCTGTCCTAAAAGACTTTATAATCCATGAAACCGGAAGAAGCTGAACACTGAACAACAGACTGACTACATAAAAAGTAATACTTTTCCGTTTTATAGAACTCTTCATATTTTAGAGCAAGTATAAATGCAAATGTAATACACCAACAAACTTACACATTTTTAGTTGACCGGGGAACTCAAAGTGTTCCTTTTGCTTTTTTTTTCTGGTATGGAGATAAAGAAATAATATGCTGGGAAGAAAAAAAAATCCCTTTTCATAGTTGTTGTACTGGAGTATGTGTGATGAGGAGACTGTCTAGACTCCTAATAGATGATGTAATAATGTTTGATTAGTTTTCTGAATTTTCTCAGCCACTGGCTGAGTGGTATAATTTTTACAAGAATTGAGGCTGAATTAGTAATAGAGTTTGGAGCACCTCACATTTCTGAAGTTCTATGCATATAAATCCTAGGAATTTAAGATGATTTTCTATAGTTTCTTTCATTGTGTCTAAATTTTTTTCAAGGTTTTAAGGTTTTAAACTTAAGACAACATTTTCTTTAGACAGATATTAAGTCAAGCAGACATCTTACTTGAATATCATTATCAGTACATTAGATTTCCCTCCATGTCCCAACATCTCTGAGAAGATTGGAAAGCAAATATTATAAGAATACCATGTTTTCCACATAGACAGTATATAAGATATTGCTTGCTTTTGTATGATGACTCACAACCCTGGCCATTTCTCACTCTCCATTTATTTAAATTGAAATAGAGGATCTGATGTATTATATCAATCCAAAGGGTAAGCCAGTGCTGAGGTGGAAGGGGTGGTGGGGGGGGGGAAGAAATAATATACACAAATTCTAGAGAATGTCAGTGTTCAGAGTTAAGCTTTGACCTCCTAGCATGCACAGGTCTTGCACCTGAGGTTTCTCTCACCATGGACAAGGAACAAGGGCAAAGGGTTCTGTTGTGCTCACATATGCCTCATTTTGTGGAATTTCAAGATCTTCTAGACAGTGTTTAAATCTATGTTAAGTCTATGCTCCCGGGAGAAAGACCATCTAGGCAGACTAGGTTCACAGTTCAACTTGGTCTCTTGGTGGTCTGTCACCTGGAGAATCTTCTATGATTGTTCAATGTTCTGGTTTCTGAGCTGAGGTAGTATCAGCCCCTACCTATAAGCAGTTATTGTGAGAATAAAATGAGATGATATATGTAAAACACTAAGTGTAGCCACTTGAGCATTTAATATAGTTTGGATTTGTGTCCCCACCCAAATCTCGTGTAGACTTGTAATCACCAATGTTGGAGCAGGGGCCTGGTGGGAGGTGATGGGACAATGAGGCCTTCCCCCTTGCTGTTCTCAAGATTGTGAGTTCTTGTGAGATATGGTTGTTTAAAAAGTGTGTAGCACCTTCTCCTTGTCTCTCTGCCTCCTGCTCTGGCCATGAAAGATGTGCCTGCTTCCCGCTTCACCCTCCGCCATGATTGTAAGTTTCCTGAGGCCTTCCCAATCATGCTTCCTGTACAGCCTGCAGAACGGTGAACAAATTAAACCTCTTTTCTTTATAAATCACCTAGTCTCAGGCAGTTGTTTGTAGCAGTGAGAGAATGGACTAATACAGCATTATATGTCATCAATAGGTGTGGGGTTATATGAAAAAGAAAATCCAAAATTTAAAATATACAGGAAAAAGATGGGTGGCATTCTGTAACACTCTAGCCTGAGTATTGCTTGGTAATTATTTAGTACTGACCCCTAAGTACTTTGTTGACTCACTGTGAATTTGCATGGTAACATGTAGACTTTTGCCTAGTGGAGATCATTTCTCTTAAGCAGAAAATATAACCTCAAAATTTACGGTTTGTGACTTTGTAGGAAAATAGTTTGTAACTATCACCGAGTTTATTTTAGCAGATCTTTGATAAGTGGACTGTACAATATAATCTCCATTCCTTGGAAATGTAGTCTCTCTTACATGCTATAGGAAAGAATTCTGGGCTTCCTACCATCTTACTGATTCCCCCACTATTTTGTGGGTTGAATGAGATCTTTCGTGGCTGTTTATTTCGTATGTATATGAGAACCTTGCTTTTAACTTTTCTGGAAAACTATATGTTATTACCTGTTGTTGCATTTTAGCAATTTAGCTATGGAAATTTATGCGACTTAAATTAGGCTTGACTCACAAAGGCCACGTTAAGGAAAATTTTGGTTGTTTTTCTGTTTATTGTTTTCTTACACTCCTAAAGCTTCTTTTTAAGTGATGTCAGTGACTAATTTCAGTGCTGTCAACTTCTAGCCTTGGCTCTCTATTCCGTACCGAGTATCTTATATTGTACTTAATTTGTATTAGGAGATCAGAGCTCTTTAATTAGGAATGGAATGCAGCAGATTTGGACAAGTCAAGGACAAGGTATTTTCCAATCATCACTTCATTGTCCCTAATAAGAAAAGAAATGTTTTGCTGAAACTTAACTTTGTGTCCCTTAGTGTGTTTTACTTTTTTATTAATCTGAAAATCAAATACCACCTGTGAGAAGAGTGATAAACAAAGAAAAGACCCAAAAGCCTACAGTATCACGCTGCTCAAATAAGGGTAATTGTTCAGATGTTAAAACAATGTTCCATACATAAAATATTGTGAAGATGGGGAGAGTTTTCTTGTGAATAATATTTATAGTTCCAAGGTCAAATCCAATTAAACTTTGAGTAAACTTTAGAGTCAGTATGACTACTGACTCTATTTGCCCGTTAATAATTATATTTCAGTTGTTAGCACTCCAAGATTAGCCAGTTTAACTATGTTTAATAAGCCTTCTGTCATCTTACTTTTCTGTTCTCTTAGAGCTTTAGGGAGACCAAACAGTTTTTCACTGTTAAAGTATTCAGTATGTAGCCGAGAACCATATGGAGAACATCAAATACAGTGGAACGAATGTAACTGCTCTTGATGTCACGCTTTGTGAGGTCGTCTTTGTTGCTTAAAAAGGGTGACATCTAGTGGCTAAACATGTTATTTCAAATAAATAATATCCAAATAACATTTCTTCTCCTGGTCCACTTGTTCACTCTTTAACAAGTATTTTAAAGTATTTATGTTTGAATTATGTGTTCTTCTTTTTGATAATTTGACTATATATTGATAGTGCAATAATTGTGCAGTTTAAGCCTTCAATAAAGAGGTAGAATATGATGAAAATTGGAAGGAAGGCTGAGGGGGCATTCTTGGTGCTTGGTTAAACAGAAAGCTTAACAGTTCATAAAGGCTGAGCTAAGAAAGGAATTATAAGCATAGAGAGTGTATCCCCAGATATATAACATTGCATTCTAGAAGTCTAATATTTGGGATACAATTTTGAAATAGTCCTTTATGTGACGTTTTCATTAGCAAACAGCAAATTGCATCTGTACCAAAAGATTTCACTTCCCTTTTTGTTTAAATATGCATTTTGGACATTGTTCAAAACCTATGACCTAAGGCTATTCCAAGGGCCCTTTGCTCACAAAGAGAATGAGTAAATTAGAGGCCAGAGTCAACCCACTGCATTAAGCATCATAATTCAAGCTGTTATTCTCACCTAGAATTTAACCTTTTCCTAGTTCATTATTACCTTTGCTCATTGCAATGTCATATTCTGAACTTTGTCTGTACAATAAATTAGGACTGAGTCATGAATAAATGGCTTCTTGGATGTTTTTGCCCCACTTCAAGGCAGACTTTAATTCAGTCTAACAGTTAATTATTGCTCTGAAATATGAAGGGAACTACTCTTAATTGTACAAGTTTGACAATCTGAAATATTTTGCTGAAAAACATGCTTAAATAACATTGTAAATTTTGAATTTTTAAAAAAATTACAAATGTTAACCCTCATGGCACACTTTAGAGGATTATTTAATCTTTTAACTTTAGTGGATTCAAAGATTTGTGAATCCTTTAGAGGGATTCTTCTGTAAGAGCTCATACATTGAGATTTAAGATACCACCTCCCTCTTTTTTTGTTAATGGAGAGTCTACTACGAAAACAGGAGTGGATAATATGAGGTATGAAGATTCCATCTATCATTTACTTTTTTATGTTAGCCAGTGAAATCATACATTCTGAAAACCTGCTGTTCCTCACTTTTCACGCTGGCTTAACAAACCTCCACATGCACCCATTGTATTAGATTCTCCTAAAATACTTTTCTTCTGAGCTTTTTTGAATGGGCAAGAATGGGGCCGACTGACAATTTTGATAAAAATGCTTGAATGTTAAATTATGCCAACACATTTCCGTAATCAGCTAGAGGTATTTGATTGAAAGTTTTAAACAGTGATGACATTTTAAAGGCTTTATTAAGGGCTTGAATCATCTCCTTTATTGTAACAAGTAATTTGCTGGTGAAAAACAACCAGCTGAAAAGGCTGGCTGACTTCAGTGCATGGTTAAGGAATACAAGTTGTTATTGTTTGGCAACAACATTAGAAAAAGAATACGCATCAAACAATTCCCAGGAAAGTCCCAGAAAGAATAAAAATAAACATCCAGAAATGTCAGCAAAAAGACTTAAAGAATTATAACTTTATACCATGCTTGTCCCAACTGTGCAATTAGCATTGTATGAAGGGATCATCTTTTGCACATTTGTTCTGGGGAATACTGACTTACATATTTCAATTCCATATGCTTTTCCAGGCAATGGTTGAGAATGCCATAGCCCGAAACTTATCTATATTTTAAATCCTGTTTTAGTTTCCTAATGATCCCTTCTGAATCACTACTTATCAAGTCCCTATCTAGTACCAGAATAAGGCCTTCTTGTGCAAAGTTTGAGACAACAGGACGTATAGGTCGCAGTAGCAAGATGTGTGACTTCACAACACTTCTGATGCTTTCAAATGAGATAGACTAGTACCAATAGATTTCTCAGTGAGTTTTTTTAGAATCTGCAGTTGAAATATGACCTCGGCCTTCTGAGGCACCTGTTCTGCTTATTTAGCTTGTATTTAGCCAGTGTTAAATGGATGACTTTTCAGCTACAACTTCTTGGCCTCTCAGCCATATATAATTGGCTATCTCCTTTGTCTTTAATATTTGCCTCCCACATCTCTAAGCTTATGTGGTACCATTTTTTTTTGCTTCTGCTCCCATGGATGTGAGAACTCTTCTGTATTTTAAAAGGTTTACTTTTTCACCTTTTCATTGATTCTCTCAAAACCTCAGTCCTTAATCCTCTTGCCCAAAAGTATCTCGTCCACAATTATTTCAACAATGCACAACTGGTGTTGAAGAAACGAACTTTCATTTCCTGCTTTACCACTTGCATACATTTTAGCCCTTATTTTTATCTGATTGCAAATTGCAAGAGTTTGTCATTATTCAAAAATGATCTCGGTCTCCAGAGATATAAGGAAAATATTCACTAATAAACTTCCCACTTGTAAAATTAGTCCTTACCTGAACATAATTCTCCAAGTTGTAGTAGCATCTATTTCTATGAATTACTCTACAAAGTCTTAGTCTCTTGCTGATTATATAATGTCATAAATATCAGACAATACAGTGAAAACATAATGAAAATGATTGTAAAGTAAGATGTTTCAAGGGAGATTCAGGATGTCATGATGCAAGTGAATTTGGAAAACTCCTAAATCACAAAATCACGGCCAATGAGACTATGTCAGAGCAGTTAACAGGTGAAGTGGAGGACATTTGATAATGTACTTCAAAAGGAAATAACTGGAATATCAAGCATTCAGGAGAAATGATGAATGCCTCACAAATCTTTGTAAAAGTTATCTTTAAGGACATGCTGAGAAAGTTAAGTATACTATAAAAGGGATGATATTTTGCTACCATATCATTTTGTCAAGAAATATACTAAAAAATCAACACGACTTATCCTTATTCTTATTAGAATATTATAATTTTAATCTATATTTTTTCAAATCATATATTAAATTTTAAGCTCTACATTTTAAGATAGCACCTCTGTCAAACCTTCTGCCATTGACTTTAAAATTGATTTATTTAAGTGTTTTTTTCATATTTTCATTTGTCATCAGATAATAAGGACTTTGGATATGTCTGTACGTGTGTATACACACACACACACACACATCTTTCTATCTCGGAAACTAAATATGATAAAACTTGCATTTTATCTCACATAGGTATCTTTCTAAGATAATCTTCACTTTCTCATGTAAAGAGAATGATCCTGAGTTTATTAAGGAGACATGAACAAACATAACCAACCAATATTTTTGTGCAAAAAGCTTTCATAGGTGAAAATAAATATAGGCTATTGCCTGTGATTTTAAAATGTTATAATTTGTTTGGAGAGGTATCTTTTAACTAGTTAAATAAGTGATTTAAGTCACAGGAAACCCAAGCTTAGAATATGTGCCATAAGGCAGCCTCTGATTAATTACTGAGTGAATTCTCAGACTGCTTTTGCCATAGGGGCAGCGGAGGTATAGCAGACTGACTCAGAGCTGCTTGGGAAGAACTTGAGCAAGGAGGTGGGGAAACTTACAGATAGGAATCTTCTGTAAAAATGGAATGCAATACTAACTAAGTGAATAAATTTACTCTGTTACATTGAAAACTAAAATTGTTGCCTGTGAGAGAGATTCACCTCATAAGTTCCATAAATTTAAGGGGATATAAAAAAGAAGAAAGAATTACTTAAATGGCATTTCTTAAAGGAATATGCCAAGTGATTTTTCCTTTTTATTCTCCTCACTAGAATTTTTATGGAATTGGAGTTATTGACTTAACATTTTAAAGCCTGCCTCATTATCATAAAATTGTTCTTTCTCTTTCGACAATATTTTAGCCATTATAAACAGTGGTAAAGTCGTGACTGCCTTAAGCTCTCCCTTCGCTCTGGGAACACATTCATGAAGTGGGTTACACCTGTCATCAGTCTTAGTCCTCAAATGGTAACTGTAAGGGACCCAGAAGTAGACACACCACTTGAAGAAAACTCATCTGTGGAATCATGACATACAACCTAGACCTATTTTCATTTAGAAACCATTTTAGATCAATAATTTTTAAAGGATTTTTAAAAAAGATCTTCCTGGCTTGACAATTTTTACTGTGTGAAATTCTCCAGATAATTTTCTTGTGTAGCGAATTTAAGCTGTGATCATAAAAATAACTTACATGCATTGAGGCACGAGCACAGTTAAAAATACATTCAGTAAATAATCTGTATTTTTTAACTCCAGAGATAAAGTAATCCCAGATCTTAAAGAAAGCCAAAATAGTAATTATCAGTAGAAAAACATACATTAAAGCTATTCTTGCTTGTAAATCACTACTCTCAGATAATGATGAAATAGTCATTAATTTGAGAACACTGAAGACCTTTGAAACCCAAACATTTATTTTCTGCTCTAGAACTGCAGTCCAGTGTTTCTGAAGATATATAGGGTCAATGAACCTTTCAGGCATAAAAAGTAAAACTTGTCAAAGAGCTTCAGCTCTTGTTTTAATTACTTCAAGTTTTATCCCTAAAGTAACCTTTGAAATCTGCAGGGGCTTTATTTTTTTCTTCCTATTAACTGTGAAGAGCTATTGCTCCATTTTCGTGTGTTCTTGTTTAGAACATACATGTATCCATCTGGCTTTTTACGATTTCCAAGCAGGCAGGGTGGAAGTTTGTTGTAATAATCCATGCTGTGTGAAGCTGCATTGCGAGCTGCCTCAGCAACACAGACCAAGTACCAGGTCCTGGTACTTCCAACAGTGGGGCAGGCTAACTTCACAATCTACACAAGAATACTTGGAATATATTACTCACAACAAACGTCTGAACCACGCGATCCATATTCTCTATGTTCACCTGTTTTGCTCTTCAAGAGGAGAGAATTTGATTGGGTGGGAATTCTTTTGTCCAGAGCTAGCATCTATTGTCCTCATGAACAACTCATCTATAGATAGCTTGCTTTGGCTCCCATATCAATCCCTGCTCCAATCAGCTTTGGTCAGGATTTAAGAAGATTTGTCACAAGCCATGGCAATTTAGGCAGAAAATAACCATGTGACATTATGTTTGTTAAGGGCCCAATGATACCTATGAAAATTCATTTTAGCATGTCTGATATGGTTGTTTAATAAGTTTATTATAGATTGAAATCTTAATTCTAAATTCTTTGAGTCCTGGGACATTGTCCTGTTAATCTTTCTTTACTTTCATAATCTACAGTGCCCAAGAAAGTATTTTTTAAATTTTTGTTGCTGAATATACGGTTCTTTCTTTACTCTCAGCATAATAGACAAACCATCTTCTAGCATATGGAAGCATTTCTACTTTGCAAATTATTCTGAAGCGGGTATGATTTGCAAAATACTGTCAAATTAAATATGCATTTCCATATGCTTCTATGAAGACCAAATATATCTATGAAAACTAGCTACAGACAACTTTAAAATCCTTCATGAATTTTTAATCAACATTGATGAACAAAATTCAAGTAGTTCTTTCTAAAGTCCTAAATCTAGAAAACTTTCTGTTCTTGGGCTTGGAGCATCGGTATTAACTCAAAGGACTATTTTGCCAATATTTCAAAATCATAAGATATTTCAGAAAAGTATATTCAGAAAATGTTCAAAGGCCTTTTTGTTAATAATAGTCTCATGCCAAAAAGTATTGACTTAGCTCTTATAAGAACAACCTACTGTGAAACTTCAGAAAACAATTTTTATTAACTAAAATTTATCACTGCTGGAAGTGTTTTTTTATGACTATGCTTATCATACTGTTAGCTTATTGGACATATTAGAATAAGCCTCTTACAGAGTAAGATTTGAAGAGGTAGTTGAATATGTAACAGAACCAAGTGAAGCACTAATATTTACAGATGGGTGGACAAATGAGAAGAAAAAGAATGGAGCTGAATTTTATGATACATCCTAAAGCTACTTTCTAGAATAGCATTAAATTAGCTAACTTCGAACAAAGAAGAACAATTGGGATTAGATGAATATTTTAGAAAACTAGGAATTGATAGAGATCTTTTTACACTAAGAGTATATTAGCAATATTATACCTGCTTAATGTCATGCCATGCCAAGCCTTCTAATGGGTATGCTTGGGGACCAGTTGCTGGCATCAAGCGGTGAACGTACAGTTTATGAGCTGAAGCAATCTACTTTCTCAGTTTTCAACACTTTTTCTTTGTCATTAGTACCTTTGAATCTGCTTTTGTCACTTAGCCATACTTTTGTTTTTCCTACCACTGTGCTGATTACCAACTGCCTATATTTAGATTCTGTTTGCTCCTTCTCTCATTGTTTTTTGTTTTGAGTTGTTTTGCCTACTTGTTTAGATGCATATCTACTGTTTTGTCTGATCGTTATTTTATAGGCACTAGTTCTGTGTTCTCTATATGTTCCTGAACTACTCTTATTCCTGAACTTGAATATCTGCTTGCATTGTACCAAGTATGTCTCTGTTTCCTAGGCCTTTCTTCTCACTACACATGGTGGTCTAGCAACATTAATGCCCTACTGTGGGAACATGGCTGAAGATCTTGACTAGGGGACTTATGAACCCATGCAATCATGGCCAAATCCTACCAAACTGACCTTACTTCCTTGAAGACAGAATAGTAGTATGGTCAAGCTCATGCTTTTTGTAGAAGGCCATCCAAATTAGATTGGATTGGCTAAAAAAGATTGTTACTGAAGGCCAGAAGAAATATTTTGACTGATGATAGATGAATAGAGCTTGGAACAATCAAAAGGAAAAGCAGAAAGTCTATACCTATTCATAAGAAAAAGTATGTATACTGAACATTATGAAAGAATTATGACATTTTCAAAGTTTGAAAATTTTATTTTGTAGAGACGGAGTCTCATTGTGTTACCCACGCTGGTCTATTTCTTGAGCGTTTACTATAGACAGGGCTGTATCCAAAGCATTGAGTATATGGGCATGAATGAGCCCCCATTGTCCTGAGCTTACCATTCAGTGTGGGCAGTGAAAGAAGAGAGATGTTGGGAGAACCTTACAAAGATGAAATGTAAGCTAACTGGAGAAATCCCCTTTCAGTCAGACTGAAAGAGAACAGGCAGTAACTCTGGGTAGCCCTGCTGGGCAGGGTGATTTTCCACACATGCCAGTCAGGGGCCAGAACATTAAGATCCTTATGTTCCAACTAAGAAATTTTGGTATTATTTTAAAGACAAAGGGGAGCCACTGATTGTTCATGTGGAACAAGATTACAAATTCAGGTCTCTTCACCTCTCTAAGTCTTGGTTTGCCTGTGGAAAAAATAAATAGACCCCAGTGATCTCTGGAAGATTCTCTTCCAGTTTTTGAATGCTGTCATTCTCAAGTGATAAAAATGAAGCATCAGAATTGAGTGAACTGCCGGCAGTGATAGCTCAGAAACTAAAACCAGCTTGATGGAAATCTGTGCATCACTGGCTATATCAATAACTTCAGTGACCCGCCTTTCCCATCCTTTCTGTAATAAATGCATGCAACAAAGTACAGTCAGTTCAGACAACTTGATAACAAATTTGCTGTAACATTCTTATCTTTTTCCTTTTCTCAAGTATGAAAGGGTACTATGTATATATTTCTTAAACTTCAGTTGCTAACGTTTTTACTATGAAAATTAAGCCTATATCAAAGTTATTTAAATGGATAAATCTCCAATTGTTCTCTAAACAAAACAAGCTTTGTGGAACTTTTGACTCTATGAACCCTGATTATTAAATGAAGAAAACAAGTAATATACTTTAGATTAGGTTATAGAGGATGCTAGGATGACAGACATTCTAATTTATCCCAAGTTGCTATTACAGACTTGGTTTATTTTTAGAATAAACAATCATGCTGTACCCAGCATGTTCCATGTTTTTACAATGCTATGACAATTTGTCTGATCAGCACATTTTTTTTTTTAAAGCCAAGAAAACAGTAGGACAATTGTATTTCATTTTAAGTTATAGCCTTTAGGAAGAGAGAGAAGAGGAAAAAGAATGTTTGCTTTCCTGAACACAAACTTAAATTATTAAATGTATGGTAATAAATTGCCAAATTAAATAAACTTATGACAGCAGCCTTCTATGAAAATGTATGTTCTTAAGAAAGATTGTGAACTAATTTCATTATATTTGTGCTTTTGTGCCAAAGGGGAAATTGTTCTTTAACATAAGCTAAGAAACAGATTTTTGTTGTTGTTTCGTTTTGGTGAGGTTGAGGTGAGAGGTAAGGGGGTTAAAGGATAAGTTAATGAATGACGTATTTATGAATTCATATTGAGCATTTTGGTATTAAAGCCTTGCTGAAGAGATCAAGGAGAGTTTGGATATTTCATTTCATAATTCCTCACATCCAAAATCATATTCACTAGATCCCCAGTGGCTTTCTCTCACTGAATCTGAGTATCATGCTTCAAAGATGCCTTTATGATAAGTGATGCTTTCCATTTGATAACATTTATTTGAAGCTCCTTTTTGGGAATTTATGATGTTCCAAGAACACACAGCATATTAAGATCTCTGCTTTTATTATTTATTGGATCTCTTCCAACACCTTCTCTCAAATTCTGTTAATATCTCTATTCTTAGTAAATTAACTCCCTTTTTGATTTTTTTAGTTTTTGATGAGAAAACATTTGAATTTCTAGTCCAAGTACAAGGAGATTGTATTTTAATTGTTATTATTCACATTTAGTTTTAAGGAATGATTTATGAGCCCATTGTGATAATAGCTACTTATAAACTAATTCAGTGGTTTTTAATTTTACTTCATTAGCTTTTGAATATTTGCTTTTTAAGAATCCAAGATTTCATTAAGATTGCATTTCTTTTGTGTCTGGATTTTACCTTTCCTATGTTCCAAGTGATGGGTCTTAAAATGAATTTAACTTCCTCCTAGGTTCTGTGCAATGTATTTTGTGTTTGAATGTTTTTTTAGAAATAATCATTTATTTGCTTTTTAAAAGGTTTTAAACAGTCCTTATTTCTGTTTGTAAAGACTTGAACTTGTAACAGATGAATGATATGCTTATTTAAGTTCACTAAATCAAGTGTCTAGAACCATGCATTTTGAAGAAAGGCAACTGCTTATAGAGATTCTAAAAGAATAGAGAAGGTCAAAAGAACATTTGTTTGAAGGAGTGGACATTGTACATATTAAAAAGAATAACTGCGCAGTGGCTCACGCCTGTAATCCCGGCACTTTGGGAGGTTGAGGAGGGCAGATCACGGGGTCAGGAGATTGAGACCATCCTGGCCAACAGGGTGAAACCCCAACTCTACTAAAAATACAAAAAAGTTAGCTGGGTGTAGTGGTGCATGCCTGTAATCCCAGCTACTCAGGAGGCTGAGGCACGAGAATCACTTGAACCCAGGAGGCTGAGGTTGCAGTGAGCAGAGCTCACGTCACTGCATTCCAGCCTGGCGACAGAGTGAGATTGTCTCAAAAAAAATAAAAAAATAAAAAAAATAAAAAGAATAGCAGCTCTGCCATCTTAGCCTGTTCTAGTCTATCCTAGCCTAGCATTCTGCCAGCCCAAAACCCGGAAGTAATCTGGAGAATATTGCTTTTATAAAATCACTGGTTCATTTTTAAAAACCTGCTCCCGATGGTTTTGCATTTTCTGTGAATATCCTGGGTCATTATGATCTATATCTACATTTGAACTTTAACAATTAATAACTGTGGGATCTTAGACTATTTGTCAAGAATTTTAGAGGCCTCATTTCCTCCTTTGTATTATAATGTGGATAATGATAGTATAATTCATAGGATTATTTTGAAAATTAAGTGATTGCTTTGAATGGTGTCTGGCTTATAATAAAATCTCAATTAACATTTATTTTTGTTGGTCTCAATATCATGAACACAACTAAAAGAACCTAAGTGGAGGGGAAAACACACATGCTTTAAGTTAAACTTGTTTGATTATTTTTATAAGACCTTTGCTGAGTGTTTGAGGATCCATCAATCACCTAGGTTCAAGTTGTGAGCTATCAATTGGAAGATAATATGCGAGACAGGCTCTCTAACATGTTGTTTTACTAAATATAATAATTTTTTTCTTTTCTTAATTTATTTAAATTAGTAATGCTTTTCAAAACTTTAATCTAGCTAACCATATATCAGTATGGGCTCTTACATTAAAAATACAGCATCATTGATGTTGTTCCTCATGAAAATATTCAGAATAGCCTGAAAAATGTCATATATCATAGAAGAGAGTCAACATGTCTTTATTTCACAAGGGGTATGGGTAAAAATAAATTTTAATAAGATAGAAATCTCATCTTCTTGTTATAGTAATCCATTTAAATGATTAAATTTCTTTTTATCAAATGGACATGTAGAGCATTCATCTTACAAAGTTGCAGTTTTTTTCCAGAGGAGATAACATTTAGAATTTCATTAAGATTGAAGATCAAAACCACCAATTATTAAAATAACAAGGTTATTATTAATACTATATATCCGGGCCGGGCGCGGTGGCTCAAGTCTGTAATCCCAGCACTTTGGGAGGCCGAGACGGGCGGATCACGAGGTCAGGAGATCGAGACCATCCTGGCTAACACGGTGAAACCCCGTCTCTATTAAGAAATACAAAAAAAACTAGCCGGGCGAGGTGGCGGGCGCCTGTAGTCCCAGCTACTCGGGAGGCTGAGGCCGGAGAATGGCGTAAACCCGGGAGGCGGAGCTTGCAGTGAGCTGAGATCCGGCCACTGCACTCCAGCCTGGGTGACAGAGCGAGACTCCGTCTCAAAAAAAAAAAAAAAAAAAAAAAAAAAAAAATACTATATATCCGAATAAAGACATAAAGGAAGAAAAACATCATATGAAAAATTAGTGACAGTCCAAAATAATTAGCTACCAATGGCCCCAGGACTTTATAGCACATATGATATGAAATATTCCCTCCCCTCCTTTTCTGTTGCTACATGGCAGAAAACTATGTGAGTCTGTATTTATGACTGGTTGAATTGTTTTGATGAATATTTTATTTAAGTAATTGCTATGACCACTGAATTCAATGATATCACTGTTACATCGAGATATTAATCTTTATGCCACGTTTTGCAGAAAATTATATTATTTTCCACATCCGGAGTACTCTGACTCCATTTCCTACTCATTGTTAGATAATTATAATATAAATAACCTCTATAAAGAGCTACTATTTTATTTATTCTATTTCTCTTACTCTTATTGAGGTCAAAATAGAATACAGAGACAAATCTCTAAATTTAACATTTTATTTGTGAATCACAGAATTGCAGTTTGGGGCACGCATACAGATCAGGCAGTCATCAGTATGTCTAAAGAACAAAGAAAATGTCGCGGTATTTATTTTAAAGAAATGCTACATATCCTTTTGAAAGAAATCTCTTTGGCACTAGAAAAGATTTTGGGAGCTGGAAAACTCTGATTAGTGAGTGACAGTGGTAGGTAAAACTAGTCTTAGAGTTATAGCAGTTATTTCAGCAGATACTAAGTGAAACTGGTCTTAGGGTTACAGCAGGTAGTTTCAGCAGCTGGGTTTGTGGAGAAGTCAACTCATGGAGCACTGCTTTGTGCCCTGGGTGCTTTTTTCCTCTGGCCTTAAGACTTTGATTTAGGTGAGTATGACAAGAATGACCCAATTTGTATAATCAGCATTCACCCTCTTCTCTCCTTGTAATTACTTCAATATTCATGTCGATGAAACTGAAACATTTTGAGTCTCTGGTTTCATATCCTTCAGTGTTTCAATCCACTTAATACCTCACTCATGATGCGATATGTCAGCACTTTGTCTTCCTTAAGTACCGACAATTAAAATATCAGACACCTAGCTTTGACTCTATTTTCCTTCTCTTTATTCTTTCTATCTCACTTTGTCCCCTGGATTCTTACTTCTTGGTGTGGAGTCACAGATCCTATCTAGGCAAGAGGGAGTGAGTTAGACAAAGGCATGAACACTAGGAGGGCACTTTAAGAGTCTGCCCACCACAATTTCATTGAATATACTTAACTGCCCCCTACTCCAGCTATCCTCACACCCAATAGACTTTAAACTATTGGGCAGGGATGGTGGGCAGACACAATGCTTGTTTTGCCTTATGCTATCTCTATCTCTGGCTTCTAGCAAAGTGTCTCATTAACTATTTTTGGATTATTAATATGTGAAACATAAGAAAACTTTAATAAGCCTCCAAAAAGAAGGATAATTTAATCCGGAGCATAAACAATAGCTATAGAGCCCCTAGTAACAAGTATCTACCGTAGAGTTATTAAACCATTTTACTTTACTCAGCCCTGCTTTTCACCTCTGCTCTTCTATTCAGTTTCCAGGGACTGAGCATCTCAGCTTCTGCTTTCCTGCTGTCTTGTTAAGATACGCAGTTTTACTCCCTCCTTCAACTTTGTTCTGGTTATGCCATCTTGATCACAGCTTCTTGCTTATGGTCAGTGTTCCTGATTCTTTATTGAGCAGGACATTGGCCTAACTAGCTGTGCCCCTTTGGATGAGTCACTAACCACTTTAAGCCTTACTTTTCTCAAATCTAAAATGGTAGAAAGAATATTTACCTCAAAGTGGTATTGTAAAAATTAAGTGAGAATACAGGAAATGACTATGCCCATCTCCCAGCAAACATGTCTTAGTTTCTATCCATTTTTCCTTAGCAGCTAGCTGTGTAGAAGCTTTGCTCAACGATTCCTTTTGAACAGGATTTCTTATTGGGACAGGAGCCAATAATTTGATTTGCCAGGCCATTCTTAAGTGTTCTGTGGGATTTTATAGCTTCCATACAGGGGTAATAGATCCACAGGAAATGGGGATGGGGAAAGACAACGAATTGCAAACAATTAGAATCTTCAGTGGATCTGGTTCAAGGTCCAGATGATCTCTTTGTGTCCTTTGTATGAAGCTGGTGGAAATATATGATTTCTTAAGTGAATAAATGCAAAAGAGAGATATTAGCATGAAATAATGAGATAGGCAACTTGGAAATTCTTTCTTTGTAAACAATCATATTGTACTTACACTTTTTCAGATAAAAAGCACTTTCGTAACTTCAATAAATAAAACCCCGATGCCTTGACCACAGTTATGGAATCACTTCTGAGTTCTTTTTTTCTAAGAACACATTTTACTCTTCGTGTAGTCCCTTGTTTCTTTCATATTTGGGTTATGAAAATGTCATCAGTATTTTCAAGCACAAGTTATTATTTCCTCCTGTGATACTGTGTTTGAACACTAGGTCTTTGATGTTTCTGTCAGATATACCCAGCAATCATCATAACTCATACTCTTGAATTTTTAATATCACTCCACAAACAGAAGTGTCAAGTACCCAGTTCTTTAGTGAATGCACAAAAAAATGAAAGAAAAGTTTGCAAAATAAGAAAAAAAATGGAAATACTGAAATATTGCTCCTGATTTTTGTTTTGATCCCATTGAAACTAAATGGGAAATACATGTTGCATTTTTTTTCATTGTTCTGTCTCACAGCCACTGTTTGCATCAGATTTTTAAAAAAGAAAATACCAAGGGCTACATTTTGAATCAGTTTCCACAGAAAGCATTACGTGCATAAAGTTTCATATATCGTCTTTGATATGTAACTATAGGAGAAATAATTTTCTTTAGTAAATTTTCTTCTTTTCAAAAGACAAAAAATAAAATAATAGTCAATGGCCCTTATAGTTCTAAACTATGGTGAATGGATCTGATTCATTTAGGCTAGAACTCCTTCCTCATTTCCTCCTTGTTATGCAAACATTATCTTACCAGCCTTAATGGGGGAGTCATAATAAGTTCCCCTCAGTACTCAGCACAAGGCCATTCCTGCTTGTGGAAAGAATGGGTTTTCAATATACATCATACAAACATTAGTACATTAAATAAGCTATTACTTTATAAGATGATTTTGTTTTTCTACACAATTTAACTCATTAATATTGCTCAGTTATCTGTTCAAATTAACTTAAGATAGCTCTCCAATCCTAATTCTTATATTTAATACAAAAACACTTCTTTATGGCCGGGCGCCGTGACTCATGCCTCTAATCCCAGGCAGGGGAATCACCTGAGGTCAGGAGTTTAAGGCCAGCCTGGCCAAGATGGTGAAACCCCGTCTCTACTAAAAATACAAAAAATACAAAAAATAAAAAATAAATAAATACAATAGACAGGTGTGGTGGCAGATGCCTGTAATCCCAGCTATTCAGGAGGCTGAGGCAGATAATTGCTTGAACCCAGGAGGTGGAGGTTGCAGTGAGCTGAGATTGCATCACTGCACTCCAGCCTGGATGACAGAGTGAGACTCTATCTGAAAACAAACAAACTAAAAACCACTTCTTTACAAGACTTTGGTATTCACACTTCAAAATTTTGTCATTAATTTTGCTTGTCTACAGAAATTTGATTATTTTATTTTTTTCTGTAAACCAGATGATATGGGTTAGGTTAGGGTCTAACTGTGGAATATAAAGGAAGGAGTAGATAACAGGGCCATTAATGACTCATAAGACTGAAAGAGAAGAGGGAAATAACCTAATGGTGTCCAATTCAGAAGTCTAAAACTACCTAACAGAAAGAGTTGAGCTGATAAATAAATGTAGGAAAAAAAAAAAAAAAAAAACCATGAATGCTGTGTTTGACATATTGTGTTTTAGGCAGAGGCAGAACTAGAGAATAAGTCTTCTGACTTCTAATCAAAGACATTCTCCTATTACTTGATTAAGTTCTTTCATGAACAAACATCACCTTCATTTACTTTAAACTTCCAGAAGACAAATTACTTAATATGCCTATCACTTTGACTAATTCATCAAAATCTAACAAAATCATTAGATGATAAGCTTCTACATTTCCTTCCCCATGCATTAATTTTCATCTGTAAGGTTTAAGATCAATACCAGATATATTGAAGTGGGGAGGGAATCTAACTAATGTTTCCAATAAGCTTACCTTGACAGGCACTGTGCTAGAAACTTCACACTTTATTTAACCATAACCCTATGAAGTTATAGATGAAAAAACTGGTGCCCAGTTCTCTACTGGTAGAAAGTTGTGGGATTGAGATTCAAATCTCAGGTCCAATAAAATCTTCCTTGTCACCTCTCAACATGGATAGTTTTAAATGTGTTGAAGTTGCTGGAGGAAATAAAAAATAAAGGCAGCATGGAATGGTGGCTCACACCTGTATTTCCAGCAATTTGGGAGGCCAAGATGGGTGGATCACTTGAGGTCAGGTGTTTGAGACCAGCCTGACCAACAGGGTGAAAACCTGTCTCTACTAAAAATACAAGAGTTAGCTGGGTGTGGTGGTGTGTGTCACTACTTGGGAGGCTGAGGCAGGAGAACTGCTTTAACCCGGGAGGTGGAGGTTGCAGTGAGACAAGATGGCACCACTACACCCCAGCCTGAGTGACAGAGCAAGACTCTGTCTCAAAAATAAAAATAAAGGCAATATTCATTTTTCCTCCCAAGCATACAATACTATCTTTACTATCAACAATATTTCCTAAATTCTAGTTAAACTAGGTACTACTAACTTAAGCACTTAGGGTGATGAAATCATATCTCATTAGGTTTCACCTGGAGGGAAATTAATCTGCCGTCTCCAGTATCTAACCCCCTCCACTAAAGGGGTCATTAGTATTATTTTCGTTGCTCAGGTGCCATCTGATCCAATGCATCATAGTCAAATCACCTCAAGGCTAACACAAATCGTGTTTTCTCTAAATAAAAACCAACACAAAATATCTTGCCCTAGCTTAAGCTAAGAGGGAGGCTTCCTGATAAGTAGGTCATCCAGACTCTAGGGATATGTTTTCCCCATGTTAGAGAACTGAAAGATCTACCCTGTAGTGGAGATGCGGGGTATTTGACAAGAGTAATAGATGATTCATGTCTGATACTAACAAATTCATTAATACTATGATGAGACTGCAGTCACAGATAGAGAGATCAGTCCTTCCCCCAGGCACTGTCTAACACTGCTTTAAAGGGTAGAAAGGGAAAATGATCTACCTGGTTGTGTCTGAAGTTTGCTTAGGCACACTTTAAGAAGTACCTGTGGAGCTCCCATATGCCAAGTTGCATTTTAGGACCTAGGCATGCAAAGAGAAACAGAATAAGGCCCTGCTCATAAGAGTTTCCAGTGACCTAGAGAAACCAGAAAGAAAATAGTCTGGTCCTCTTTGTCAACAAGTCACATGTGTGTCTATAATAGAAGCGAGAACTTGATGAAAAAGTAAGAAGAAGAAAGGCTCAGTCATATGTCAATAAATTTTCCAGGAAAGCAGAAATATACAAAGTTGTTGTATATTTGCAATAGTATAAATATATATAGCATAAAATAGTAGAAATATACAAACCTTGTATATTTGAATAGTACATTATTTCCCAAGTATTTTTGTTATGATTACCCAAGAGAAAAAAACTGAAACTATTTAGGCTGGTGAAAAAGTAATTGTGGTTTTTGCCATGGAAAGTAATGACCAAAACTGTAATTACTTTTGCACCAACATGTAATATTTCTGGGTAGAGAATGATAAAGAAACTTCAGATTATTGGTTTACAAAGACCAGTCTGAATAGAAAAGGATGGAAAGCAAGGTAAAGTTTGCTGTAGCCTGAAGCCACAAGAACACATTGCTTTAGTTCACACTGTGTTCCTAGAATCCACAGAAGTCCTCAGAACCCGAATCACTGAAGCTGTAAGTAGTATCTAGAATACTAGTGGCTCTGGGAGGAAATATCCAAACTGCTGATTCACTGGTTGTCCCCCTATCAGAGGGTCTCCCCAAGTTGGAGGTTCTCCAAAATATAAAATGTTTCCTGCGACAAAGGAGAACAGAAGAAAACAGCTCTATCTCAGAAGGGGCTCTGGACTGGGCACAACGACTCACACCTGTAATCCCAGCACTTTGGGAGACCGAGATGGGTGGATCACCTGAGGTCCGGAGTTCGAGAGCAGCCTGGCCAATATGGCAAAGCTCCATCTCTACTAAAAATACAAAACATTAGCTGGGCCTCGTGGTGCATGCCCGTAATCCCAGCTACTCGGGAGGCTGAGGCAGGAGAATGGATTGAATCCAGGAAGTGGAGGTTGCAATGAGCCAAAATCGTGCCACTGCACTCCAGCCTGGGCGACAGAGCATGAATCCATCTCAAAAAAAGAAAAAAAGAAAAAAAGAAAGGACTATGGAGTAGAAAGGCCCATGTGTCTTTCCCATAATATTTTTCATAATTTTGTTTTATTTTTTACTGTATATATTTAAGGTCTATAACATGATGTATGGGATACATAGAAGCAGTAAAATGGTCACTGTAGTGAAGCAGATTAAGATATCCACCTTCGCACAGTTACCCATTTTTTTTCTAGCAAGAACAGTGAAAATCTACTCATTTAGCATGAATCCCAAATGTAGTACAATTTTACTACCTATAGTCCTCATGCTGTACATTGGAGCTCTAGACTTGTTCATCCTGCATATCTGCTACTTTGTGTCCTCTGACCTATCTGTCTGCATTTTCTTCCCTCACACCTGTCTTTGGTAACCACTCTTTTGTTCTCTATCTCTGTATATTTGAATTTTTTTTAGATTTCATACATAAGTGAGATCATGCACTTTTTCCATGTCTGGCTTTTTTCTTTCTTTCTTTCTTTCTTTCTTTCTTTCTTTCTTTCTTTCTTTCTTTCTTTCTTTCTTTTCGTTATTAATTTTTTAGAGACAAAGTCTCACTATGCTGTCCAGGCTGGAGGGTGATGGCTATTCACAGCTGCTATCACAGCACACTGCAGCCTTAAACTCCCAGGCTCAAGTGATCCTCCCACCTCAGCCTCCTACATAGCTGAGACTACAAGTGTGTACCACCACACCTGGCTCTGGCTTATTTTACTTAGCATGATGTACTCCAGGTTCATCTGTGTTGTGGTAAATGGCAAGACCTTATTCTTTTTTAGGGCTAAATAATACTTCTCTCTCTCTCTGTCTCTCTCTCTCTTTCTCTCTTTCTGCCTCTCTCTCTCTCTCTCTCTCTCTCTCTCTGTGTGTGTGTGTGTGTGTGTGTGTGTGTGTGTGTGTGTGTCCATCATATTTTCTTTTCCACTCATCTGTTGATGGACACTTAGGCTGATTCCATATCTTCGCAATTTTGAATATCCTGAACAAGGGAGTGCAGATATCTTTACAAGGTGCTGATTTCATTTCCTTTGGGTATATGTCCAGAGGAGGAATTGTTAGGTCTTATAGTAGCTCTATTTTTAATTTCTAGAAATTTGATAATTTTAAAGAAAAGTTGCATATATAAATGTTATTAGGTCATGAACTTAAATGAGCAAATAATTTTATGTTCTTTTTTTTTTTTTTGTCTATCTGAATTTAATTCTATCATGAACCCACATCTGTTTCTTGCAGGAAATTTGGTCTTGTAACTTCTAGGTAAGCTTAGTGAATTTCGTTATTTTTCTCAGTAAATTCGGAGTTTAAGTTCTGTTGGTTCAGAGTTCTTTTCCTTTCCTCCACAGAATGACACTTACGGTTGCAAAGGTGGATAATATACAGAACATTCAGGCATAGGTACGGGAGAGGCAGTCATTTCCTGGAGTACATTGAGATGTGCCTGTAACCTTTTGGTCTACTGCTCTCATTACCTGTGCATCCTCCGAGATGCATGTGAAACTGAAATGGCCTCATGCTGTTTATTCCAACCCTCCCAAAGCTCCACTGGGGACTTGGGGTCTGCCAGTCACTTCTATACCCATCCCTGGGGGGGCAGGAATTTCAAAATAGTCTCTTGGGTCTCTGGGGGATATGATATGAACCTGGGTTTTAAATGGAGTGCTATCACACATAGGTCCATTCTCCTAACATTCCTGCACCAAGACTATGGACCCATTTGGGGCCTGAAGAAATGATCTACGAACATTTGGACTGCGTCTTGGGGCTGAGGGAACATGGCTCAGGCCGTTTCCATCATCAGGTCTTCTCAAACATATGTGGAGTTCCCACTGACCTCTCAACCGTCCCAGTCTCATCCCTTGAAATTTATCTAGTGGTATGGAGTACAGCCTGGCTAGGTATTAGGAACCTAAATCAGGTATGAATCTCATCCCTTTCTGAGGCTTCTCCTTCCTCAGCAGGAGCAAATTTGGTTTAATTTATGGGTTAGATCCACTGTTTCTTCAGTTGTCTTTTATATGTGCTGGCATAAACTTTATGCTGGGCTATATGTAACACATGATTTGAGATCAAACATGTCTATTGCAAATCAGAAGTCTTGGCTCTTAAAGAGAATTGTCTCTGCTCTAAGTTTCAGAAGTTTGTTTTGGAACTCAAAGCTAAAAATTAGAATTTTGGTTCTATATGCACCCTTTGGTGTTCTCCACTTAACAAATGACCATGAAGCAATAAAATGTATTGATTCACTATGGAGAAGAAAGTTGTGGAAAACTATTTGTAAATGATGAGCAAAATTCTTAATATATTTAAAGTTTTATCACCTCAAATGTTTTCCAAACAATATAATATGAATAGTTGTCTCTGAATCCATACAGTTTTCAAATCAGAGGAAATGACAACATGAGATTTAATATAACATAGAAAAACAGGAACCGATTTAAAACTCATCAGGTGTTTGTTTGTTTGTTGGTTGGTTTGTTGGTTTGTTTAGAGACAGGGTCTAGCTCTGTCACCCAGGCTGGAGTGCAGCGGTGCGATCATAGATCACTGTCATCTTGAGTTCCTGGGCTCAGGTGATTTACCTTGGTCTCCCAAGTAGGTGGGACTAAAGGTGTGTGCCACCATGTCTGGCTTTTTTTTTTTTTTTCTAAGAGACATCTTGCTACGTTGTGGAGGCCAGTCTCCAACTCCTAGCTTCCAGCAGTCCTCCTGTCTTGGCCTCCCAGTGGATGATAAGTTTTCCGATCAGATTTAGTGCTTTTCTGGAAAAATCATTAGACAACAATTCCAAAGCTAAATATTAAGTGTGTGCCTAAAAATTTAGCAAACTTAATGGAAAAGGTCCGCAGAACTCTTTTAAGATCAAACAGTACAATACTAAAAATAAAAATGCTAATGGAAAAAGAGGGTGTGGGGAAATCAAATCACCTATCCTATATGCATATTGGAGGTGGAAAGGACATACCTGGGGCATATGCAAAATTCTCAGGCGCCAAGTAGAGTAAATAAGTATGTGGTAATTATTCACAGTGTCAATGCATGTAACTGAACATATGATCAGTACTTAAATGCTGGATATAATATATTATATTATCAGGTCATGACTTATGACCTGATAAAACCATCTGTACGTCCTTAAATGTCCTTAAATGCTAGATGTAAGCTTGGACATTTGCCTATGTTTATGTGAATGATATTCCTTCTTTCTTCCTGGGTTTTTGTCCCTCCTTTATTTTGTTCTGTTTATGGTGATGATGTTCTGCATTAGGTAGGATCAGTGAAATATAAACATAGATTTGTGAACGTATAAATGAGACTATCCAAAACATTTCCACTCAAATTAAGACTTTATATTTTGAGATACACTGGAATCAGTGATGTCAATTTGGAAGCTCAGATTTTCCTAGCAATGAATAGTGCGGCTTAGACAGAATGTCAATTTCAACAGTGAAATTCATTGATAGATTCTTTGAATTTAACTCAGTGGCTCAAGTTCAGTTTGGAGTAATGCCAGAGATATGTCTTTGCCCTAAGAATAGTCTATTTCCTCACACCTGAAATATATTCTTACCTCCTTTCCTTTTTTTCTCCAGACTGTTCAAAATATGTCCTTTAGCTACTAGTCTAAATAACAACCAATTCTAGAATATAGTTTTCTCTCAAAGTTCATTCTGTTGAAATATTTTAGCTAGTTAACATTTAAAATAAAGCTTGCCCTGAGGCTTTGAAAAGTGAAAATGGACGTCTATATAGATAAAGTATCAAATTTATTACTATCATGTAAAATTTTACAGTCAGTGATTATTTCCTTTGGAATAAGATGTATGTACTTCACCTCCGAGGCAAGACCTCATATTCAGCCATATTTCAAATTCTGTTTTTCACATAGATGCACATTTCAATATGTTAATATGTAATTTAGGAAACAATTTGGTTATCTCTAATAGGATTACAAAATTCTTTCTTACATGTACACAATGCAGGTTGAGAATTTTCTGAGTGGACATGGATTTTATAAATCATTACCAGAAAAGTCTCAAGTACTTTATATCTGTCTTCTAAGTCAATTCTTAATAATTTTCCAAGTAAAAATCCATTATGATTAGCTTGACATCTCATAAAAACAATTGTGTCGAAATTTTTTCCTCCCAGTGTACCCCCACTGATGTAGTTCAATTATATGAACTACTGTTTATATGAACTGTCTAATGACTTGAGAAATGTTTTGACTTGTGTTCTAACCATAACAAAAAGAAAATTAGAACTTTTGATAATTATGACTTTATGGTTTAGTTCCAGTTTGTTTATTTCTTATTTTTTATTTTTATAACTTCACCTTTGATTTTAGATTCAGAGGGTACCTATGCAGGCTTATTATCTGGGTGTATTGTGTGATGCTGAAGTTTGGGGTCCTACTGATTCTGTCACCTAGGTACTGAGCACAGTACCAGTAGTTTTTCAGTTCTTGATCCCCTCCCTCTCTCCTGGCTTTAGTAGTCTGCAGTGTCTATTGTTACCATCCTTATGTCCAGGTTCCCATTTTTATGTCCATGTTTAGCTCCTACTTATCAGTGAGAACATGTGATATTTGGTTTTCTATTGCTGCATTAATTTGCTTAGGATAATGGCTTCTAGTTGCATCCATGTTGCTGCAAAGGACATGCTTTCATTCCTTATTATGACTGTATAGTATTCCATTGTGTATATGTACCATCTTTGTTTTATCCAACCCACCATTAATGAGCATCTCGATTGATTCCATGTCTGCTATTGTGAGTAGTGCTGCAATGAACATACAAGTACATGTGTCATTTTGGTAAAATAATTTATTTTATTTTGGATATGTACCCAATAATGAGATTGCTGAGTTGAATGGTATTTGTGAATTATTAGAGATATATCCAAACTGCTTTCCACATAGCTGAAAAAAATTAACATTCCCACTAACAGCATATAACTGTTCTCTTTTCTCCACAGGCTCACCAACATTGGTTGGTTGTTTTTTGACTTTTTCTCTTTTTTTTTTTTTCTTTTATTGAGATGGAGTTTCGCTCTTGTTGCCCAGGGTGGAGTGCAACGGTGTGATCGCAGCTCCCTGCAATCTCCTCCTCCTGGGTTCAAGCGATTCTCCTGCCTCAGCCTCCCTAGTAGCTGGGATTACAGGCATGCACCACCACGCTCAGCTAATTTTGTAGTTTTAGTAGAGACATGGTTTCACCATGTTGGCCAGGCTGGTTTCAAACTCTTGACTTCAGGTGATCCACCTGCCTTAGCCTCCCAAAGTGCTGGGATTACAGGCATAAGCCATCATGCCCAGCCGTTTTTTTTTGACCTTCTCATAGTAGCCATCCTGGCTGGTGTAAGATGGTATATCATTGTGGGTTTGATTTGCATCTTTCTGAGTGATATTGAGCATTTTTCATATGTTTGTTGACCAATTGTATGTCTTCTTTTGAGAAGCATCTGTTCATGTCTTTTGCCCATATTTTAATGGGATTGTTTTTTGCTTGTTCAATTGCTTAAGTTCCCTATAGATTCTGGATATTAGAACTTTGTCAGATGCATAGTTTGTAAATATTTTCTCCCATTCTGTAGGTTGTCTATTTACTCTGTGGATAGTTTCTTTTGCAGTGAAGAAGCTCTTTGGTTTAATTAAGTCTCACTTGTCTATTTTTGTTTTTGTCATGATCGCTTTTGAGGACTCAGTCATAAATTCTTTGCCAAAGCTGATATCCAGAATGGTATTTCCTAGGTTTTCTTCTAAGACTTTTATAGGTTTAGGTCTTACATTTAAGCTTTTAATCCATCTTGAGTTAATTTTTCTATGTGGTAAAAGGTAGGTGTCCAGTTTTATTCTTCTGCATATTGACAGCCAGTTATCCCACCACCATTTATTGAATAGAGAGTCTTTTTACGATTGCTTGTTTTGTCAACTTGGTCAAAGATCAGATGACTGTTATCGTGCAGCTTTATTTCTGGATTCTCTGTCCTGTCCCTTTGGTCCATGTGTCTGTTTTGGTAGCAGTACCATGCCATTTTGATTACTGTAGCCTTAGAGTATAGTTTGAAGTCAAGTCATGTGATGCCACCAGCTTTGTTATTTTTGCTTAGGATTGCTTTGTCTATTTGGGCTCTTTTTTGGTTATATATATATTTTAGAATAGTTTTTTCTAGTTCTGTGAAAACATAATGTTGGTAGCTTGGTATAGGAATAGTGTTGAATCTGTAAATTGCTTTGAACAATATAGCCATTTTAGCAATATTGATTCTTCTTGTCCATGAGCAAGGAGTGTTTTTCCATTTGTGTCATCTCTGATTTCTTTTGGCAGAGTTTTGTAGTTCTCCTTGTAAAGATCATTCACCTCCTTGGTTAGATGTATTCCTAGGTATTTTATTTATTTATTTTTTCAGGTACTATAAATGAGATTGTATTATTGATTTTGTTCTCAACTTGATTGTTATCGATGAATAGAAGTGCTACTGATTTTTTTTAATTGATTTTGTGGCCTGAAACTTTATTGAAGTTGTTTATCAGTTTCAGGGCCCTTTTGGCAGATTCTTTAGGGTGTTCTAGGTATAGAAGCACATCATCAGTTAAGAGAGATAATTTAACTTCTTTTCCTGTCTGAATGATTTTTATTTATTTCTCTTGCTTGATTGCTCTGTCTAAGACTTTCAGTATATGTTCAACAGCAGTTGTTAAAGTGGGCATCCTTGTCTTGTTCTAATCTTAGAAAAAAGGCTTTCAATTTTTCCCTGTTCAATTTGATATAAGCTGTGGGTTTGTCATCTATGGCCTTTATGTTATTGGGGTGTATTGCTTCTATAACCAATTTGTTGAAAATATTTATTATGAAGGTATGTTGAATTTTATTAAGTGCCTTTTTAGCACCTATTGCAATGATCATAGGGTTTTGCAACATCCTTGCATCCCTGGGATGAATGCCTCTTAATCATGGTGAATAATCTTTTTAATGTGTTGTTTGAATTGGGTTTCTAGTGTTTTGTTAAGGATTTTAGCAACTGTGTTCATCAGGGATATTGCCCAGTAGTTTTCTTTTTCTCTTGCTGTGTCCTTGTCTGCTATTGGTATCAGGGTAATGCTGGCCTCATGGAATGAGTTTGAAAGTATTCCCTCCTCTTAAATTTTTGAGATAGTTTGAGAAGAATTGGTATTAGTTCTTCTTGAAGTGTGTGGTAGAATTTATTAGTGAATCCATCACATCTGTGGATTTTCTTTAATGGGAGACTTTTTATTATTGCTTCAATCTTCTTACTGTTTCTTCGTAGTTCAACCCTGGTAGGTCGTGTGCGTCCAGGAATTTATTAATTTCTTCTAGATTTTTCAATGTGTTGCATATAGCTGTTCATATTAGTCTGTAATTATCCTTTGTATTTCTGTGGTATCAGTTGTAATGTTCCCTTTTTAGTTTGTATTTTTATTTATTTAGGTCTTCTTTTTTCTTAGTCTGGCTAAAGGTTTGCCAATTTCGTTTATCCTTAAAAAAAAAACCACAGCATTTAGTTTTGCTGATCTTTTATATTTGTTTTGTTCTCAATTTTATCTATTTCTATTCTGATCTTTTTTCTTTCCTTCCTTCTACTAATTTTGGGTTTGGTTTGTTCTTGCTTTTCTAGTTCCTTCAGGTGCATCATTAGGATTTTTATTTGAAATCTTTCTACTTTTTGGATGTAGGCATTTATTGCCATAAACTTTCCTCTTGTACTGATTTTGCTGTATCCCATAGGTTCTGGTGTGTTATGTTTCAATTTTCATTTCTTTCAAGAAATTTTTAAATTTCCTTCTTACTTTCTTCATTGACTCAGTTGTTCAGGAGCATGTTGCTTAATTTCCATGTATTTGTACAGTTTCCAAAGTTCCTTTTGTAACTCATTTCTAGTTTTATTCCCTTATGATCAGAAAAGATACTTGATATGATTGCAACATTTTAAAAGTTGTTGAGAGTTATTTTGTGGCCTAACATATGGTCTATCCTGGAGAGTGTTCTAGGTGCTGATGAGAAAAATGTGTCTGCTAAAGCAGTTGAATGAAATATTCTGTATCTGTTAGGTCCATTTGGTAGACTATAGTTTAACTTTGACATTTCTTTGTTGGTTTTCTGTGTAGACAATTTGTAGGTTCCTTTCGATCTTGGACTATTACTAAACAGATGCACTTGATTATAATTATACATAATTTACTTCATACTTATTTAAATACTTCTGGAGATTAAATTTCCAGAAGTGAATTTCCTAGGTCAATGGTGTTTGTCTTTATAACTTTGGTAGCTATTGCTCATTTATTTTCACAGAGGTGTATCACATTATACTCCCTAAGTAATACATGGGAGTTAGCCTTTACCCACAGTCACACCAATAGAGTACATAATCAGATTTTTGCATTTTTGCCAATCTGAGAGGTGAACAATGGTATCGCAATGTAGTTTTATTTTGTATTGATATTAATAGTAATTGGAGAGATTTTCTTTTTAACTTTTAAGAACTATTTGTTTTTCTTTTCTGTAAATGGTCTATTCATATCCTTTGGTCATTTTTCTTAGATTTTTATTTTTGCCTTATTGATCTCTATATACTCTTGTACTAGAAAGATTAACTCTTTTTAATATGAGCTGCAGAGGAATTTTTAAAAATATGTTGTTGCTTGATAGGACTTTCTCTTCTGATTTGTTGGTCTACAGAATTGATCCTGAGTTTCTCTAGCTTTATTAGTATAATGAGTTATATATTAACTGATTTCGTAATGAATTACCACATTGTTTTCATTTTGGAGTTTCACAACATTTAATATCTTGTTGAAATACTTCACTTCATTGTTCTTGTTTTTTAGAGATTTCTTAATATTATTTGTTTTCCCAAATGACATTAGAATAAGCTTTTCTGCTTCCTAAATAAAAACCTATTTTTACTGATGTATTATAGGCCTTTCTCACATTGCTATAAAGAAATACTTGATACTGGGTAATTTACAAAGAAAAGAGGTTTAATTGGCTCATGGTTCTGCAGGCTGTACAGGAAGCATGGTGCTGGAATCTGCTCGGCTTTTGTAGAGGTCTTGGGAAACTTACAATCATGGCAGGAGGCAAATGGGGGGCAGGCACCTCACATGGCAGGCCAAGAGAGAGCAAGGAATGAGATGCTACACACTTTTAAACGACCAGAAATCGTTTGACCAGAACTCACACACGATTGCAAGGACAGTACCAAGAGGGATGGTGCTAAACCATTTATGAGAAATCCATCCCCATGATCCAATCAACTTCCACCAGGCCCCATCTTCGACATTGGGAATTACATTTCAATATGAGATTTGGGCAGGGACACATATCCACATTTTATCACTTGAAATCATATTAAATTTGTGCATCAATTTAAGGATAATTAACATTTTCTTGATATTAAATATTATTCAAGTATTTTTGTCGTTCAGGAATGTAGGTCTTGAACTTTTTTTGGTAATGTATAAATTTATTGCAATTTTAGATTTCAGATATTTGTTTCTTGTATTAATTTTCCACCAGACTACCATACTAATGTATCCAAATATTCATATCAAGTAAAAAATTATGTAACTTGAAAGTATGATAGTAATAATTTGCATCTTCTTTCCTATTTTTATATCTGCCAAATCTTGGTATTAATGAAAGTAACTATGGTGTTGCTAAATCTGAGTTTGACTTTCAGGCTGAGATTGCTGTATTTCATTACATTAAGTATCTTTCCACCATTGTTTTCTTTAGTTTTTTTAAAACTTAAGAATAAGAATGTTGTAAATGTCTTTACAGGGTTTAAGGAGATAATCTTCTTGTTTTTCCTTTAGCTTTATTAATAAAATGAATTGTATATTAATAAATTTGCTAGTATAGACCCATTTTTGCTCTATGTGAACCCTACTGTTCATAATGTGTTATTATTTAATATGCTGTTAGAATCCATTGGCAGTATTTTATGATTTTTGTATTAATTTTTTAAGACTGAATATTTTGTGTATGCAATCCTAACCTAGTTTAATATTAATATGATAATGTCATCACAAAAAATGATAATATCTCCCATGCCGCTTTTTTGATTTGGTTTTTGTTTTCTATGCACTGAGCTAGTTTAAATAGCATTGGAATTATCTACTAAAAAGTATTGATAGAATTTCCCCATGAGATTACCTTCTTTTGTGAATTTCAGATGTTTAAGCTTTTTCTCTATTTCTCCTATTAAAATCTATTAGTTTCCATTTTTGTTCCTTTCTGGGATTAGGTTGAATAAGTAATATTCTCCCAGAAAATTATTCATTTAATCTAAATTTGTAAATTAATTTAAGCAATGCCTCTCTTATAATGTGCTTATTTTCCCTATTTTGTGAATATCCTTCTGCATATGTTTTTCTTTTCATAGCCATACCTTCTTGTGTTTTCTTGATTAATTGGTATTCCTCTCCCTCACCACAACAAACTTGACTTATGTATCGATGTAACTGTCATTTTATGTTTTTTAACTATTAATTTCAGCTTTTTTCTTTGTTAATTGCATACCGCTCTTTATTTTAGATCCATATCGTGTACTTTCATGACACTTTTTAGTCTTATTATTGATTTAGCTACTTTCTTTCTAATTTTTAAATTGATCTACAGTTTAAAGCTATGAATTTTTCTCTCTGCACTGTTTTGGCAATTTCCCAAAAGTCTTGATCTGGAGCTTTTAAAAATCATTCTTGTAAAGGAAATTTTACCAATTCAGTTTGTATTTCTCTTTATCCTAAAAGTAATTTCAGATAAATTTACTTTAAACTTGCCAGGTAATTGAGTCTTTTCATTTTCTGAGTTTTTTAATTGATTTTTAGTCTTATTGGATTATACTCAGATACTATGGTCAGCAATATATACATTTTGGAGATATTAAAGATTTTGTGTAGTTATAGTCAACATTTTATGAGCATTTCTTTTGAAAGCTATAATCTTTATTTCAAGTCACCGCATTAAACATTTATGTTAGATTTACCGTCTTAATTGATATATTTGTCCACTTGATCTGTCATGGACTTAGAGAGGTTAATAAAACTTCTGCCACAGGATATTTCTCTCTCCTTATAGTCTCTGTAATGTTTGCTTTATGAGTGTTGGTGTGGCATTATGTTGTGAACAACAATTCATAAATGTTTTATCTTTATTGTGAATTTTTCAAATTATTGACAAAACTATCAAGTGATAACAAATTAGGTAGAAGGAAGAAAGCTGCTAAATCTATAATTGTTCACGGAAGAGAACTAGTAGAATAAAGGAAAAGAAAAATTTAAATTAAAACCTTAAATATCAAAGTACTAAATAAAAAATAATGGGTAAAAAAGCAAATCATCTCATGTTGAAAGACTTTTTAAAAAAGCTTTAGAAATAGAAAATATGACATTAAATGACATTGAATTAAGACCAGACATATTTGTCAGAGTAATAAATATCAATAGATTCAATTCACATATTGAAAGATAAAGTCATCAGACTGTACTACAAAGCAGAGGCTCAATTAAAATAAATAACTCAGAAAAAAATAGAATAAAAGGATGAGCAAAAGTATAGAAATTGGAAAATAAAGTAAGATGAAATCTTTATATATGACAAGGTGGAATTCAGACCAAAAAAAACGATAAGAAGGATACTTTTGTCAATAATTTTAACTTTCTTGATATTCACTTTGTATTCTTAGATTTGATTATACTTGTTTTACCTGATCTATCATGTTTAAATTATGGATAGTAAGTAAAACTTCGTTAACTCCCCTATTTGTTTAGTTATTTATTTTTACACTTTCACATGTCATTTCTTATTTACTATTACCTTAATCTCCACATTTGTTTAGTCTCATTCCTATAATTAAATACATTCAATAGTCATAATATGTCATTTTGTTATAGTTTCACCAGTCATCTCTTGGCTGACTTAAGTTCTTTTTCAGGTAATGAAGAATTAATGGGAAAAATATCAATATATTTATGTATGATATTGATCAATATCATATATCTATCATCTATATATCATATAGATATCATATAGATATATATCATATAGATATATAGATGATAGATATATGATATTGATCAATATCAGTAAAACTTATACAGTTTGACTTAGTCAAACATAGCATTCATGTATCATGTTTTTTTTTTTCCTCTGAGTATTATACAGGTATTTCTATATTAGTCTCTGTCATTGAATGGTTGCATTTGATACATTTGAAGCCAATCTGACATTTCTTTCTTTATTCTCACTTAACCCTTTTTTGAGTGGAACTTCAGTTTTTTCTCTAACCTTAAAATCCAAAAATTTTAATAGGCAGTAACCAAAATTGACCATTCTGAGTTAATTCCTCCCAGCTAACTCAGAGGATGTTGCATTTTTTCAATGTAGATTCAAATCATTTTTATTTCCTCAAAGTTATCTTGAATCATAACTAAGAAATTTCTTCTCATGCTTTCCTTCTTTGGAAACTCATTCTGATTATGATGGAACTTATTTATCTGTTCACTAAATTTGTCATTTTATCTCTAAACTATTTAAAATATATCTCTTTGTTTATTTTTTCTCACAACTATCTTTTGTCCCTTGCTAGTTTTTCCACAGTATCCTGCCTTTCTTGCAGTTTTTCAAATCTTTTTTTCTTTCTTTTATGTGTTTTATTTTTGTTTTCTAATTCTTTCCTGATTTCTGCATGCTCATTTTCATCCCGCCTATTGTTAAGATATGTTAATCCTATTCCTACATTTTTACTTGGCTTTTTCCAAGCACATGGAATATTATTTCATTATGCTTCTGTTGTTCTCTTTATGTATTCATTTTCATTACATTTCTCGTCCACTTTTAGGCAGTCTTTTCCTACTGCATATTTTTCATTTTTTGTAGATTTCTCCCATTTTTCGTGGAAAATCTTTGTGTTACTGCTAATACCCAGTTCTTTTTTCATTGTTCATCACTGAATATGTTGAATTTTCCTGGATTAGCAATTTGGGGAAGGTACCTAAGAAGGAGGCTAGGAGAGAAAGGGTACAGTAGCCCTTCAGATTTTTCATTTGCTCACTACTTCCATCTCTTAGGGGTCCTGTTGATTCTTTCTATGGATGTGCCTCCTTTTTCTGCAGGATACATAATATAACCGCTGCTCTAAAAATGGCCCTGCTCTCTTGTATTCTATACCCTTAATTGTATCAAGGGTGTAGCTTTTGAAATTCAAATTGGGCACCTTGTCTTTATTTTAGATAATTTTTTTTTAAACTGGAACTTCAGTAGATATTCCATCACTTGAGCTTTTACCACTCTTTTCTGATTTTTTTCAGTTCCTCCTATGCAGATTCCACCCAATGTCATCATTATAGGCAGAAGAACCATTGGGGACAAAAAGAGAGGATCATTAGGTTCTCATAATGAATTACTTGAAATGAGAGAATAAATATTAGAAGTAAGGTTTCAAAGGTATGCCTCGACTGGTACACTATGAATTTTAATAAGTTAATGAGAACTGTATATTTTTAAGTGCTAGATTTTTAAAAATTAATCATTTTGCATAATTAATCAGACTCTGCTAATTAATTCTATAAAACTATATGCAAAATACATAAAATATTTTTGAAATTAAAATAAATTTGGACTAATAAAGAGGAGTTAAAATGATAATTAGAACCTTTCATTGATGCAACAACAATATGTGCTCTTTAAGAAAAATCTGGAAAATATAGATAGGAATAAGGCATAAGTTAAAATATTTAACATTTTGGCCATAGTTAAATATACGTACATACATGTTATTGTTTTAAAACTAGAAGCACACTCAAAATATTGTGATCTCCATTTTAATCTTTTTGTGTATATATATATATTCTTTTAAATAGGATTTTTATAATGGCTGCAGAGTATCCCTTCACATGCAATGGTGTAATTTGTTTCTATCAGTTCTCTATTACAAGATATTCAGGTAGTTTTGACACTGAAAATTGTATTGTGTTAATTGTCCTAATGAAGCAGGATATTTCCCTGACCCGTTCTCGGAACTCGTGACAGGGATGCCTCGTTTACTCAGCCGCCTCGCTGCTCTCAACTCCTCGCGGGAGAGAGTGCACGAGCGAACGAGTACGGGAGCCGGAATGAATGAGTGCTGGAATCGGCTGGCCACTTCGGTGCTGGTAGATCCAGCTCCACGCACTCGGACCTGCAGCGTTCCACCCTTCGTGGGAGGGAGCGCACAGGTGAGCCGGTGTAGGAACTAGTCCCACGCTTTAGAACCGGCAGGAGTGAACTCCATGCAGGCCCCACAACAGAGTCCAAGCGGGGGTGCCTGCGACTCTCAAAGCCCCAGAGGCCATGTTACTGTGCTCTTTTAGCTCTGCTGTCCGCAGGCGGCGTAAGTGTTAATAGCCCAGTGGGGCCTCTGCCTTTTCACACGAGGCAGCTGCCTTCCACCAGCTAGAGCAAAGGGCCAGTGTGACGCCAGATTCTTCTCGAAGTTACGCTGTCAAGCTGTCCCCCTGAAGTCAAGCCACTTCTATGCCTAGCTGTATCCTGTCTACTGGCGGAGTCTTGGGTTTATACAGGCACAGGATGGGGCGGGGTGGGGCCGTGGGTGGTTTAGGAAAAGGGAACATTTCAGCAGGAAAATAGGGATAGAAGTTCTCCCTTTGGGCTATGGTTTCAGGTTTTTCAGCTTCAGGGTGGGAATTCCTGGGGACCCACTCTGTTCTGCCTAGATTTTCTCTGCCCACTGTTCCTTATCACTAATACACAAATCTTGGTGTACTTCAAATAGTGTAATCCAAATAGTGTAATCCAATTTAGATAAATTGGAAGTAGTAAAATTTCTGGGACAGAAAACAATGCATATTTCCCATATATCTTCTTAAATTGTCCTCTAGAAAGATTTTATTACTTATTTATTATCATTATTCAACAATTGGCTGATTTCCTTTTCTTTGAATCTTTAATGAAAATAAGCATAATTTTAAATCATTTTGCAGATTTGATATATAAAATATGGTCTCATCTTTATAGTGTGAAACATTAGTGAGATTGAGGTGTTTTTGTTTGTTTTGTTTCCTTTTCCTGAATTCATGGGGCACAGACATTTCTCCTTTATAAACTGCCTGTCCGTGCTTTGTGGCTGGGTTGCTCTTGGTGCATTGTCCTTTTTCTGTGTAAAAACTCTTAGTGAAAACTCTTTCATATGGGACAGATACCACTCGTCTTCCCCATCTGGTTTGCCTTGCAATTTTGTCTATCTTTTTAATACAGAATTTTAAATGTTTATAAATCTGTTGGTATGTTCCTTTGAATTTTCTTCTGTTTTATACTTAGAAATTTCTGTTTTGAAAATCATGAGTATGTAAATATAATTTTTTCATTTTTGCATTTTGGAGATGTCATAATTAAGAGGTGATAATTGTGACATGATCTGAGGACTGTTTCTGTATTTACTATCATATCTCATTTGTCTCACTGATGTTTCTTTTACTAGAATTAGTCTCATGTACTGCACTTTATAATATGCTATATTATATAAAACATATAAGATACTATTACAAGATAATATAGCATATTCCTCACTATATTTTCTATTTCAAAATTTACTGTGTTCACCCATATATTCTACATAAATTTTAAAACATTTTGTCATGTCCCAAAAAATAGTGCCTTGGAATTTTTATTTTGACATTACTAAAACTAAAATATTATTTAGGGATAATTGATTAGAAGCAACATGATATTTCTCTTTCTAATTTTTTAATATTTTTCTTTAAATTGCTTTGTAGTCTTTTTCATCTAATATATACACACACATATTTGATTTTTCCTATATATTTTGTATTTTATGTCTGGCTTATTTTACATTCTTTTTTTTTTTTTTTGACACGGAGTCTCACTCTGTCATCCAAGCCAGAGTGCAGTGGCACCTTCTCGGCTCACTGCAACCAATTCTCCTGCCTCAGCCTCCTGTTTAGCTGGGACTACAGGTGTGCACCACCATGCCTGTCTAACTTTTGTATTTTTAGTAGAGATGGGGTTTCACCACGTTGGTCAGGCTCGTCTCGAACTCCTGACCTCGTGATCCACCCACCTTGGCCTCCCAAAGTGCTGGGACTACAGGTGTGAGGCTGGGCGCGGTGGCTCATGCCTGTAATCCCAGCACTTTGGGAGGCCCAGGCGGGCCAATCACTTGAGGTCGGGAGTTCAAGCCCAGTCTGACCAACATGGTGAAACCCCATCTCTACTAAAAATACAAAAAAGTTAGCTGGGCGTGGTGGCACGTGCCTGCAATTCCAGCTACTTGAGAGGCTGAGGCAGAATAATTACTTGAACCTGGAAGGCGGAGGTTGTGGTGAGCCAAGATCACGCCATTGCACTCCAGCCTGGGCAACAAGAGTGAAACTCTGTCTAAAAAACAAAAACAAAACAAAACAAAACAAAAACAATATGAAAGCAACCTATTTCTTTTAAAAGTATTTTTAAAACTTTCAACAATTATATGGGTTTTTTGGGTACATTTCTCTTTAGAGATTCTATTGTGAAAATATTGTATTAATTGTTTGGCCTTTTTGAGCTTTTAGCTTCATTTTAAAATAAAAAACTGCTTAATATTTTTGTTCATTTTATTTTAAATAAAAAATGTCATTAACTATAACTCTCAAGTTGATATTTCACACAAAAATAAAATAATAATAGAGATGGATAGATTTTTATCCTCATTCTTTACATTATAAATATTAATTACCATATGATAGTATATAGCATTTTATCTACTGAAGTATTTGATTACTTATATTACAAATGGCTTTATAATGTAGGCCCCAGATTTCTAAATTAGTAGTGTCTATTTTTATAGATCAAAATATCATGTCCAGTCACAGTGGCTCATACCTGTAATCTCAGCACTTTGGGAGGCCAAGGCTGATGAATCACTGGAGCCCAGGAATTCAAGACCAGCCTGGCCAACATGGTGAAACCCTATCTCTACTAAAAAGACAAAAACTAGCTGGGAATGGTGGTGCATGCCTGTAGTCTCAGCTACTTGAGAGGCTAAGGCGCAAGAGTCACTTGAACCCAAGAGGCAGAGGTTGCAGTGAGCTGAGATCATGCCACTGCACTCCAGCCTAGGCAACAGAGCAAGACTTCATGCAAAAAAACCCCCCAAAAAACTAATGTTTTTATTTATATTTTAGATTAGTGGGATGGTTTGGCCATGAACTCAGCACCAGATTTAAGATGGATAACAGTAAGTATATTAATTTTACCTAATAAGTCATTGTATTTTAACTTTATTTCAATGTTCATTTGTCTTTGTGTTATGTGTGATGTATATGCCCCATGGAGAGTGTGCTTCAAAAAATGTCACTGAGAATTCTCAAATAAGAAATGACATTTCTGGAGTGTAAGACTAAGAGTTTATAGGTTTTAGCATGATTTTGAGTCTATCCCTTAGTAGGGAGGTAAAAGAAAATGAAGTCCAAGGTAAGGGTCATGTGGCTTGGCCAATATAGAGTGCCTGAAACATGGGGCATGGAGGGTAGGAGGAAATTTGGGGCTTGGAGTCAGATCCAGAAAGACTTGGGTGTTAATCACACTTTGCTGCTTAATAGTTTTTTGACCCTGCACAAGTTACATCATCTTGTGTCGTTGTTTCTTTCCACTTATCTAATGTAAATAATAAAACCTATTTAAAGATTTGGTTTTAGGGTTAGTCAAGTTCAAAACAATAAGCCAAGTAGGACATAGCAGTACTGTAATCAATACTCATTTTCCCTCCTCTTTTTTCCTAAATATTTTCCTTTTGTGGCTTTTGCCATGTACCAAAGAGTATAGCAATTCCTGAGAGCAGTTAACCCTAGCAGATAGAAGTGAAACTCTACCATGCAGAGCTTCTTTTTCCTGCGTGACTATTTCTCAATCACATGGGACGTGGAAAGATCATAAGTGCTTTGAGAGTTCAACATAAACTTGATCCTTCAGATTGCTTTAAACCCTGAGATACCGTTTTAAATTTGTTTCCATTTTTTATTGATTTTATTTTTTTTGTTTTTGGAACAGGGTCTTGCTCTGTCAACTAGGTGGGAGTACAATGTTGCAGTCAAGCTCAGTTCAGCCTTGATATCCCTGGCTCAAGCAATCTTCTCACCTTAGCCTCCTAAGTAGCTGGGACTAGAGGTGTGCACCACTGTGACCGGATGGTGATGATGATGATGATGATGATGATGATGATGATGATGATTTAGTGGAGATGAGGTCTTGCTATGTTGCCTAGGCTGGCCTGAGATAATATTTTGTATATATAGGTGCTCTTTGACTTACAGTGGGGTTATTTCCTGATAAGCCCATCATAAGCTGAAAATATCTGAAGTAAAAAATGCATGTAATACACCTAATCTATAGAACATCATGGCTTAGCCTAGCCTACCTTAAAACACATTCAAAACACTTACATAGCCTAGAGTTGGGCAAAACCATCTAACACAAATCCTATTTTATAATAAAGCATTCAGTATATTATATGATTTATTGAATACTTTACTAAAAGTGAAAAACAGAATGGGTGTATGGGTACTCGAAGTATGGCTTCTACTGAAGGTGTACCACTTTTGTATCACTGTAGAATTGAGCAATTTTAAGTCAAACCATCGTTAAGTCAGGGACCATTGGTATTCAAATGTGTAGCAACCAAATTGCAAGATGGGATATTCCAATCAAGTCAGGTTACCTGTATTTTACCTTGGCTGCTAAAATAATGAGATCTGTTATTATACCAGTTATTTAAATTCTTTGAGATGGGTTTTCTTATTTGGAAATAAAAGAATTGAATTTGATCAGGGGTAGCAAACTTTTTCTGTGAAGGACCAGATAGGACATATTTTAAGCTTTCTGGGCTATATAGTCTCTGTGGCGAATACTCAGTTCTGTCATTGTGGTGGTAAAGCAGCCATAGGTGATACACAAATGAAAGATTTTGGCTATGTTTTCCTAAAACTGTATTCTAAAAAAGCAGGGCCTGGCACAAAGACTCACGCCTGTAATCCCAGCACTTTGGGAGGCAAGGCAGATGGATCGATTGACCACAGGAGTTTCAGACCAGCTTGGGTGACATAGTGAGACCTCGTCTCCATAAAAACTACAGAAATTAGCCAGGAGTGGTGGCATGCATCTGTAGTCCCAGCTACTTGGGAGCCTGAGGTGGGAAGATCACCTGAGCCCAGGGAGGTCAAGGCTGCAGTGAGCCATGATTGAGCTGCTGTACTCCAGCCTGGGTGACAGAGTGATACTCTGTCTCAAAAACAAAAACAATACTAGTGGGTCAAATTTGGCTCACAGGCCATATGGCCATATATATTAGTCTTTTCACACTGCTATAAAGATACCACCTGAGACTGGGTAATTTGAAAAGGAAAGAATTTTAATTGACTCACAGTTTCACCTGGCTGGGGAAGCCTCAGGAAACTTACAATCACGTCAGAAGGCGAAGGTAAAGCAAGGCTCATCGGAGGTGGTGGCAGGTGAGAGAGAGAGAGAGGGCATTAAAAACTGCTGTTTTTAAAACCATCAGATCTTGTGAGAACTCCTTCACTATCACGAGAACAGCATGGGGGAAACTGCCCCCATGATCCAGTCATCTCTCATCAGGTCCCTCCCTCCACATATGGGGATTACAGTTCAAGATGAGATTTGGGTGGGGACACAGAGCCAAACCATATCACCATAGTTTGCTTACTCCTGGATTTAATGACTATATAAAAAGTCATCATTTTTTAACATTCTTTTAGTCAGTCATAGTGTTATCTCTGACTAGCTATCTTAACCCTATTGAATTTAACTTGCTGCAGTTCAGTCTGCTTAATTTTAATTAGTAGAGCATCTGTTATTAATTTACCTTTTTTATATATTATACTTAGGCAGATCTTTTTTTTAAAGCCCCCTCTGTTGTATGTGTGTGTGCATGTGTGTCTCTGTGTGTGTTTTGTAAGATAAACCACTTGACCTAACAATCCTAGAGCTAAAAGTCACCTTCATAGGTCATTTCATTCATATTTCTGCCTTTGGGCGACAGTACAATTACATGCCACTAAAAGCTGATGCTCTCTCTCATTGACATGGTTTCATAATAGAATAGCAACAGTTGAGCAGAACAAGGAATCCTGGCTTGGGAATAGGAAGGCAGAGAATGGGGTCCAGAAAAACTTCCAGAAGAGGTCATTTTTACCTTGGGTCTAAGATTTCTGGTGTTCTGCTAAGAAGGTGGGGACAAGGGAGGCGGGAACTGCTGGTAAAGGGGAAATAACGTCGATATTTCAGTTCCATGGAGTTGATCTTAAATATCTCAGGAATTCTACCCAGGAGTAAAAGTTTACATTTTGCTCTTTTACTCTCCAGTACTTTAGTATCTTTATGGACACTTTTCAAGTTACCTTCTATGATAATGACATGATATTAATTTCTCAGAACTGCAGTTAATCCCTGGGGTCTGTGGATTCCGAATTTCAAATCCTCCCATTTTGTTGGTCTGTTCCTTACATGCTAGTTTAGAGGTAAGTGATGTATGTTTCAACCTTCCCACATCTTTGCCTTTTTTCTTGATCTGATTGTGACAATTTGTAGTACTTTCTCTGCTACACAGCAAGATGATACATGTACACTGTGCATGAACAAGGGACAGAAGGCATCATTCCCCTTTAGGACAGTGATGATGTGGCAAATACTCAGTTCCATCATTGCAGTGGTAAAGCAGCCGTAGGTGATACATAAATGAAAGATTGTGGCTATGTTTTCATAAAACTGTGTTTTAAAAAAGCAGGGCCTGGCACGAAGACTCACGCCTGTAATCCCAGCACTTTGGGAGGCAAGGCAGATGGATCAATTGACCACAGGAGTTTGAGACCAGCCTGGGTAACATAGTGAGATCTCGTCTCTATAAAAGCTACAGAAGTTAGCCGGGAGTGGTGACAGTCTCCCTTCATTCATGTCACCAGCCCCCAGCACAATGCTTGGCACATTGTTGGCACATAGTAAATATTAAATAGAATTCTTTTGGGGAGATACACTTTTTACTCCACTTCGTATCTTTTTAAACATGAAAAACTTTCTTAACTTTCTCTTGGTCTCTCTGTATACTAAATAAGCATGCAATATTTAGTTCTTCATAAATTCACTTGTTCAACATAAATTTATTGAGAGTGTGCCTGATGTGATTACTGGGGATTATACTTTTCTAGTTCATTATAGGTTAATGAACTGACCAAGTACCATGTGACAAAGCTAGGAAAGACTTACTTGAAGGGAAAAAAAAAGAATAATCAGAGTAAACCGAAGATTAAAAAAGGTTGTCTCATGAAGTATGGTGGTTTAATGATTTTTTTTTAAATTGGGACTTCTACGCCATTATATCCATTTATAGTCTCAACTATCACTGACTCAATATTTTCCTTTAAATTAATTTATATTTTTATTTAGGTAAATTTAGCCTCACCCTGAAATGATAAATATACATAACAAGAAAATGAAATTGTGATTCCTTAGATACTATTATTTAGTAGTAGACTAAATGCAGTCAAGAAAAAATATATGGGTTATATAGTATAGAATTCATAATAATGTAAATATATAAAGTAAATATATATTTTGTATACATATATTTAAAATATATTTTAGTTAAATGCGCATACATATTTCTAACAGTGGTTTTACATAGAACTATTCAAACAAGGATTTGAAATTTTTTCCTGTCTCCTTCAAAAATCATGTAGTTTTTGATTTTTTAGCAAAAACTTATAGAGGATTTCAGCATCAAATGAGTTGGACAGGATAAAGATTCAAAATTCCTTCTAATCTAAAATTGCATAATTCTGTGAATACTTATAGCAGTTTCTCATTCTGGCCACTGGATGGCAGCATCAAGTTCCTCTGTTTTTATTAAATTTCACCACTGGATAGTGATCATCACCTCATTTCATTCCATCTCAATTTAAAGCGCACCTCCTCAGTTTAACCACTAGATGGAGCTTGTGTTGTTTTCACTTCATGGCAGAATTTTTCTTTAACTTGGAAAACAGACATAATAACGAGATTTTTCAGCTGGTGATACATATTTTGGAAAGTTTTTTTGAGTAAAAATCTGCTTAGTAAATCAGATAATGATATTTGAGTTGTTTTTATAATATCCATTTAGACAAATATTTTATTTAAACATTTTAAAACAAAACAAAGTTTCTGCATTCCTTGCAAGTTTATATCAGGGAGAAGATGTGTGACAGTATCAGAAGCACAAGGACATACCTTAGGAAGAGCTTGTACCTAAAGTAATTTCCTCTGATGGACCATATCTTTGCAAATAACTTCTCAGACACACCTGGAAATTTCCTTTTGGATGCCCTCACTTTGGCACACCTTCTGTAGTGGACTGTTTTTTCTAGTAGTATTCACCCTTCTGCTGTGGGAAAGGAAGCACATTCCTATTTTTCCTGCCACTGTTTTCCTACTACACTGTATTAGAGTCATCTAGATAAAGTTTTTATTTTCAGTTATAATCTGACAACTGATTTATTTTTTCTTTCTAATATCTAAACTTAAACCTCAGTCTCCTGAGTAGCTGGGACTACAGGTGTGCACCACTACACCGGGCTAATTTTTGAAGTTTTGTAGAGACAAAGTCTCACTATGTTTACCCCGTCAATATCTAAACTTAAAATCCTAAAGCCACAAGAAGAATGATATGCACTTCTCTGGATCTTCTAATCACTTACATATTTCCGTTGAGCCTCTTTCTGCTCATTTCACTGCCGAGACTATGTTCTAACCCAAATTATCTTGAGTTAATCAAGTCTTATGTTGGTAAAAGTGTTTTTCAAAATTATTTCTTACTGTAAATTGCAAAATTTTTGAATTACAAACTAATGCATTGAATTGTTTCCCTTTCTGTATCTAACTGTTAAAATGTCCTATTTTTCTAGACATTTATGGGCTTCTCATGTGAGTAAGCATCAGTGAATTAACTATGTTTCTATTAATACTTGCCTTTCTTTAAGTTTTATTATTTATATGTAGAGATGAGGTCTAGCTCTGTCGTTCAGACTGGAGTGCAATGGTATGATCATAGCTTACCATGGCCTCAAACTCCTGGAGTTCAAGTGATCCTCCTGCCTCCGCCTCCCGAGTACTGGGACTACAGGTCTGCGCCACTACACTTGGCTGATCATTATTTATTTATTTTATTTCTTTATTTTTGAGACAAGGTCCCCCTCTGTCACCCCTAGAGTGCAGTGATGGGATCTCAGCTCACTGCAACCTCCGCCTCCTGGACTCAGTTGATCTTCCAACCTCAGCCTCCACAGCAGCTGGGAGTACAATGAGTGCACCACCATGCCCGGCTAATTTTTGTATTTTTTGTAGAGACAGGATTTTGCCATGTTGCCTAGGCTGATCTCGAGCTACCGGCCTCAAGTGATCCTCCACCTCGGCCTCCTGAGTAGCTAGGACTACAGGGCATGCCACTGTACTCAGCTTGTTTTTAAATTTTTTTAGAAATGAAGTCTGGCTATGTTGTTCATGTTAATCTGGAATCTCCTATGTCCATGTTAATCTGGAACTCCCGGCCTCAAGCGATTCTCCTGCCTCAGTCTCCTGTTTGAAATGTTTGTTTTTCGGTGCCATAAAGAAATAGCACTTGAACGTAAATTTAATTTATTTAGTAAGGCCATTTTTACTTCCTGCAGAAAGGGTACACTCGCCAGCAGTTTTGCCACAATAGTACACCAAACAAAGGAGACAGGGTCCTTTATAACCTCACGTGTCCACCCTACTGCTGTGTCTGGTTGCCACTGGCTGGAACAGGACCTTACATTCTGTATTTGTCCTGATTGGCTAGTAACTTAGAACTTTTTAAAAGAGGTAAAGGTAGAGGGGAACAAATGAAGGAGGAAGTAACTTGTGGAATGCTAAGAAAGGTACAAACACTTTTAAATAAGGAAGAGGAACAGGCTGTGACCTAATGCTTGCTTGGACTGGTATGAGCATGCCAGGGCAAATATTTAGGCTAAATTGTGGGAGCTAAGAACTAAAGTATATTGATTTATTTATTACGGCTAGCAGTTATTTAAGAATGTTAGCACAGGTCTTTGAATAAATTTTGCTTGTAAGAGAAGTTACTCTTTATTCCTAATTAGATGGGAAGGAAAGTCTTCGAAGAGGAACCTCTACTTTACTTTTTACACTACTAAGCAGTTGGGATGACAGACATGAACCACTGCACTCAGCCACCTTATCTTTTTAAACCAGTTTATTCCATAGGTGGTTGAAGTTTCAATAAATGAAACATGTAAATGCATGAATCAAACTGCTTCTTTGTTGTCTCTACTTTACTTTTAAGAAATATTCAACACAGTCAAATACGAACTGGAGGAGAGATTCTATACCTAAGAATCAATTATATATAAATAAGACCTTAGATTTTTAATGCAATGACTTTTAAAAAAGATATTAATATGGCTTTTTTTAAAAAAATACATGTGTATATGGTTGATTGATATTAAAAACAGCACGTTATAATCAGTTTCAAACTGTCCTTTTGTTTATATTTTTGGATCCGAATCATTTATACAATAATTCTTAAAATATTGTGGATCAAGGGATGAAACCTGAGGCCAGGAAGCTGGAGGCAAGTACTCTCTCCCTGAATGGACGCAAAGTGTGACCTCACGCAGACAACAACTCCCTTTGGATGTATTTGCCTTATTGTTTAAAGTAAGATGTTTGGACAAGATTATTTAGGGAGGCCGTGCGCAGTGGCTCAAGCCTGTAATCCCAGCACTTTGGGAAGCCAAGACGGGTGGATCACGAGGTCAGGAGATTGAGACCATCCTGGCTAACACGGTGAAACCCCGTCTCTACTAAAAAATACAAAAAACTAGCCGGGTGAGGTGGTGGGCGCCTGTAGTCCCAGCTACTGGGGAGGCTGAGGCAGGAGAATGGCATGAACCTGGGAGGCGGAGCTTGCAGTGAGCTGAGATCCGGCCACTGCACTCCAGCCTGGGCAACAGAGCGAGACTCCGTCTCAAAAAAAAAAAGATTATTTAGGAAATCTCCTGAATTTTCAAAATACTTAAATTTAAACAATACATATATTATATTTGAAGGTTCATATTTATATGTAGCAATAGGTAGACAATATTTAGGCCCTTTCAGTATTCTGAATTCATAATGAAATAAATAGCTTCAAAATATGAAATTAGAGCATTCAGTTAAAATACATGGCGAGTCAGAAGACTCAACAAAGAAATGTACTATATGTTTCCTTTCAAAGTTCCTAGGGAGCCAGTTTTAAGAATCTAAGAGAAAAATATGACAATTCAAAACATCACACCAAACTTATTTTTCCTGTTTATACTTACCTAGCTTTTCTAGCTTCATGTTCATTTTGTCAGTAAGAAAAAAAAAACAAGTAGTTGAAACTCTGCCAAGTATTATCTTTTAAGCTGAATATTTTTCCAACCACACTTTTCATTTTTTTAATTAAAAAAATTATTCTTTCTCAATTTTGAAAGCATAAAATTTATGAGAAGCAAAAAAGAAAATAGAATATTTATGCTACTTCCCTATTATTCTCTCTCAATATTTTTATGTGAGGCTCAGAATAGACTTTTACCCTGTGTGAGATGAATTTAAAAGTGCCTCGGAATGCAATTGCCCTTATTGTGGTTGTGATGGCGAAAGTAAGTTTTATATTTAAAAGTTATTTTATTATTAAAAAGTGACAACATTCTACTGTATATTAAGATGGAAGCTATTTGTCATACCAAAAAATTTGGTTTCTAGTTATCAAGAGAAGGCTGCAAGAGCAACATTCCCTAAGCCCCTTTAAAAACTAAATTCAAGTAATATTTCTCAAAGTTTTACTAACCTATGCATACAAATGAACTATCATTAAATGTGATACTTCACATATTGATTGCCCCCGTGTACATATTAGGGTACCCATAGCATAACCACAAAATTTCCTAGATTTATTTATTATTTAGAATTTCTTAGAATATTATTAAGCTCCAGACAGAATCTTGGAAAGATTCCTCACATAGTTTTTTATTCCAAACTTCACAGCCAAACCAGCTGTGGCCTAGGCCTTGCCTGTCCCTGCTCCTCTGGGAGAATTTTGATTCTTGGCCTTTGACCCAAAATTTGGCAGTGTTCCCTTGAGTCCTCATTATGCCAAGTCTACCTACATTTTGCTTTGCCCAAGAAAATGAAGAGATGCCTCCTACCAAATTCTGTGTAACCTGGGTCAGCTGAGTCTTGGAGCACTATTATTTGTACTCCAGAACTCGGGGGCTTATGAAACCAAGATATCAGCCTCTGCTTGAGCTGTCTCTGCAGGCGTCAGACACTGTCTGGGAGGTGTGGTGGAGGAGAGAGACAGGCCCCATTCTGTCCTGTTTTTCCTCTCTTGCTTAGATATCATTTACCTTCAGTACAGTTCCCATCCTCTCCTTCAGCCAATCCATAGCCGCCATACAGTATAGTTCCAGGAAATCTATGGCTGAATGGTTTGAGTTTTATTCGAGTGCCTGCCTACACATGCCACGTGTACATACAGGAATAAGTGTTTTCACAGACTTGATAAAGTCTCAATATCACCAAATGACCCTATCTTTGCTCTTGATATCTTTGCTCATGACACAAAAAAGGAACATTAAGTGGCAGGCCAGTGCATCACGCTCTGTTTGCAGTTCATTCAGTTCTTATACGTAGGATATATTTTTGCACTCTACTTGACCTTAAGAGATAAGCCAGAAAAGCACATCTGTTCTGACCCCTAATATTCCAACACCAGTTATTGTGTGCCCTTGTCACTCATCTTAATATAAGACATCTCAGGCAGCAAATGGCAGTATTTTCACACCAGTGCTAGAGTTTAGAGGGGGGAAAATGAGAGAAAGCAAGCCCAAATGCTTCAGTAAAAATAAATGCATTATCTAATATTATTTGCTTTCCTCTCTGAGAAAACTTAGCATTATTATTTAACTGCTTGTTTTCTTATTGTTAAACTGGAAGAAATTTAGGAGTCAGTAAAGCAGTTATAAATGTTACCAGTAACACTGATTTCCACATTTGCACATGTTTAGATCATATTGCACTTTTTTGGGGATAAACAAACTTTACATAAAAGTTGGAAAAGTCTTCTTGATTATGATTTCAAAAAGTGGTTTTGGGGAAAAGCTTATATTGTATGATATTTAAATCCATTTTTAAGGTATGTTTTACTTGATTATACTAAGTTAATTTAAAATAATTTGAAGGTATGTTCCCAGACCAAACTGAGGGTTGGGCTATTATTTCTTGTGGCCCAATAACAAGATGCAGATGAACAGGGGAGAAAGAGAGTTTTTATTTCTGTAACTGGTTACAGGGAGAAGGCCTGGAAATTATGACCTGACCAACTCAAAATTACAAAGTTTTCCAGAGCTTATATGCCTTCTAAGCTATGTGTCTATGTGTAAGTGTGCATTCATCTGAAGACATAAGTGATGAACTTCTTTTAATCTATAACTAAGGTCTGAGCCCTGAAGACCTTCCTCCGCAGCCTCAGTAAATTTACTTAATCTAAATGGGTCCAGGTGCTGGAGTGATTGCCTTTATCTTGTCTCCTGCTACCTCACTGAGGTTTGAGGAGTTCCTTTAGACCTTCAATAAACTTGTTTGCGGAGGCCTGGGGAGTTTCTTCACACCCACAGTAAAAGCTTGTTTAATCCTAAATGAATCCTATTAAGAATTCCTTCGTTATTTTGTCATGCTTTCAGGCCCAGGGAAGGCCTAGGCAAAACCCTCGGTGGGCTTTTGTTACATCCCAGCCTTGTATAAGGGCATGGGCGTTTTTCGTTTTTAATACTTAACCATTCGGTCAGTACTGACACAGTTGTAATGGAGGCCTGCGTTAGTGAGACCTGGCCTGCCACAGGTACAAGTATTAACTTACGTTTTCTTCCTTTGCAAGTTTTATTTAAGTGACATTTGTACAATTTTTCTGTCATGGAAATTTTACCTCCAGTGTTTAATAGCAAAGCATTTAAAGGAGGGCATGATTTTACAAAAAAAAAAAAAAAAAAAAAAAGATTATGTAAAAGGAGATTAAAAGGAGATATTTATTGGAAAGGTCAAACATGGGCATTTCCTTTTTATGCATGATTTACTCTTAATTTTTGCTTCTTTGTAAATCAGTAAGACACTCTAATCTGATTGTTTCTCATTCCACAGATCTTTAAGCAAGCGACAATGAAGGCATTGCGGAAAAAATCTATTTTGCTAACTGGCTATCTGGAATACCTGATCAAGCATAACTATGGCAAAGATAAAGCAGCAACCGAGAAACCAATTGTGAACATAATTACTCCATCTCATATAGAGGAGCGGGGGTGCCAGCTAACAATAACATTTTCTGTTCCAAACAAAGATGTTTTCCAAGAACTAGAAAAAAGAGGAGTGGTTGTAAGTATGTCTTGCTTTGCTAGCAGATTTTGTCTGTGGGCTGCATGTTAGCGATAAAATTTGGATTGTTTGGTTTATTCATTGTTGCATGTTATTTCACATCAGTCAGTCAATTAAGGATAAATTAAGTGCCAACTAAGCCCTCAGCACTGTGCTAACTGAAAGGCATAGAGATCTGTCATTTCTGACAAAAAAGAAGATACCACAAACTTGGGTTATAGGAATAGTTTTTTGTAACTTACTCATTCTTTTCATAACAGTTTGGGCAGAAAAAAATTATTATTTCATCATACTCAGTCAGGACATTGTTTTCTCTTGTTTGTACTATAATTCATTTATTGAAAGAATGGAATTAAAGATCATACCAATTTATTGAAGGGTAAAAAAAGAAAGTCTTATTTAGTTGCTTGATCAAATTAAGTTACTTTCAACTTTGTCACTTCAGTCAAAAAAGATATATATACACTTCCCAGGAGTGGTAACATTGCAAGGAATAATTTTTTTTAACCCTTCAGCCTATATGACCTTCCTGAAGGTCTCTTGAAGAGAACCAATAAATGTGAACTGAGTCATTTCAGGATAAAAAAGATAACGTATCTACTTCCAATGATTATGTAATTAAGGCACTGCTTGGCTCATGCTTACCTCCAAACCTGTAGGAGAGGTTACCCCCAGATGCTGAAGGCACAAGTCAGAAGATCAAGATTCTAGATCAGACTCTGCCCTTGTCAAGCTCTGTCCTCTTAGGAAAGTTCATTAGGATCTATTGGCTTGATTTTTTCATCTGTATTTGGGGTATAAAAATAATTACCTCCAAGAGTTGTGATTGGATTGAAATGGGACAGCACGCATAAACTATATACTATATTGTCTAGCCTGTAGCAGGTGTTTTCTAAAGTTAACTGTAGCAATCTCCAGGCATGTCCAATTATCTGGTGCTACTTCAGGACCTACAATGTAGCTCACTTCTTATTTGTGAGATCACAGATTTGAAAATAACTTGAAGGATAATTTACTAAAACTCTCCAGGCCCCAATGAGGTTTTCATTCACTTAAATTCACCCGAGTTCCAGTCCTTCCATGGGGTCCCCACAGGAAAAAAAAAAAAAAGAAAAACTGTATGTATGATCTATTAAATGCTTAAGGAAGATAGCTGCTGAATAGATTTCAGGAATTTATCTTGGCTATTCATGCACCAATCCATTCTTATTTCTTAAATTATTATCAAGAGAAAAGTTTCATAAAACATAAAAATACCATGTTTTACTTAAAGTAAAAAATTTTGCTTATATATTAATTTTTAGGGAAATCATTATGAAGGTGCTTTGCATAAGTTTATCTTGAATGTACATTTTCAATGTGTGAATAACACTAACATTATTGTGGCTTTATTTTTCCCCCACAGTGTGACAAGCGGAATCCAAATGGCATTCGAGTGGCTCCAGTTCCTCTCTATAATTCTTTCCATGATGTTTATAAATTTACCAATCTGCTCACTTCTATACTTGACTCTGCAGAAACAACAAATTAGCGGTGTTTTCTAGAACAACTTAAGCAAATTATACTGAAAGCTGCTGTGGTTATTTCAGTATTATTCAATTTTTAATTATTGAAAATATGTCACCATTGACCACATGTAACTAACAATAAATAATATACCTTACAGAAAATCTGATGTAATTTTTTAAGGTCTGTGGCACTGAGGAGTCCACAGGGCTGCCTAGGTGCTTGGTGTTTGGGGGACTGACACTGTGTTGGTTCAAGTATTATCTATACAGTCTCAATAAGCTGTCACATTTCATGGTCATTGACATGTTTTATGTTGGTTTAATTTGTGATTGAACTGACAACTTCATAATGTATGTGCAATTATTGTGTCAATTTTGGAAATATTACTTTAGTTTCAATTTACCAAGGAGTTTCTTTGAAGCATTGTAGTCTGATATATATATATATACACACACACATACATACACACATATGATTTTAAAATGTCACATCCAATTCCAATCTAGGGAAAAGGAAATACATTTCCTGGGGTAGTGGCTTTCAAATATATTTTGGGCACAATCCACATTGCTCCTGCTGATCTATAATACCAGAAACAAGTATTTATGTGAATATACGCCATATATTATTGATTCTAAGATACTTTTATCATATTTTAACATCTTTGAAAGAGGACCCATCTTTCAATTTTCAGTCAAGTTTCTTACAGTCACCGTTGGCCATCTTTCTCGTTACCATCTATGAAATTAGCATGCATCTCAAATAAATAGGTACCATCTTCTATTTGATAAAATAGTCTAAATAACAAAAATAAAAGTGTTTACACTTATTTGCCTGTGCTCTAATATGTACTGTTCTATTTTATCTCATTATAAGAAATGGTGGAAACTCATTATATTGATTTCCTCACCCACTCATGAGCCTTAATTCACCCTTTTTAAGAATGTTTCTTTCTTTAATGTTATTGTAATCTCTTACTTTTTAAATGGGAACTTCCCCTAATATAAGGGCTTAGGTATTATATTACTATGTTTCCATAGTAAATAAATAACACCAAGATCTTTTTGAGGATTAGAGGTGTAAGAAATACGTACTCCATTTTGTCCCAAATCTATGGACCTTTCTCACCCACTTTGAAAAACCTAAAGTGACACTCAGCCCTGTTGGACTTACCTAGTTTTCAATTGTTGATGCCACAATCATTATTTATAAGTTGACAAAATAGTGTAGATATGTATACATAGCCAACAAGAAAGAGTGACATAATTATTGCCCCCGATTACACAAATCTGAATGAGATAAACAAACTTAGATAAACATTTTGGATAGTAGATGTAAATAATAATATGTGGAGCTCCAACATCAACACCTACCAATACCAGTAACTACTGGTATTTATCAAGTACTTAACCATGCACCATGTATTGAACTACCTTACTCGTGTTATCTCCCTTGAGTGGTTACATACTGCTTTAGCAAATCTTCCCACTGCAACTAATCCTCATAGACGGAAGAGTTCTCAAAACCTTAAAACTCACGCGTGAGTGGATTCATATATATATATATATATATATATAATTGTTATTATTATACTTCAAGTTCTTGGATACATATGCAGAACATACAGGTTTGTTACGTAGGTATACGTGTGCCATGGTGGATTGCTGCACCCATCAACCCGTCATCTACATTAGGTATTTCTCCTAATGCTAACCCTCCTCTTGCCCCCGACTCCCTGACAGGACCTGGTGTGTGATGTTCCCCTCCCTGTGTTCATATGTTCTCATTGTTCAACTCTTACTTATGAGTGAGAACATGCGATGTTTGTTTTTCTGTTCCTGTGTTAATTTGCTGAGAATGATGGTTTCCAGCTTCATCCATGTCCCTGCAAAGGACATGAACTCATTCTTTTTTATGGCTGCATAGTATTCTATGGAATCTATGTGACACATTTTCTTTATCCAGTCTATCATTGATAGGCATTTGGGTTGGTTCCAAGTCTTTGCTATTGTGAATAGTGCCGCAATAAACATACATGTGCATGAGTCTTTATAATAGAATGATTTATAATCCTTAGGGTACATACCCAGTAATAGGGTTGCTGGGTCAAATGGTATTTCTGGTTCTAGATCCTTGAGGAATCACCGCACTGTCTTCCACAATGGTTGAACTAATTTACACTCCCACCAACAGTGTAAAAGTCTTCCTATTTCTCCACAGCTTCTCCAGCAACTGTTGTTTCCTGACTTTTTAATGATTGCTATTCTAACTGGCATAAGATGATATCTTGTTTTGGTTTTGATTTGCATTTCTCTAATGACCAGTGATGATGAGCTTTTCATATGCGTGTTGGCCACATAAATGTCTTCTTTTGAGAAATGTCTGTTCATATCCTTTGCCTGCTTTTTGATGGGGTTGTTTTTCTCCTGTAAATTTTTTTCTTTTTGTTTTATTTTATTTATTTATTTATTTTTATTATTATACTTTAAGTTCTAAGGTACATGTGCACAATGTGCAGGTTTGTTACATAGGTATACATGGGCCATGTTGGTGTGCTGCACCCATTAACTTGTCATTTACATTAAGTATATCTCCTAATGCTATCCCTCCCCCCTCCCCCACCCCACAACAGGCCCCGGTGTGTGATGTTCCCCTTCCTGTGTCCAAGTGTTCTCATTGTTCAATTCCCACCTATGAGTGAGAACATGCAGTGTTTGGTTTTCTGTCCTTGCGATAGTTTGCTGAGAATGATGGTTTCCAGCTTCATCCATGTCCCTACAAAGGACAGGAACTCATCCTTTTTTTGTGGCTGCATAGTATTCCATGGTGTATATGTGCCACATTTTCTTAATCTAGTCTATCGTTGATGCACATTTGGGTTGGTTCCAAGTCTTTGCTATTGTGAATAGTGCCACAATAAACATACGTGTACATGTGTCTTTATAGCAGCATGATTTATAATCCTTTGGGTATATACCCAGTAATGGTATGGCTGGGTCAAATGGTATTTCTAGTTCTAGATCCTTGAGGAATCACCACACTGTCTTCCACAATGGTTGAACCAGTTTAGACTCCCACCAACAGTGTAAAAGTGTTCCTATTTCTCCACATCCTCTCCAGCACCTGTTGTTTCCTATGATCACCATTCTAACTGGTGTGAGATGGTATCTCATTGTGGTTTTGATTTGCATTTCTCTGATGGCCAGTGATGATAAGCATTTTTTCATGTGTCTGTTGGCTGCCATCAGAGAATACTATAAACACCTATATGCAAATAAACTAGAAAATCTAGAAGAAATGGATAAATTCCTGGACACATACACCCTCCCAAGACTAAACCAGGAAGAAGTTGAATTCCTGAATAGACCAATAACAGGCTCTGAAATTGAGGTAATAATTAATAGCCCACCAACCAAAAAAAGTTCAGGACCAGACGGATGCACAGCTGAATTCTACCAGACGTACAAGGAGGAGTTGGTACCATTCCTTCTGAAACTATTCCAATTGATAGAAAAAGAGGGAATCCTCCCTAACTCATTTTTTGAGGCCAGCATCATCCTGATACCAAAGCCTGGCAGAGACACAACAAATAAAGAGTTTTAGACCAATATCCCTGATGAACATCAATGCAAAAATCATCAATAAAACACTGGCAAACCAAATCCAGCAGCACATCAAAAAATTTATCCATCATGATCAAGTGGGCTTCATCCCTGGGATGCAAGGCTGGTTCAACATACACAAATCAATAAACGTAATCCATCATATAAGCAGAACCAATGACAAAAACCACATGATTATCTCAATAGATGCAGAAAAGGCCTTTGACAAAATTCAATAGCCCTTCATGCTAAAAACTCTGAATAAATTAGGTATTGATGGGACGTATCTCAAAATAATAAGAGCTATTTATGACAAACCCACAGTCAATATCATACTGAATGGGCCATAACTGGAAGCATTCCCTTTGAAAACTGGCACAAGACAGGGATGCCCTCTCTCACCACTCCTATTCAACATAGTATTGGAAGTTCTGGCCAAGGCAATCAGGCAGCAGAAAGAAATAAAGTGTATTCAATTAGGAAAAGAAGAAGTCAAATTGTCCCTGTTTGCAGATGACATTATTGTATATTTAGAAAACCCTGTCGTCTCAGCCCAAAATCTCCTTAAGCTCATAAGCAACTTCAGTAAATTTGTTTAAGTCCCTTGTAGATTCTGTATATTTGCCCTTTGTCAGATGGATAGATTGCAAAAATTTCCTCCCATTCTGTAGGTTACCTGTTCACTCTGATGATAATTTCTTTTGCTGTGCAGAAGTTCTTTAGTTTAACTAGGTTCCATTTGCCAATTTTGACTTTTGTTGCAATTGCTTTTGGTGTTTTAGTCTTGGATTCTTTGTCCATGCCTATGTCCTGAATGGTATTGCCTAGGTATTCTTCTAGAGTTTTTTTTTTTTTTTCCTGGGGTTTTAGGTCTTACAATTAAGTCTTTAATCTATCTTGAGTTAATTTTTGTATAAGGTGTAAGGAAGGGGTCCAATTTCACTTTTCTGCATATGGCTAGCCAGTTTTCCAAACACTATTTATTAAATTGGGAATCCTTTCCCCATTGCTTGTTTTTGGCAGGTTTATCAAAGACCAGATGGTTGTAGATGTGTGGTGGTATTTCTGAGCCCTCTGTTTTGTTCCATTGGTCTATCTATCTGTTTTTATTCAGCACCATGCTGTTTCGTTTACTGTAGCCTTGTAGTATACTTTGAAGTCAGGTAGTGTGATGCCTCCAGCTTTGTTCTTTTTGCTTAGGATTGTCTTGGCTATACGGGCTCTTTTTTTGGTTCCATATGAAATTTAAAGTAGTTTTTTCTAATTCTGTGAAGAAATTCAGTGGTAGCTTGATGGAAATAGCATTGAATCTATAAATTACTTTGAGCCATATGGCCATTTTCAAGATATTGATTCTTCCTATCTATGAGCATGGAATGTTTTTCCATTTGTTTGTGTCCTCTCTGATATCCTTGAGCAGTGGTTTGTATTTCTCCTTGAAGTGGTCCTTCACATCCCTTGTAAGTTATATTCCTAGGTATTTTTTTTCTCTTTGTAGCAATTGTGAATCAGAGTTCACTCATGATTTGGTTCTCTGTTTGTCCTATATACCTATATTGGTGTATAGGAATGCTTATATTTTAAAAATGGAAGATGATGTCTCTCTATGTTACCCAGGCTGGTCTCAAAACTCCGGGACTCAAATGATCCTCCTACCTTAACCTCCTGAGTAGCTGAGACTTTAGTCACACACCATCATGCATGACCAGGAATTGTTTTTCAACTTCATAGTGGTAAACAAAACAGATGTGTTTTCAGTTCTCATGGAACATGGAGCTTAGTAGGAGAAACATATGTTGAACTTGTAAGCAGAGAAGTAAATCTATAGTGACAAATCATAATTTCTGAAAGGTATTAATTAGATGGCTGAGTGAGGGAAGATTTGGAAGGTGCTCTTAAGTTTATAAATGTTCTACAATATTTCATGTTAATCACATTAAAATTATATCAAAATATATATACAAGTCATGGAAAGCATTATCAGCACCATGTACTCAACACCTAGGTTAAAAACTAGCATTAAAAATTCCCTTTCCAGCTCACATTCTGCTCCTTCCCCAAATCCAGAGATAACCATTGAATTATATTTTGTTTTCTTCATTCCCTTACTTTCTTTAAGTTTTACACCCATGTATGTACCCATAAAAATCTATTAGCTAATTTTGGTTGTGCATGAATATTGTATAAATGCAATTATACTGTATATATTCTGCTTTTGCACATATTTTTAGATTCATCCATTTGTGGCATGTAGCTTTCCATTCATTTTCACTGCTGCTTAGTGTTGTATTTCAAATTTTACATTTGTTTTAAAGAAGAATAATAAACCATCTTTAAGTTCTAATATGCTACAGGTAATTTTGTAACTGATGTGAGGTGATGATTCTATTTCGTTTTTTCCCATATACATAATTTATATTATTAATAATTCCTTCTATTTCATAAGTCAGGTTTCTATATATCTATATAAACATAGATATGTAGATATATGAAAGCAATATATATATGGACTTCTTTCTGGGCTATCTGTACTTTCACAGTGGCTAATTTGCTTGTTTTTTCATCAATCCTTCACTGCCTTAATTACTACAACATAGCAGGGCCTGGCATCTGCTAGATTAAATTTCTCAGCTTCTTTTTATTAAGACTGCCCTGAATTGGCCTGGTTATCCTGGGCCCCCTATTTTTTATATATATTTTTGAATACATCTAAATAAATTTAGAATAAATCTATTGTGTTCCATAAAACCCCTGTTGGGATTTCAACTGAATTGCAATTAAATTTTAGATTAGTTTTGGAAGAATTGACTCAATAGTGAGCCTTCCTACCCAAGACCATGACATTTATTTCCATTTATTTATGGTTTCTTTAATGCTTCTCAAAATAATTTATTTTCTCTATTATGGAAATGCACATTATAGTTTGACAAATTCCTAAGTACTTTTAATTCTTTTGTCATTCCACTTTATCTTTTTTGTTGTTGTTTTAAAAGACAGGGTCTCACTCTGTCACCCAGGCTGGAGTGTACTGATGTGATTATAGCTCACTGCAGCCTCAACCTCCTGGGCTCAAGTGATCCTCCCACCTCAGCCTCTGGAGTAGCTAGGACTACAGGTATGTGCCACAGTGCCTGGCTAATTTTTAAGTGTTAAATTTTTTAAAATGTTGTAGAAACAGTGTTTTGCTACATTTCCCAGGCTGGTCTCAAACTCCTGGCCCCAAGCAATCTTCCTGCCTCGGCTTCCCATACTTGGATTATACGCATGAGCCATTGCACCAGCTCCATGTGTTATCTGTTATAAAATTTAATATTTAACTGATAGTACTCTATATTCATGAATTTGACTGATACACATTTTTAATATAGGAAATTATGTGCAAATGAGCACACTTTTCTCTTTCCTTCCTTCTTTCCTTCCTTGTTTTCTTTCTTTCTTTCTTTTCTTTCTTTCTTTCTTTCTTTCTTTTCTTTTCCTTTCTTTCTGTCTTTCTTTCTGTTTTCTTTCGTTCTTCTTTCTCTTTCTGTCTCTCTTTCTCTCTCTCTTTCTCTCTTACCCTCTCTCTTTCTTTCTTACCCTCTGTCTTTCTCTCTCCCTTCCTTCCTGCCTTCCTTTCTTCCCTCCCTCCCTCCCTCCTTCCCTCCCTCCCTCCCTCCCTTCTTTCTTCCTTCCTTCCTTCCTTCCTTCCTTCCTTCCTTCCTTCCTTCCTTCCTTCCTTCCCTCCCCCTCCCCCTCCCCTCCCCTCCCCTCCCCTCCCCTCCCCTCCCCTCCCCTCCCCTCCCCTTCCCTTCCCTTCCCTTTCTTTCGTCTTCTTTCTCACAGGGTGTCACTCTGTTGCCCAGGCTGGAGTGAGATGGCACATGATCATCCATCACTGCAACCTCCAACTCAAACACTTGAGTGATCCTCTGATCCCAGTTTCCCAGGCAGCTGGGACTACAGGCACATGCCACAACACCAAGCTAATTTTTAAAAATAATTTTTTTAATAGATTCAGAGTCTTGCTATGTTGCCTAGGCTAATCTCAAACTCCTGGCCTCAGGCAATCCTCCATCCTCAACCTCCCATTACAGGCATGAGCTGCCACTCCTGGACCTCATTTTTTTTTTTTTTTTGGAGACAGAGTGTCTGTCACCCAGGCTGGAGTGTAGTGACATGATCTCAGCTCACTGCAACCTCTGCCTCCTGGTTTCAAGCAATTTTCATGCCTCAGCCTCCCAAGTAGCTGGGATTACAGGCATGGGCCACTATGCCCAGCTATTTTTTTTATTTTTCATAAAGACAGGGTTTCACCATGTTGGTCAGGCTGGTATCGAACTCCTGACTTCAGGTGATCCACCCACTTCAACCTCCCAAAGTTCTGGGATTACAGGTGTGAGCCACCACACCCAGTCCCTCATTTTCTTTTTGATTTTTATTTATTTTCCTCTGTTTTTCTTCTTTTGAATTTAGGGATGTGTGTGTGGGGATGTATTAAGTCTGTTTTTTCTTTCAATTTTTGTGGAAATTATACACTTATTCTTTGTTATTTTAACAATTACTCTGGCTATTTTAACATGCAAACATAATGAAATTTAGATTTAGCCATTTTTATAACTCTCCTTCCGACTAGTTGAAGAAATGAGAGTGCTTTAATATCAAACAGCCAACTCTTTACTTATACACTATTGCTGTTCATTACAGCATTTTTAGTCTAGCTTCCTCCCTCCTCTCTCTCTCTCTCTCTCTCTCTCTCACTAATCTTTGCTATTTCTCCCTACAATTCAGAATTTTATTTATTAATGAAGTACATATATAATTTATTACAATTCATTTTAATGAAGAACTTTTAGTGGTAAATTGTATTAGTCTTCAGGAAAAAGCACTTTTATTGATACTTTTTTCTCATTACTTAAAAATGGTTTCACTTGATACAGAATTCTATGTTGACAGTAATTTTCTTTCAGGAAGTAGAAAATATTAAGTTACAGTCTTTTGACTTCTATTACTGCTGTTAAGCATTCAGCTACCTCTTACCACTTTGCTCTTAAGGGCTCTTTGTCTTTAATGATCTGCACTTTTATTATGATGTGTCTAGGCAGTTATTATTGTGTTTATTCTATTTCTTTATTTGCTGTCTATCCAAGATTATAGTATTAATTTTTTAAGTTCTAGAAAATTCAGAAGTATCATTTATTCAATTATTACCTCTTTCTATTATTTCCTTTCTAAAATAAAAGGATATATGTTAGAATTTTCCACTCTCTCACGTATGCCTTTAACCTCATATTTTCTATTTCTTTCTATTTCTATTTCTGGGCTGCAATCTTGTTTAACATTTCTAAAATATATTTTTTAGTTTCTAAAAGTTCTATTATTTTTCTTTTCAAAATTCCTTCCATTTGTGGTCTTTTGAATGTGCTTCTGCTTTAGGCATTAGTAATGGACATTCTGGTTTCCCATTGAGGTTCCCTTCATCAGCTGTTCTGCCTGGTGGCTGCCACCAACAATTTTAGCTACCTCCCTCCTCATACTTTGGGGTCAGACCACACACTATAAAGGATTGGGAAAAAAATGAAAATATGAAAAACTTACACTTTGTATCAGTCAGGAGAAGGATAATCTTCACACTACAGTTTATGCTTCAGAAGCCACCCCTTCTCTGTGGGTTAGACCATGACTAGAAGTTTCCTGATACCATTCCCTTGCCCAGCTCTTTTGGTGATCCCCTTCACTTCCTCTATTACAGGTTTCCCTGATGAGCACTGCTTCAATAAAACATAGTCATCCAAATCCCAGTCTCAAGCACGATGCTGTGGGAACCTGATCTAAGTCAGCATTTTCCTTATCTAATCACAAATACTTCATAGTCCGTATCTAATATATAATGAATGTACAGTTGTTTCTGTTGGAGTTGACATATGATGCCTTGTTTCCTTTGTAGTTTTGTGATTGATAGCTTTGAACTGCTCATTTACCTTGACCTTTTGAATTCTTTGAAAACTGAGTTAAGTCTGATTTTCCAGAGTTTTTGTTTGCTTCTGCCAGTTGCACAGAATCACTGAGAAGAACATTTTAAATTCTTGGTTTTTGTTTTAATCAGATCACATAAGTAGGATTTATCTGAATATATATAATATATAAACATATATTTATAAAAACAAAAACACAAAATATGAAATATATAATACAGTATAAAATCTGTGTAAACATGATCATTAAATATATATTTACATAGTATACATATAATAAATATTTAAAGCAATTGTATTTTTTAAAAATTTCTTCTAAAGAAAAACAGAATACATGTGCAGGTTTGTTACATAGATATACGTGTGCTATGGTGGTTTGCTGAACCTATTGACCCATCTTCTAAGTTCCCTCCCCCCACCCCCCACCCCTCAACAGGCCCTGGTGTGTGTTCTTCCCCTCTCTGTGTCCGTGTATTCTCAACTCCCACTTATGAATGAGAACATGCAATATGTGGTTTTCTGATCCTGTGTTAATTTACTGAGGATGATAGCTTCCAGCTTCATCCATGTCCCTGCAAAGGACATGATCTCATTCCTTCTTATGGCTGCATAGTATTCCATGGTGTATATGTACCACATTTTCTTCATCCAGTCTATCAGTGATAGGCATTTGGGTTGGTTCCATGTCTTTGCCATTGTAAATAGTGCTGCAATAAACGAAGTGTACATGTGTCTTTATACTAGAGTGATTTCTATTCTTCTTCTATATACCCAGTGATGGGATTGCTTGTTCAAATGATATTTCTGGTTCTAGATTGCCATATTGTTTCCACAATGGTTGAACTAATTTACATTCCCACTAACAGTGTAAAAGCATTCTTATTTCTCCACAGCCTAACAAGCATCTATTGTTTTCTGACTTTTTAATGATTGCCATTCTGACTGGCATGAGATGGTATCTCATTGTGGTTCTGATTTGCATTTCTCTGATGATCAGTGATGTTGAGCATTTTTTTAATATGGTTGTTGGCCACTTAAATGTCTCCTTTTGAGAAGTGTCTTTTCACATCCTTTGTCCATTTTTGGGTGGGTTTTTTTTTTTTCTCGTAAATATGTTTAAGTTCTTTGAAAATTCTGGGTATTAGACTTTTGTCAGATATGTAGATTGGAAAAATTTTCTCCCATTTTGTAGGTTGCCTGTTCACTCTGATTATAGTTTCTTTTGCTGTACAGTAGCTCTTTAGTTTAATTAGATTCCATTTGTCAATTTTGGCTTTTGTTGCAATTGTTTTTGGTGTTTTAGTCATAAAGTATTTGCCCATGCCTACGTCCTGAATGGTATTGCCTAGGTTTTCTTCTAAGGTTTTTATGGTTTTTGGTTTTACACTTAAGTCTTTAATCCACCTTGAGTTAATTTTTGTATAAGGTGAAAACAAACGGTCCCGTTTCCATTTTCTGCATATGGCTAGCCAATTTTTCCAGCATTATTTACTGAATAGGAGATCCTTTACCTTTGCTTGTTTTTGGCAGGTTTGTTGAAGATCAGATGATTGTAGATGTGTGGTGTTATTTCTGATGTCTCTGTTCTGCTCCACTGGTCTATATGTCTGTTTTGGTACTAGTACCATGTTGTTTTGGTTACTGTTGCCTTGTAGTATAGTTGAAGTTAGGTAGCCTGATGCCTCCAGCTTTGTTCTTTTTGCTTAGGACTGTCTTGGCTATACAAGATCGTCTTTGATTCCATATGTAATTTAAAATAGTTTTTTCTAATTTTGTGAAGAATGTCAATGGTAGTTTGACAGAAATAGCATTGAATCTATGAATTATTTTGGGCAGTATGGCCATTTTCAGGATATTAATTCTTCCTCTCCATGAGGATAGAATGTTTTTCTATTTGTTCCTGTCCTCTCTTTATTTTTATTTTTATTTTTTGAGCAGTGGTTCGTAGTTCTCCTTGAAGAAGTCATTCACTTCCCTTGTTAGCTGTATTCCTAGGTATTTCATTCTCTTTGTAGCAATTGTCAATGGGGGTTCATTCATGATTTGGCTCTCTGCTTGCCAATTTATATAGGAATGCTAGCAATTTTTGCACATTGATTCTGTATCCCGGGACTTTGCTGAAGTTGCTTATCAGCTTAAGAAGGTTTTTGGCTGAGACGATGGGATTTTCTAGACATAAGATCATGTCAAGTGCAACAAAGATAATTTGACTTCCTCTCTTCTTGTTTATATATATACCCTTTATTTCTTTCTCTTGCCTGATTGCCCTGGCCAGAACTTCCAATACTATTTTGAATAGGAGTGGTGAGAGAGGGCATCCTTGTCTTGTGCCACTTTTCAAGGGGAATGTTTCTAGATTTTGCCCATTCAGCATTATATTGTCTGTTGGTCTGTCATATACAGCTCTTATTATTTTGAGGTTTGTTCCATCAATAACTAGTTTATTGAGTGTTTTTAACATAAGGGGATGTTGAATTTTTTCAATGGCCTTTTCTGCATCTGTTGAGATAATCATGTGGTTTTCATCTTTAATTCTGTTTTTGTGATGAATCACCCATATTTATTTGCATATGTTGAACCAACCTTGCATCCTGGGGATGAAACCAACTTGATCGTGGTAGATAAGTTTTTTGATGGGCTGCTGGATTGGGTTTGCCAGTATTTTATTGAGGATTTCTGCATTGATGTTCATCAATGTTATTGTCCTAATGTTTTCCCTTTTTTTGTATAGCTCAGCCAGGTTTTGGTGTTAAGATGATGCTGGCCTCATAAAACAAGTTAGAGAGGAGTCCTTCCTTTTCTTTTCTTTTCTTTTCTTTTCTTTTCTTTTCTTTTCTTCCTTTCTTTTTTCTTTCTTTTTTTTTTTTTTTTGTAATAATTTGGTAGAAATGTTACCAGCTCTTATTTGTACCTCTGGTAGAATTCAGCTGTGAATCCATCTGGTCCTGGGCTTTGGTTGGTTGGTAGGATATTTATTACTGCCTCAAATAGAGAACTCATTGTTGGTCTTTCAATTATTCTTTCAATAATAATGAAGACATGACAGGGATTTCATATCTTCCTAGTTTGGTCTTGGGAGGGTGTATATGTCTAGGAACGTATCAATTTCTTCTAGATTTTCTAGTTTATCTGCATAGAGGTGTTTATAGTATTCACTGTAGGTTGTTTCTATTTCTGTGTGGTCAGTGGTGATATCCTCATTATAATTTCTGAAATTGTTTAATGATTCCTCTCAATTTCCTTCTTTATTATTCTAGCTAACAATCTATTTTATTGATTTTTTTCAAAAAATCTGGTCCTGAATTTGTTAATTTTTTGAAGGGTTTTTCTTGTCTCTATCTCCTTCAGTTTAACTCTGATCTTGTTTATTTCTTGTCTTCTGCTAACTTTGGGGGTTGTTTGCTCTTGGTTCTCTAGTTATTTTAGTTGTGATGTTATTGTGTGAATTTGAGATCTTTCTAGCTTTTTGATGTGGGCATTTAGTGCTATAAATTTCCCTCTTAACACTGCTTTAGCTGTGTCACAGAGATTCTGCTACATTGTCTCTCTCTTCTTATTAGTTTTGAAGAACTTCTTGATTTCTGCCTTAATTTTATTTCCCCAAGAGTCATTCGGGAGCAGGTTGTTCAATTTCCATGTAGTTGTGTGGTTTTGAGTGCATTTCTTAGTTTTGAGTTCTAATTTGATTGTGCTGTAGTCTGAGAAATTGTTATAATTTCATTTCATTTGCATTTGCTGAGGAATGTTTTACTTTGGATTATGTGATCAATTTTAAAGTAAGTGCCATGTGGCAATGAGAAGAATGTATATTCTGTTTATGGGTGGAGAATTCTGTAGATATCTATCAGGTCCACTTGATTCAGAACTGTGTTCAGGTCCTAAATATATTTGTTAATTTTCTGTTTCAATTGTTATCTAATATTGTCAGTGGGGTGTTAAAGTCTCCTACAATTACTGCATTGTAGTCTAAGTCTCTTTGTAGATCTCTAAGAACTTGCTTTATGAATCTGGATGCTCCTGTATAGGGTGCATATATATTTAGAATAGTTAACTCTTCTTGGTGAATCGAACCCTTTACCATTATGCAATGTCCTTCTTAGTCTTTTCGGTTTTTATCTTTGTTGGTTTAAAGTCTGCTTTGTCAGAAACTGGGATTGAAACCCTTGCTTTTTCTGTTTTCCATTTTCTTCATAAATTTTTCTCCATCCCTTTATTTTGAGACTATGTGTGTCTTTGCAGGTGAGACAGATCTCTTGAAGACAGCATACCAATGAGATATGGCTCTTTATCCAGCTTACATTCTGTGTCTTTTAGTTGAGGTGTTTAGTCAATATACATTTAGGGTTAGTATTGTTATGTGTGAATTTGTTCCTGTCATCATCATGCTACGTGGTTATTTTGCAGACGTGTTTATATGGTTGCTTCACAGTATCATTGGTCTGTGTACTTCAGTGTGTTTTTGTAATGGCTTATAACAATTTTTCTTTTCGTATTTAGTGCTTCCTTCAGGAGCTCTTGCAATACAGGCCTGGTAGTGACAAATTCTCTCAGTATCAAGATCTGAAAAGGATCTTATTTCTCCTTTGCTTATTAAGCGTAGTTTGGTCAGATATAAAATTCTAGGTTGGAAATTCTTTTATTTAAGGATGTTGGGCCGGGCGCGGTGGCTCAAGCCTGTAATCCCAGCACTTTGGGAGGCCGAGACGGGCGGATCACAAGGTCAGGAGATTGAGACCATCCTGGCTAACACGGCGAAACCCCGTCTCTACTAAAAACACAAAAAAATTAGGCGGGCGAGGTGGCGGCGCCTGTGGTCCCAGCTACTCGGGAGGCTGAGGCAGGAGAATGGCGGGAACCCGGGAGGCGGAGCTTGCAGTGAGCTGAGATCCGGCCACTGCACTCCAGCCTGGGCGACAGAGCGAGACTCCGTCTCAAAAAAAAAAAAAAAAAAAAAGAATGTTGAATATTGGCCCCCAATCTCTTCTGGCTTGTAGGGTTTCCACTGATAGACCTGCTGTTAGTGTAATGAGTTTCCCTTCATAGGCAACCTAGCCTTTCTCTCTTGCTATTCTTTACATTTTTTCTTTCATTTTGACCTTGGGGAACCTTATGATTATGTGTCTTGGGGTAGATCTTCTCATGGAGTATCTTACTGGGGTTCTCTGGATTTCCTAAATTTGAGTGTTGGCCTATCTTGCTAGGTTGGGGGAGTTCTCCTGGATGATATCCTGAAGTATGTTTTCCAACTTGATTCCATTCTCCTCATCTCTTTCAGGTACCCCAATCAGTCATAGGTTCAGTCTCTAGATAATCCATATTTCTCAAAGGTTTTGTTCATCCTTTTTCATTCTTTTTCTCTATTCTTGTCTGCCTATCTTATTCCAGAAAGATATTTATAGAGCTCTGCGATTTTTTCCTCTGTTTGGTCTATTCTGCCATTGATACTTATGATTGCATTGTGAGGTTCTTGTATTGTATTTCTCAGCTCCCTGAGGCTGGTTATGCTCCTCTCTAAATTGGCTATTCTGTCTATCAGCTCCTGCATTCTTTTATCATAATCTCTTGCTTATTTGCATTGGGTTACAACTTGCTCTTTTAGCTCAGTAAACTTTCTCATTACCCACCTTCTGCAGCCTACTTCTGTTATTCAGCCATCTCAGCTACAGCCCAGTTCTGTGCCCTTGCTGGAGAGGTGTTGCAGTCATTTGGAGGAGAAGAAACACTCTGGCTTTTTAAATTTTTAGTATTTTTGCATTTTTTTTTCTTATCTTTGTGGGCTTATCTACCTTTGATGTTTGTGGTTGCTGAGCTTTGATTAGGGTTTTTGTGGGGTCTTTGTTGATGTTGCTGTTATTTTCTGTTTGTTTGTTTTTCCTTTAAGAGTAAGGACACTTTTCCATAGAGCTGCTGTTATTTCCGGGGGTCCACTCCAGACCCCAGTTGCCTTGGTTTTTCCTGAACCAGAAAATATCACCAGTAAAGGTTGTAAAATAGCAAAGATGGCAGCCTGCTCCTTCCTCTGTAGGCTCTGCACCAGAGGGGTAGTGACCTGTTCCTGGCCTGAATGTGCCCGTAGAGGGTGGCTGCAGACCCCTGTTGGAAGGCCTCACCCAATCAGGAGGAACAGGATCAGGGACCTGCTTAAAGAAGTGGTCTGGCTGCTTTTGGTAGAGCAGATGTGTTGTATTGGGGGAGATCCTTCCTTGTCCAGACCCTTCGGACTCTCCAAAGCTGGCAGGCTGGAATGGCTGAGTTGACTAAACCACAGAGATGGATGGCTGCCCCTCCTGATCAGAAGCTCCATTCCAGGGAGAAATCAGAGCTTTGTCTATATAACTCTGGCTGGAGTGACTGAAGCCCCCACCAGGACATCCCACCCAGGACATCCCTGGCCACACTATTTTGCCTCCACTCCAAACCTTCTGTTGCTATTTTCAGTGTCCAAACTACTGAGCATCTAGAGATTCAGGCACAGCATCTACAGAGCTCTTTAAGCCATAAGAAAATTCTGTCTTCATCTCTACAGCCATCTTCTTGCCAAAATAAGTGAGGAAAGATTATGTGAGTACCTGGATTCCAGCAGGAGCTAAGGTGGCCGAGTTTGCTTAAGTGAGTTCTTTCACACACAACCCCATATACACTTTTGATAGAAAATTCAGTGAGAGTTTTTCTTTCTTCTATCATTGTTGTTGGGTTCTGATTACTTCCATCTGGCTTCAGCAGGTCAAGTTGGATCTCTGGGGAAGTGCACAACTCTTCTTGGGGTGCACAGCAGGTCAGGCTCCTCAAGTGAGCTGGAGCTATTTTTGCAGGGGGTGCAGGGTGGGATCAGAGGGTGGGATGCCCCAAAGCTCGTGTAGGTGGGCAGTGGGAGGTTGTCTGCTAACATGTTGAGTACACAGAGGCTGTAGCCAGCCACTTGAGAACTTCAAACTCCACTTTTCCGCACTGTGCATATATATAAAAAAAAAAGTCTATATTAAAATATATTAAAATAAATATTTATATGAAAATACACGTATTAATATATATTTATTTAAAAATATATATGAGAACAAATGATATTAAATATGCATAATTTATTGCAAATATTTTATTAAAATATATATTAAACATATATTTATAGTAAAATATATATAAATATGCATTTATAGTTAACATATAGTAAATGTATAGATATATTTATAGTTTTATATATATATATTTTTATATTTGACACAGGGTCCCCCTCTGCAGTGGGGAGTGCAGTGGCACAATCTCAGCTCACTGCAACCTCTCCCCCCTGCTAGACTGCTAGCTAGACTAACAAAAAAGAGATAAGAATCAAATAGACACAATAAAAAATTATGAAGGGGATAGCAACACTGACCCACAGAAATACAAACTGCCATCAGTGAATACTATAAACACCCCTGCACAAATAAACTAGAAAATCTAGAAGAAATGAATACATTCCTGGACACATACACCCTACCAAAATTAAACAAGGAAGAAGTCGAATCCATGAACAGACCAATAACAAGTTCTGAAATTGAGGCAGTAATTAATAGCCTACCAATCAAAAAAAGCCAGGGACAAGATGGATTCACAGCTGAATTCTACCAGAAATACAAAGAGGAGCTGGTACCATTCCTTCTGAAACTATTCCAAACAATTGAAAGGGATACACTCCTCCCTAACTCATTTTATGAAGCCACGATCATCCTGATACCAAAATCAAGAGAAGACACACAAAATAAGAAAATTTCAGGCAATATCCCTGATGAACATCAATACAAAAATCCTCAATAAAATACTCGCAAACCGAATCCAACAGCACATCAAAAAACGTATTCACCATGATCAAGTCAGCTTCATCCCTGGGATGTAAGACTGGTTCAACATACGCAAATCAATAAAGGTAATCCATCACATAAACAGAACCAAAGACAAAAACCACATGATTATCTCAATAGATACAGGAAGGGTCTTTGATAAAATTCAACATCTCTTCATGTTAAAAACTCTCAATAAACTGGGTATTGCTGCACATATCTCAAAATAATAAGAGCTATTTATGACAGACCCACAGCCAACATTATGTTGAATGGACAAAAGCCAGAAGCATCCCCTTTGAAAACCAGTATGAGACAAGGATGCCCTCTCTCACCACTCCTATTCAAAATAGTATTGGAAGTTCTGGCAAGTGCAATCAGGCAAAAGAAATAAATAAAGGGTATTCAAATAGGAACAGATGTCAAATTGTCTCTGTTTGCAGATGACATAATTTTATACATAGAAAACCCCATCATCTCAGCCCCAAAACTCCTTGAACTGATATGCAACTCCAGCAAAGTCTCAGGATACAGAATCAATGTGCAAAAATCACAAGCATTCCTTTACACCAACAATAGGCAAGCAGACAGCTGAATCATGAATCAATTCCAGTTCAAAATTGCTACAAAGAGAATAAAATATCTAGGAATACGGCTAACAAGGGAAGTGAATGACTTCTTCAAGGAGAACTACAAACCACTGCTCAAGGAAATAAGAGAGGACACAAACAAATGGAAAAGCATTCCATCCTCGTGGATAGGAAGAATCAATATCCTGAAAATGGCTATACTGCCAAAAGTAATTTATAGATTCAATGCTGTTTCCATCAAACTACCATTGACATTCTTCCTCAAATTAAGGAAAACTATTTTAAATCACATATGGAATCAAGGACGACCTCATATAGCCAAGACAATCCTAAGCAAAAAGAACAAAGCTGGAGGCATCAGGCTACCTAACTTCAAACTGTACTATAAGGCTACAGTAACCAAAACAGCATGGTATGGTACTGGTACTGAAACAGACATATAAACCACTGGAGCAGAACAGAGACCTTAGAAATAACACCACACATCTACAAACATCTGATCTTTGACAAACCTGACAAAAACAAGCAATGGGGAAAATATCTCCAATTCAGTAAATGGTGCTGGGAAAACTGCCCAGCCAAATGTAGAAAACGGAAACTGGACCCTTTCCTTACACCTTACACAAAAATTAACTCAAGATGGAATAAAGACTTAAATGTAAAACCCCAAAACCATAAAAAAACCTAGAAGAAAACCTAGGCAATACCATTCAGGACATAGGCAAGGGAAGAGACTTCCTGACAAAGAAGTAAAAAGCAATTGCAACAAAAGCCAAAATTGACAAATGGGATCTAATTAAACTAAAGAGCTCTGTACAACAAAAGAAATTATGATCAGAGAACAGGCAACCTACAAAATAGGAGAATATTTTTGTGATCTACCCACCTGACAAAGGTCTAATATCCAGAATTTACAAAGAACTGAAACATATTTACAAGAAAAAAAAAACTCATCCAAAAGTGAAAGAAGGATATGAACAGACACGTCTCAAAAGAAGATATTTATGCAGCCAATAAACATATGAAGAAAAAGTTCAACATCACTGATCATCAGAGAAATGCAAATCAAAAACACTATGAGATACCATCTCACGCCACTCAAAATGGCTATTATTAAAAAAGTAGGAAACAACAGATGATGGTGAGGCTGTGGAGAAATAGGAACACTTTTACACTGTTGGTGGGAGTGTAAATTAGTTCAACCATTGTGAAGGACAGTATAGCAATTCCTCAAGGATCTAGAACCAGAAATACCATTTGACCCAACAATCTCATTTCTGGGTATATACCCAAAGGAATAGAAATCATTCTATTATAAAGACACTTGAACACTTATGCTTATTGCAGTACTCTGTTACAATAGCAAAGACATGGAACCAACCAAAATGCTCATCAATGATAGATTGGATAAAGAAAACATGATATATATATGCCATGGAATAGTATGCAATGAGTATGCAAAAGGAATGAGACCCTGTAGTTCCAGCACTCTGGGAGGCCGAGATGGGTGGATCACCTGAGGCCAGGAGTTCAAGACCAGCCTGACCAACATGGTGAAACCCCATTTCTACTACAATATACAAAATTAGCCAGGCGGATGGCACATGCCTGTAATCCCAGGTACTTGGGAGGCTGAGGCAGGGGAATTGCTTGAACCTGGGAGGCAGAGTTTGTAGTGAGCTAAGATCATGCTATTGCACTCCAGCCTGGGCAAGAAGAGTGAAACTCCATCTCAAAACAAAAAATAAATAAAGGAATGAGATCATGTCCTTTGCAGCAGTGTGGATGAAGCTGAAAGCCATCATCCTCAGTAAACTAACACAGGAACAGAAAACCAAACACTGCATGTTCTCACTCGTAAGTGGGAATTGAACATGAGAGCACATGGACACAGAGAGAGGAGGAACACACACCAGGGCATGTTGGGGGTGGGAGGTGAGGGGAGAGAACTTGGAGGACAGGTCAATAGGTGCAGCAAACCACCATGACACTTGTATACCTATGTAACAAACCTGCACGTTCTCCACATGGATCCAGTTTATTTTATTTCAAGAAGAAGTAAAAGAAGAAACATTATTTGTTTCCCATTTATAAATGACCCCTTAAGAGTTGACACTTTCTGATAAAATATTTTCGCCTTAGATGAAATTTATTCTTGATATAACTGTGCAGAAATAACCACTACAAGTCTTTTCACAAATTTCATCTGGGCTTTTTTCTTTATTTTTGATTACATAAGTATTTTATTAATGCTTAAATGCTATAACCACTGTTATCAGTATATCCTTCCTTACTATGATTTATGTGCTTATCTGCCAGTAAAAGTATACAGTATAATATATAGGTTTCTTTTTTAACTTAACCAGTATCATACTACACATATTATCTGTGATCTTCTTTTTTAAAAATTCAACAATTTACTGAGAAACTTTTCTGTCAGTATATATGTCCTACATTATTTTATTTTAACTGCCACACAATATTGTACAGTGTAAACAGAACAATTTACTTAGCCATTGTCTTGATGACCATTTAGGTTACTTCCACATTCTGTTAGTACAAACACTTCTGCCTGTACATGCCTGTTTTTGCATTTGTGAGTTATTCTCCAGAGTAGATGCTAACATATGATCCTGCACTCAATGTCTGGCGATTTTCTCTGGAAGCAAGACCAAATTCATTTTCTCTAGAAGCAAGACCAGTCCACTTCACTGTCATTTATACTTCTTAACTCACAGCAGTTTCTGGACAATTGATCATATACAGTGAGAGTTCTTGCACTTTTATATTTTCTATTTGGCTCCTGTACCATTATTCAGTATTTCAGGCATTAGAGCTGTATTTCATCAAATTAAAAATGAACACTTTGAAGGATTGCATCTCATACTTCCTGTATCTCAACTGTACACTGCCTTACACATAGCCGACGTTTAATAAATATTTGTGAATGCCAGGAAGACCTTAAAACAATATATAGTCTTGTCTATATATAGTCCTATCTTGGGATTAATATATAACTCTTCTGTTACCTTATTTCTATACTCCAATACAAGATTGGCATAAACTCTAAAGTTGTGATATCAAGGCTTTGCATTTGTCTACTTGTAGACATGAGCCTCACAAAGGACAAAACCAAATGTCTTACTCAAGTAATGGATAATGTCATTGATCCATTCACAAGGGCAGAGTCCTCATGATATAATCATGTCTTAAAGGTCCTACCTCTCAACACACAAAATGAAATGTTATTCAGCCGTAAAAAGAAAGGAAATTCTATCACATGCAACAATACAAATGAACCTCGAGGACATTATGCTAAATGAGATAAGCCACTCACAAAGAGAAAAATACCTTATGATTCCACTTATATGAGGTATCTAAAGTAGCAAAACTCAAAGAAAAAGAAAATAGTATGGGGGGGAGGGTAGAAGGAAAGAAGGAATTACTATTTAATGGGTTTAGATTTTCAGACTTGAAAGATGAAAAAGTTTTGGAAACCTGTTTCTCAATAATATGCATGCACTTAACACTACAGCACTGTTAACTATGGTTAAGATGGTAAATTCCTTGTGTGTTTTCACCAGAATAAAAATAAGTGATACTAAAAAATACATATAAATGAAAATACATGTTTATACTAAATATACATATTTTATTACATATATTTTATTTAAAATACATTTATAGGAAAATACAGAATAATGCATTATGAATATGAAGTAGACTGCACCAACTCTGCAGTACAGTCAGGAACTAAGAAACCAAGTTCAATCAAAATGGCCCTAAAGCTACCTTCCAGTTTATAAAAAGTATGAAGAATAGAGGGGCAATTCAATAAATATATATGAGGTTTGGGAACTTATACTGAGATTTCAGAGGATGTATGAAAATGCCTGGATGCCCTGGCAGAAGTTTGCTGAAGGGGCAAGACCCTCATGGAAAACCTCTGCTACGGCAGTGCAGAAGGGAAAAGTGGGGTGGGAGTCCCCACACAGAGTCCCTACTGAGGCACCACCTAGTGGAGCTTTGAGAAGAGGGTCACTGTCCTCCAGACCCCAGGATGGTAAATCTACCTACAGCTTGCCCCATGCACTTGGAAAAGCTGCAGACAATGCCTGCCCGTTAAAGTAGCCAGGAGGGGCTACACCCTGCAAAGCCACAGGGGCGGAGCTGCCCCAGGCTGTAGGAGACCACCTCTTGCATCAGTGTGACCTGGATGTGAGACATGGAGTCAAAGGAGATCATTTTGGAGCTTTAAGATTTGACTGCCCCACTAGATGTCAGACTTTCATGGGGCCTGTAGCCCTTTCGTTTTAGCCAATGCCTCCCATTTGGAATGGCTGTATTTACCCAGTGCCTGTATCCCCATAGTATCTAGGAAGTAACTAACTTGCTTTTGATTTTACAGGCTCATAGGTGGGAGGGACTTGCTTTGTCTTGTTATGCCCAGACTGTTTGTTCCCCAAAGAAGACCACCAGAGTCCGGAGTCAAAGCCAAGCGGCAAGGATCTTTACTACAAGTTCGAACTTGGTCCCTCCTTTACACAGTATACAAGAGGGCCCCGAACAATGCGAGCGTTTGCTTTTTATAGCCCGAAAGTTGTAGGGGAACAAAGAAATTCCTGCGCTTTCAGTAACCTTGTACGGCTGTCTCCTTATCGGAGACTTTCCAGGTGGTGTTTGTACTGAGCTCAGGGAGTTTGAGAGATATATGGTGGTGGGATGGGAGGATGGGATGTGTTTGTGCTAGGCTCAGGGAGTTTTGAGCCCGGGGCTGAGGAATGTGCCCAGCTCCTTTCATTCCCCCCTTCTTTTCAGGTATCTTCAGAGCCAATCTTGGGTCTCATAAGTCTGATTCTGTTTCAGCGTTTACAGGTTGGTATTGGGCTCTGAGGACCATGAGTTGTATGGTGTCAAATCTCTCCCTAATAAATTGTAAAATTCTGTTAACAGCACAAGGTCCTACGGTAAGCAGAAATAGTAGACTTAGCAGGGGTCCAAGGAAGGGGGCTAACAGAGAAAACATAGAGGAATTCCACCATTGGTCTGCAGCTGAAGCAAACTGCCGTGTTTTTACTTCAGTGCTTAACTTGCGTAACTGTTGGACCCGGTCCTCTACAAGTCCTGATTCATTTATGTAGAAACAACAGTCTTCTTTTAGAAATATACATGTACCACCTTTTTCTGCAGTGAGTAGGTCTAGGGCCCTCCGGTTTTGCAAGGTTACCTGAGCTAGGGACGTGAGCTGCCGCTGAAGGGAGGCAAGGGACTCAGCCGACTCTTCCATAGCAACGGCAAATTGTTGGTATAACCTGTTACTTTCTATGAGGGTGTGACCTAGGGCTCCCCCCGCCAGTCCGGCCGCAATGAAGGATGCGGTGAGGGAGATTCCTGCAATGAGGGGGAGAAATATGGCTCGTGCAGGTCTTGGTCTAGGGTCTGGGTGAATAATAGCACTAGTCCAGTTACCGGTATACCCTAAGAACTCGCCAGCAGTTAGTAGAGTCAACCGGGGAACTAATGTGACAGGGAGACATAGTAGGTTATTAACAGAAGGACTAGGTAGGTTCTTAGATAAGGTTCCATTACACCAGAAGAATATGCCTGATGGAGCTCTTAAGGTAATATTAGGGGGCGTTGCAGTGATGCTGCAGAGGCTGGAATTGGTTCCTGAGAAACAGTAGGGAAACTTCTCCTGACTGGGGTTTAGGTATAGGGGCACGTTCAGGATAGGAGCATACGAGTGGTTTCGGAGGTTGTTAGCTTGGGCAAAGGTAGAGGGTCCCCATGGCAGAGGGACAGCTGTTAGCGGTGGACGCCCTAGAGTGGCGCACAGGAAGCAGCCAGACAGGCTATGAAGTCCTGTAAGGTTAGCAAGTTCTAGTCCTTCTTGTAATAACTTTAACCAGGAGAAAGGACGTAAGTCTTGTGTTAGTCTGTTTTCCTGTCGTTGGATATTCCCGTGGACCAGGGGCAGTACTTGCACTAGGCCTCGCCACAGATAGAGGTGACTGCTAGGCCATGTGGAGGAGGGGGAGTAGTATACAGCCCCATGTTGAGGTGTGGTCCAGCGGGAGTTCCAGGGGTCTCTAACTATCCATGTATATGGAAAGTCTTTATCCCGTCTACGATAGAAGGGCCATTTAGGGTCTAACTGTTTTCTCTCTCCCCAATAACGGGGCCTGTGGATGTTACAATAGTTATAAGGACAGCCAGCATTTTGGTGCCACCAATAGTGTTTACAATTGTATTTAGTCTGATCAAACTCAAAGCATATTATTGGTGTCATAGGTTTGGCTATTTGAAAACCGGTAAAATTTAGTAGAATTGGGCTGTTGCACCCTGAGGAAGGGCAATCAGCACTGGCCAATAATTTTTCGGGCTTATGAGGTTGCCCAGGGTGGGTTCGGTTTTCATAAAGCCAGAATCTCCAGACAAAGGGATTATGAGCTGGTTTTGTGATTTCTCCAGCGGCCACTAGGGCGACTAACATTAGGGTTAGACTATCTAACTGCATGTTTGCAGTGAGCTATGTTGTCGGCGCAGGGTGAGTTTTAAGGGGTTGTTCTTAGCTCTGTCCACAGTCCACGTGTCCGGTGTTTCAGCCGCCGTCGTGACTGGTCCCAGAAGATCAGAGGTTGGGTCCACTGGCTTGACGTGGGTGTAGTGGATCCACGATGCGATGCCTTCTATCTTCAGGGCGGTGGGTGTGGTTAGGAGTACCTGGAGTGGTCCTTTCCACCTGGGTTCTAGGGTCTCTTGTCGGTGTCGCTTGACCAGGACCCAGTCTCCCGGCTGGTACGGATGGGGTGTTGGCGGGGGACCGGTCTCATATAGTTCTTTCAGCTTGGGCCAGATTTCTTGATGAATTTTCTGCAAGGCTTGTAGGGAAAACAAGAGTTCAGAGACATTTTCTGTTTCGGACTTGAGCAGATCATCTTTTAGGCCGGGAACTAAGGGTGGGGGTCTGCCATACATAATTTCATAAGGAGTAAGGCCTAGTCTGTAAGGGGTGTTACGGGCCCGGAACAGAGCGTAGGGGAGAAGGACCACCCAATTAGCGCCAGTCTCCATAGTCAATTTAGTTAAGGTCTCTTTTAAGGTCCGATTCATTCTCTCTACCTGTCCTGAACTCTGGGGCCTGTAAGCGCAGTGTAGTTTCCAATTTGCCCCAAGGATGGAAGCCAAATCCTGACTTACCTTAGCGACGAAGGCCGGCCCATTATCTGACCCTATCTGGACGGGGAAGCCATACCTGGGGAGGATATCTTCCAGGATTTTCTTTGCTACAACCTGAGCAGTCTCTTTCTTGGTGGGGAATGCTTCAGTCCACCCTGAAAAAGTGTCTACAAAGACAAGTAAGTACCGATACCCGTATTTTCCTGGCTTTATCTCAGTAAAATCTACTTCCCAGTAGATACCGGGCCTGGTTCCCCTGAGCCTTGTTCCCGTTGCAGCCTGGGATTGGGGGTAGGCGTTGTTAAGCTGGCAGACTTTGCAACTTGTCACGATGTTGCTGGCCATCTCGGCTGTATGTCTGAATTTGAGCTTAGAGCGTCTGATCAGGTCTATCATCCGCCGAGCACCCAGGTGGGTGGTTCGGTGGATGTGTTCTAACACTTGTTGTCCTAATTTTTCTGGTAGGATGGTTTGGTCATTAGTATCAGTCCACCACCCATTCTGGATCTGTTTCAGGGGAAGCTTGTCAATCCACTGGAGATCTTGTTCTGAATAATCAGGGAAATATGGCAAGTCCCGGGGGCCCGGGTCAGGGAGCTGGAGTGCAAGGAGTTGGCTGGGAGCCTTCGCCACCTTTCTTGCAGTTTGGTCCGCTAGAAAGTTGCCTTGAGCAGTTGGAGTAGTTAGTTTCTGATGCCCTGGGCAATGCACAATGGCTAACTTTTCTGGCCTCCATAGGGCTGTTAGCAGGGCTAGGATTTCTTGCTTGTTTTTTATTTCTTTTCCTTCAGCCGTTAGTAACCCCCGCTCCCTGTAAATGGCCCCATGAATATGCGCTGTTGCAAAAGCATATCGGCTGTCTGTATATACCGTCAGCTTTTTCCCCGCCCCTAAGGTAAGAGCTTGGGTGAGCGCTATTAATTCGGCCTTCTGGGCCGATGTCCCCGGGGGCAGGGGTTCCGCCCAGATTACCTTAGTCTCTGAAGTCACTGCCGCTCCAGCGTACCTCTGGCCCTGATGCATGAAGCTGCTCCCATCAGTGAACCAGACGAGGTCGGCGTCAGGAAGTGGGCGATCCTGCAGGTCTTCTCGAACTCCGTGCACCTGAGCTAGTATCTCGGTGCAGTCATGGAGTGGGGCGTCCAGGTCCGGGTTGGGCAGCAATGAGGCAGGGTTTAAGGTCGTTGGGGGCAGGAAAGTTATCCTGAGAGGATTTAGTAGTAATCCTTGGTAGTGGGTGAGTCGGGCGTTACTCATCCATCGATTGGGTGGCTGTTTGAGTACACCTTCGATGGCATGTGGGGTAACGACCCGCAATTCTTGCCCCATGACAAGCTTATCAGCATCCTGCACCATCAGAGCCGTGGCTGCAATCATTCGGAGACAAGGGGGCCACCCGGCAGCCACTGGGTCTAACTTCTTTGACAGGTAGGCAACTGGCCTCCGCCAGGGGCCTAAGTTTTGAGTTATTACTGCCTTAGCGATACCTTTATTTTCATCTATGTATAAGTGGAAGGGCTTGGTAACATCAGGTAGTCCCAGTGCAGGCGCGGAGAGTAGGGCAGTTTTAATCTGTTGGAAAGCCGACTCGGCTTCGTCTGTCCACTTAAATGGCTGCTGCCCCCGTGTTGCCTGATATAGGGGTTTAGCCAGTTCTGCGAACCCAAGTATCCATAGTCTGCAAAACCCCGCTGACCCCAGGAATTCCCTCACTTGTCGGGTGGATTGCGGCCTGGGGATCTGCAGAACAGTTTGTTTTCGGGCGTCTGTTAACCAGCGCTGCCCTTCTTTAAGCAGGTATCCTAGGTATGTTACCTCTGATTTACAGATTTGAGCTTTCTTTGCTGAGGCTCGGTATCCTAGATTTCCCAGAGCTTGTAAGAGACCTTTGGTCCCTTGGATGCAAGCTTCTTGGGTCTCAGCAGCAATCAGGAGGTCATCAACATACTGTAGTAAGGTTATTTCAGGGTGTTTGCGTCGGTACTCACCCAGGTCTTCATGGAGGGCCTCATCGAACAGGGTAGGAGAGTTTTTGAATCCTTGCGGCAGTCTGGTCCATGTCAGTTGGCCACTTATGCCTCTATCAGGGTCATTCCACTCGAAGGCGAAGAGCTTTTGGCTCTGAGGGGCTAAAGGCAAACTGAAGAAAGCATCTTTTAAATCTAAAACAGTGTACCATTGATGTTTAGGGTTTAGGGTGCTTAGGAGGGTATATGGGTTAGGCACAGTTGGGTGTATGTCCACAACTCTCTTATTGATTTCTCTTAAGTCTTGTACAGGTCTGTATTCTCCACTATTAGGTTTTCGTACCGGCAACAATGGAGTATTCCAGGGTGAGTGACATGAGCAGAGGATTCCTTGGTCAAGGAGCCGGCGGATATGCGGGGCAATTCCTTTCTTGGCCTCTAGGGGCATCGGGTATTGGCGTACCCGCACGGGGTCTGCCCCAGGTTTAAGTTCAACAAATAAAGCAGGACGGTGTTTTGCTAGTCCTAAGCCCCCCGTTTCCGCCCAAGCTTCTGGATATTGCTGGAGCCAGGTTGCTATGTCCTGGTCAGGGGCCGGTTGCTCCTGGTGGAGCCGGTACTCATCTTCTAGTGTTATAGTTAGGACGGACACGGGTTGATTGTGGGAGTTGGTCACGATGGGCCCCTCAGGGAGGAAATGGATCTGTGCTCCCATTTTAGTTAGCAGGTCTCTCCCTAATAGGGGACAGGGGCTCTCAGGGATAACCAGGAAAGAATGGGTTACATTCTTGGCTCCGAGGTTTACTGTTCTTTGTGTTGTCCATGGGTATTTCTTAACTCCTGTGGCCCCTTGTACCCACGAGGACTTGGAGGATAATTTTCCATTAGTTTTAACTAAGACTGAGTGCTGTGCTCCCGTATCGACCAAGAACTGGACTGGGGACCCCTCCACTTGCAAAGTTACCCTAGGTTCGGGGAGGGGATCCGAACCCCGTCTTCCCTAGTCTTCATTTTGAGTGACTAGTACGGGTGTAGACCTAGGGGGTCCCTGTCCTCGTTGTTTCTTTTTGGGGCAGTCTCTTACCCAGTGGCCAGCCTCCTTGCAGTAGGCACATTGGTCTTTTTTCAGATTATCATGCCTGGGGGGCCGCCTGGGTTGGGTGTACTCTGGCTGTAGATGCTCTTTCTGTACTACTGCTGCCAGGACCTTGGTCATTTTTTCAGTGGCCTTAAATTGCCTTTCTTCTGGAGTATCTCTGTTATTGTAAACCCGCTGGGCTATCTGAAGGAGGTCCTGAATCCGCTTTCCTTCCAAGTCTTCTAATTTCTGGAGTTTTCTTTTAATATCTGGGGCTGCCTGATTTACGAATGACATTACAATAGCTGCCTGACTTCCTGGAGCCTCTGGATCTATGGGGGTGTACTGTCTAAAAGCTTCCATTAATCTTTCTAAGTAGGTGGCTGGGCTCTCTGTCTTTTCTTGCAGAATAGAATATACTTTAGCCAAATTAGTGGGCTTGCGAGCAGCTGCCCGGAGACCTGCCATTAGAGTCTGGCGATAAAGGCGTAGCCGTCCCCTACCTTCTGCCGTATTGTAGTCCCATGCCGGCCTGGTCAGAGGAAAGGTCGCGTTTATGAGGTCGGGGTTGGCAGTCGGTTGACCGTCGTCCCCCGGGACCAGCTTTCTAGCTTCTACCTGTATTCTCTCTCGCTCTTCCGTGGTAAACAAGATTCGGAGGAGCTGCTGACAATCGTCCCAAGTGGGCTGGTGGGTGAACATGACACTATCCAGTAAAGACAGTAAATCTTTGGGGTTGTCTGAAAACTGAGCACTCTGAGTCTTCCAGTTATACAGATCACTGGTGGAGAATGGCCAGTACTGGAGCCTGGGGATTCCTGTGTCATCTGGGGGTCCTATTTCCCGGAGGGGTAAAGCCACCGTGGAGTCAGGCGGCTGGGGGGGGCTAGTCCGCAAAGTGCGCCCTCGCGTCCGCCCCGCCGGCCCCTCAAAGTTACTTTCTCTTTCAGCAGGCCCGTGAGTGGCGGCCGCCTCCTCTCCGCCTGCTCTCTCCCGCGACTCAGCCCGAGGGCCGGAACCTGGGGCCCGGAGGGGTACGGAGGGGGTTCTGTGAACAGTGGGTCCCCGCTATCAGGTAGAACAGGATGGGAGGGGGCAGTTGGTTGCTTGGTTTTTAGTGGTCGAGCAACCAGTGCCTTAGAGGGTTCAGAGGCTAATTGGAAAGGGGACAGCCAAGGAGGCGGGTTTTCAACAAGGTCCTGCCATATGAGGATGTATGGGATTTGGTCTAAGTGGCCCGCATGTCCAGGTAGGAAAATCTTGGATTTTACCCTAGTGATGACAGCAAGTCGGAAGGTCACTTCGGGTGGCCACCCCACATCAAAGGCAGGCCACTCGGAGCGACACAGAGTAATTAGCTTTCCTTTCCTGATTTCCATACCAAGATCATGGCCCCTTGCTCTAACTTCTTTGAAATTATTTGTAAGGAGAGATAGAGGAGTACTCTGGGTATTGCCCATCCTGTAATGATTTGTAGTCCTTTCCTGTAAAGGAATGTGGGTTAGAATCCCAATAGAGGAAATCTGATCTGACTTATTACTGATAGCTAGCCGGGAGTGCGGCGCCGGAAGCCGGGAGCCGGGGGACCGGGGCCGGAAGTGTGGCACCGGAAGCCGGGAGCCCGGGGACCGGGGCCGGAAGTGTGGCACCGGAAGCTGGGGAGCCCGGGGACCGGGGCCGGAAGTGTGGCACCGGAAGCTGGGGAGCCCCGGGACCGGGGCCGGAAGTGTGGCACCGGAAGCCGGGAGCCCGGGGACCGGGGCCGCGAGCGCGCGCCGGAAGCCGGGAGCCCGGGGACCGGGGCCGCGAGCGCGCGCCGGAAGCCGGGAGCCCGGGGACCGGGGCCGCGAGCGCGCGCCGGAAGCCGGGAGCCCGGGGACCGGGGCCGGGAGCGCGCGCCGGAAGCCGGGAGCCCGGGGACCGGGGCAATTCAGACAGCAGGCGCGCACCCGGGGACCGGGGCAATTCAGACGGCAGGCGCGCACCCGGGGACCGGGGCAATTCAGACGGCAGGCGCGCACCCGGGGACCGGGGCAATTCAGACGGCAGGCGCGCACCCGGGGACCGGGGCAATTCAGACGGCAGGCGCGCACCCGGGGACCGGGGCAATTCAGACGGCAGGCGCGCACCCGGGGACCGGGGCAATTCAGACGGCAGGCGCGCACCCGGGGACCGGGGCAATTCAGACGGCAGGCGCGCACCCGGGGACCGGGGCAATTCAGACGGCAGGCGCGCACCCGGGGACCGGGGCAATTCAGACGGCAGGCGCGCACCCGGGGACCGGGGCAATTCAGACTGTTGCCCGGATCGCGAACCCGCTCCGGCAACTCAGATCGCAATTTAAATCAGAAGAGAGCCAGGGGACGTCTCCCACCGGTCTCCACTGGCTGTCCTATAGCGCGTCCGCCAGGACTGTGCCAGCCTCAGTTTCAGACCTCGCGAGTCAGAGATTCAGATTCAGAACAGACACACAGACACAGACAGACAAACGGAGACGAGCCAGCTCACCTATAGATCGATCCTAGCAGATCCGTTGACCAGGGGTCTGGTGGGCTTGGGGAATCCCGGACGGGCCCCCAGATGTTATGCCCAGACTGTTTGTTCCCCAAAGAAGACCACCAGAGTCCGGAGTCAAAGCCAAGCGGCAAGGATCTTTACTACAAGTTCGAACTTGGTCCCTCCTTTACACAGTATACAAGAGGGCCCCGAACAATGCGAGCGTTTGCTTTTTATAGCCCGAAAGTTGTAGGGGAACAAAGAAATTCCTGCGCTTTCAGTAACCTTGTACGGCTGTCTCCTTATCGGAGACTTTCCAGGTGGTGTTTGTACTGAGCTCAGGGAGTTTGAGAGATATATGGTGGTGGGATGGGAGGATGGGATGTGTTTGTGCTAGGCTCAGGGAGTTTTGAGCCCGGGGCTGAGGAATGTGCCCAGCTCCTTTCAGTCTCTCATGAGACTTTGCACTGCGGACTTTTGAGTTAATGCTGAAATGAGTTAAGACTCTGGGGGACTCTTGGGAAGACATGATTGGTTTTGAAATGTGAGAACAATTAGGAGGGACTGGGGGCAGAATGATATGGTTTGGCTTTGTCCACATTCAAATCTCATCTTGAATTTCTATGTGTTATGGGAGGGACCCGGTGGGAGGTAATTGAATCATGAAGGCAGGTCTTTTCTGTGCTGTTCTCATGATAGTGAATAATTCTCATGAGAGCTGTTGGTTTTATAAAGGGGAGTTTCCCTGTACAAGTTCTTCTCTTGTCTGCCATCATGTGCAATGTGCCTTTCACCTCTGCCATGATTATGAGGCCTCCCTGGCCGTGTGGAACTGTGAGTCCTTTAAACCTCTTTGTTTTGCAAATTGCCCGATCTTGGGAATGTCTTTATCAGCAGTGTGAAAACGGCCTAATACACTAATTTATAGCTAGTAGATAAAAAACCAGGGACTTCCCATTGGCATTGGAAGTGGGATTGTGGGGGCAGTCTTGTGGAACTGAGCCCTTAACCTGTGGGGTTGAATGCTATCTCCAGGTATATCATGCCAGAATTGAATTCGATTAGAGGATACCTAGCTTGTGTTCAATGCAGAATTGGTTGCTGGTGAGGAGAAATCCCTATACACATTTTGGTGACCAGAGGTAAAGCATTTTATGTTGATTCTTGAGTGACAGAATAGAAATAACATACTGTTTTTTTCCTATGTCCTTACAACCACCAATTGGATACATTGTTTCAGTATTTTGAAATTTTTCTTTTAATGTTTATAAATTTTCTTTTCAAATTTTAGATTCTACCATATCTCCAACTTTTCAATTTATTCCCTCTTACTATATATAAGTATTTTCCCCAAGTTTCACTTTATCTTTTTATTAGTTTTTTTTTTATATAATAGAGGTATACAGGCAATTCACAATTCTCTCTTTTCTTGTATATAATATAGACCATATTATAAATACTCTACTTTGGGAAATTGTTCTTTATAGAAAATTACAGATTATATTTGAGGAAGAAATAATAGAATATAATAATTTTTCAATACTTAGGATAACAGATTCAGGCAAAGATAAAACATTAAGGGAAAAGTTGGTGAAATCTATTAACATAGAGTGGAGGCATCACGTTGTTACAAACTTAACTCTTTGATCAATACTAATACCACTAAAAATGGAACAACCAGTAATTATGTGCTTAATGTGATGAATGTGAAGTAGACTGCACCACTCTGCAGTACAGTCAGGAAACAAGAAACCAAGTTCAATCAAAATAGCCCTAAAGCTACCTTCCAGTTTATAAAAAGTATGAAGAATAGAGGGGCAATTCAATGATACCATAAAGAATCAAATACGGAGCATGCAACATAGTAGCTGATTGGATTTATTCAACATGTCAATTACATGAATACAATAGGAGGCAGGTAGGGGAGAAGGCACTAACCTGAATTATGAGACTGAAGAGATATAATAAACAAATGCAATGTGTGGACTTGGTTTGGATTTTCATTCAAAGACCAACTATAAAAAGACATTGTTGTGAGAATTGAGGAAATTTGAATGAGAAATGTATTTTTATCCAATTTGTTAGCTGTGATAATAGTATTGTGGGAGTAAGAAGCTATTCATATTTCTAGATATATATACCATGTACATAGGAATGAAATAATACAAAATCTGGAATTTGCCTTAAAATTGCTCTGCAAAATTATAAAAAAGAACGATGACAAACTAAAAAGGTATAGAACTCATTTGTGGCTACTGTAACAAATTACCAAAAAACATAGTGACTGAAAATAACCCACATTTATTATATTACAGTTCTATAGGTTAGAAGTTCAACATGGGTCTCATGAGGTCAAAAGCAAGGCCTTGGCAGAGCGAAGTTTCTTTCTGGAGGCTCCAGGGGGAACTCTGTTTTCTTACCTTTTCTAGATTCTAGAGGCTTCCCACAATACTTGGCGTAAGGGCCATCTTTAAAGACAGTAATGTTGTATTTCTCTACCTATTCTTTCATAGTCACATCTTCCTCTAACTATTCCTTTTCTTCCCTCTTCCACTTTTAAGAGCCTTTTTGAGTCTATTGAGCCCAACTGGATGATCCAGTATTATCTTCCTATGTTAAGGTCAATTGATTAGTGACTTAATTCCATCTAAATCACAATTCCTCTTTGCCATATAATGTAAAATATTCATATCTCTGAGTATTAGGACATGGACATCTTTGAGGGTAATTAGTCATCTTACCAAAGGAAGGAAGGAAAAAAAGGAAGGAAGGAAAAAAAAGAAGGAAGGAAGGAAGGAAGGAAGGAAGGAAGGAAGGAAGGAAGGATAGGTAGAAGTGAAGAAGAAAAAAACGGTATGAAAAACTCTTGATAAATTTAAAAACTGGGTGAATAATACGTGGAATTCTCTCTAGTTTTGTTAATGTTTGAAAATTTAATAAAAACAATGAACAGTGACGACTTGGATGAGAATTTGTGACATCTGCCTCAAAATTTATGACTTCAATAGCATCTTCTATGTAATCTTTTTCACCATATATTCTTATATTGGAAACAATCCCTTCTGCCTTTATATTAGTCCCTTCTCACACTGCTATAAAAAATACCTGAGACTGGGTAATTTATAAAGAAAAGAGATTTTATTGACTCACAGTTCTGCATGGCTCAGGAGGCCTCAGGAAACTTACAATTATGACAGAAGGTGAAGCAGGCGCCTTCTTCACAAGGTGGCAGGAGAGAGAATAAGGGAAAAGTAATGGGAGAAGAGAGCCTATGAAACCATCAGCTCTTGTGAGAACTCACTATCACAAGGAAAGCATGGGGGAAATCATCTCCATGATCCCATCACTTCCCATTAGGCCTCTCCCTTGACATGTTGGTATTACAATTCAAGATAAGATTTGAATGGGGACACAAAGCCAAACCGTGTTATTCCACATCTGACCAAATCTCTGGTCTTCACTTTTCAAAATCATGCCTTCCCAACTGTCCCCCAAAGTCTTAAGTTGTTCCAGCATGAACTCAAAAGTCCAAGTCCAAAGTGTCATCTGAGCCAAGGCAAGTTCCTTCTGCCTATGAGCCTGTAAAATCAAAACCAAGTTAGTTATTTCCAGGATACAATGGGGGTACAGGCATTGGATAAGTGCTTTCATTTTAAATGGGAGAAATTGGTCAAAACAAAGGGACCATAGACCCCACGCAATTCTGAAATTCAATAGGGCAGTCATTAAATCTTACAGCTCCAAAATTATCTTCTTTGATTCCATGTCTCACATCTGGGTCAAGCTGATGCAAGAGGGGGCTCCCACAGTATTGGGCAGCTCCAACCCTGTGGCTTTGCAGTGTACAGTTCCCTTCCCTGCTGCTTTTGTGGGCTGGCATTGAGAGTCTGCAGCTCTTCCAGGTGCATGGTACTAGCTGTCAGTGGCTCTCCCATTCTGGGGTCTGGAAGATGGTTACCCTCTTTTCACAGCTCCACTATGCAGTTCCCCAGTGAAGAACTGCCCCTTTGCACTGCCCTTAGCAGGTGTTCTCCATGAGGGCTTTGTCCATGTAGCAGACTTCTGCCTGGACATCCAGGCATTTCCATACATCCTTTGAAATGTAGGTGGAGGCTCCCAAACCTCAGTTATTGACCTCTGTACACCTGCAGGCCCAATACCATGTGGAAGTTGCCAAGTCTTAGAGTTTGCACCCTCTGAAGCAATGGCCTGAGCTGTACCTTGGTCCCTTTCAGTCCCACGTGCTGGGATATAGGGCACCAAGCCCCAAGGCTGCACAGAGCCTGGGCCCAGCCCAAGAAATAATTTCTTCCTCCTAAGTCTCCAGGCATATGATGGGAGGGGCTGCCATGAAGGTCTCTGACATGTCCTGGAGACATTTTCCCCATTGGTCCTGGTGATCAACATTCAGTTCCTCGTTACTTATGCAAATTTCTGCAGCAAACTTAAATTTCTCCCCAGAAAATTGATTTTTATTTTCTATCACATGATCAGGCTGCAATTTTCCAAACTTACACCCTTCAACCTCTTGAATGCTTTGCTGCTTAGAAATTTCTTCCACCAGATACCCTAAATCATCTCTCTCAAGTTAAAAGTTCCACAGATCTCTAGAGCGAGAAAAAAATGCCACCAATCTCTTTGCTAAAGTATAGCAAGAGTGACTTTTGCTTCAGTTCCTAATAAATTCCTCATCTTCATCTGAGACCACCTCAGCCTGGACTTCATTGTCCATTGACAATGTCAATGACAATGACATTGTCCATTGACTATCAGCATATTGGTCAAAACCATTCAACAAGTCTCTAGGAAATTCCAAGCTTTCCCACATCTTCCTGTCTTCTTTTGAGCCCTCCAAACTGTTCCAACCTCTGCCTGTTACCCAGTTCAAAGTCCCTTCCACATTTTTAGGTATATTTATAGCAGTACCCCATTCTCCTGGTACTAATTTACTGTATTACTCTGTCCTCACACTGCTATAAAGATACTACCTGAGACTGGGTTATTTATAAAGAAAAGAGGTTTAATTGACTCACAGTTCTGCATGGCTGGGGAGATCTCAAGAAACTTAGAATCACGGCAAAAGGCAAAGCAGGCATCTTCTTTACAAGACGACAGGAGAGAGAATAAGGTAAGAGTAAAGGGGGAGGAGCTTCTTATAAAACCCTCAGCTGTCTCATGAGAACTCACTCATTACCATGACAACAGCATGGGAAAACTGCCCGCATCATCCAATCACTTCCCACCACGTCTCTCCCTTAAGACATGGGGATTGCAATTCAAGATGAGATGTGGATGGGGACACAAAGCCAAACCGTAGCAGCCTCCATATTTTAAAAGTTTTTGTCTGTAATTTTCTTATAATAGGCTTCAAAGAAAACATTGGATCCTGCATTGTATTTGTGGACAACGTATTTCCTCCTTCCTTTAACATAAGCCACTCAATGATGTAGTTAATATTTCTGGTTTTTTCTTTGTGTGTGTGTGTGTGTATAGTACTTACAGTTGTGCTGAACACTTAGTTCATCTCATCATGAGCAGATAATTAATGAGTAGTGTGTACTCCTGACAAGTCGTATCTGCTGTATATATTTACCTTGAGTCTAACAGTGGGGCCTTTGCCTCAAAACAGCAGGTTATAGAAACTCCTTTATAATTGAAGCAGATTTACTGTAAGCCCACTGCAACAGGTCAGAAATACATGAAATTTACAAAACATATTTTAATAGATACCAGTTTTCCACATGTAGAAATTCAATTTTACTCTATTATCCAGTTTGAAGATAATGAGAAAATCTTCAGATTTGAGAGCATCTAAATGCACTGGCTATGTCCTATTTATTATTACACTGCAACCTTCTTTGCCTTAGAAGGGCCTCAAAGACCCTCTCCCAGTGCTCCAACCAGGACTGAACTTGAGAATGGCTTATTTGTCCTAAATCAAATGAGAAACATGTTTTAAACCATGATTTCTCAGGAAAGACAAACAAGCTAACATTGGATTCCTTGGCCTCTGTTGAAATTTCAATTTCACATGCTCACAATGTTATTTTAGGTGAAAAGAATTTCATTTTTATGCCAATATTTACTAAACAGAGGTCTTAATTTTCACTTTCCCAGTATGTGGGAGCTTCACTTCATGCAGCTCTCTGTGCATTCTATTGTGTTAAAACAGCAAGCTTGTCAAGAATGGAGACATTGCAGCAATATACACAGTCTATGGGAGACATTTTCTCTATGGGTTAAAGTAAGTTGTTGGATCAAAGTCAGGACATAGATGCTACAGCTGGTCTGGGAAAAAATGGCAATTAAGAGGGAAAAAAAGAACAGAAAGAGAGAATCACAGACAGTCTTTTTTTAGGTGGCAACAACAGAACCAGACTGCTTGAAACTGGTAGCTGACTCCAAATGTCACATTTTTCACTGAATGCTAAATAATATTGCTATTTTATAACCATTACTTGGTTATATTGGTGGCCATATTAACTTCTTTCATAACAATCTTGTTACATATATTTTTATACATTATATTTGTTGTCTTTCTTTCTTATGTTTCTTTGTTTCAACAGTGCTTAGGAGGACTGAACAGAAGCAGGTTAAAGGTTCAGGGACGCTTCCCTTGAATAGCTCTCAGTCTGTCTAGCCAAAGGCTGGCATATTCATTACAATCAATTCATGTACTTCTGTGCAGTTTAACATTCAGTGCTTGTATGATTACCTATTCATTAGAAAATAACTTATTTAGCTTAAATGTATACTTGTGTCAGAGACAGTAAAAATTTTTTTAAAAAGTCAACAAAAAACTAAAATGTTAAGTACTTTCTCTGGCAAAGTTGATTAACTTACAATAATCATAAGTGAGGAAAATTACTGTATAATAACTCACACTTCCAGGTAATATTGGTGATCTCACTCACAGAAAATTTTAACAAATGAATAAAAGTGGTACAAACATGAAAGGCCCTTCCAAAATGATAAGGGACAAGAGCATGTTGGGAATGTTAACATACTCAAAGCGGGAAAGTACAGGAAACTGACTTAGCAGGGTGCAGAAAAGTTCGAAGACAAATGCCTCTGTGAGAAGGGGAGGATATCAAAGAGTAGTAATTGATCCAAGTCAAAGAACCATGGAAATGTTTCGGCATTGGAGGTACTAGTTATCCCTGAAGGCTACAATGCAGGGGAATTGAAAAACAGGTGGTTGAAAGTCTGTAAAATTAGCAGTTGGAGCCCAGATTCTTTCCTCCAGCCTGTGCAACCAGAACACCGAATCTTCTCCACACCCATGATAGTGGGAGTTTACTCTCTAGAGAAGATGAACTAGTATAGTTCTGGGCTTAGAGACATGAGTACAACTGAGGAGACAGATGAGTGAGCCATTTGATAGAAAAATAGGGTGATTCAGCAACATTTTGCATTCTAAAAGGTGAAAGCCCCAGCTCCCTTTCCCTACGTAGCTCCTGAGAACTTACTCATACACCCAGGCTTATACCCGCCTTTCCCCCAGCACACCCCAGGAATATGATTATAGATTTATCTCTGGGAAAACTGCCCAGTCCAATTGATAAGAGCTACAAATCATTACATTGGGCTCATTGTGGTACAATGGTGTCCACCAATCAAAAAATTCTGCCCTTGCACAAAATGCTTGCACCTGGTTTTTAGAGTTCCAGTTTTAAAAATGAATGCACCCAAAGTATCACCAGACTGTCAACCATAACATTTAAAATTCAGGACAGAGTCCAAAAGGACAAACAGGAAGCAAACAATTCAATGGAAACAGTGAAGATAAAGCACAGGGGAAAAAGGTATAATTAATATATTCAGAGAGAAAAGAAAATACCATGGAATAATTATCCTCTTAAAAAGATACCGGGAACAAGAAAGAGCTTGTGAAAATGAAAGACATAATATAGGAAATAAATAATTCAAGAAAATTTTGTAATATAAAATTGAGAAACAGTTTCAAAATTAGAACAAAAGAGAATAATTAGATTAATGCAAGAAGTCAGCAGATGGAAGTTATTTTCAATTCAGAATTATATGACAAGCCAAATTACCAATTAATGTGAAGGTAGACTGAAGATGTTTTTCAGTAAGCAAAGTCTTAGAATATTCCTTTCCCATCTACTACTTTAAACTCTCTCAGAACTGATTTGAGGATCCCAATAAGCAGAGACAACAATGTTGAACAAATGTAAATGAAGTCAATTGTGAACTCTAAAATAAAACTATACAGTAAAGAAAACATTATCAGAGTTAACCACGTAATGTACAAAATATGACATATTTAATATTAAACATTGCTAAGTCCCCAATATATTTTACCTATGTCCCTACTCTTTCATATGTATGCAACATCAGTTGTAAATAATATTCATGTAGCCATAAGCATGCAAACAATAAATATTGATGTAATCAAAGTCATGATTTCATTATATTTGGAGGATGAGGAAAGAGAAAATGTGTATGTATGTGCTTGCATGCAGGCACAATGTGGAAGAGGGAGATATGTAACAGCTAAATCCTTAATTTTCACAATAGGGAAAAATGTAAATTTGAAGATACAAAATAGCAATTAACCCATATTACTTAAAAATATCGAGCTAAATATAAGTAGAAACAGCAAAAATAGTTGTAAGCAATTCTCTATTTGCAGAAATTAAAATAGACGTGAATGGGTCAGAGGACCATTGTTTTTAGCACAAGCATTACTATCTACAAAGAACTACTCTGTAAGCTTTAAATTCACAGGTCCTGAAACCAAAATAGAGGGTTCAAATACTGTTTCCACCACCTAATAGTTGTGGATGTTGTGGCTTAGATATTTAAAGACTTTATTTTGCTGTTTATAAAATTGGATACTAATATTAGTAAATCATATTGATGTCTTACAGATCAAATTAGTTAATATGTGAATAATTTAAATAATATCTGGCACAATTTATTAGTATTAGTACTGCCATGTGGCTGTTAACTATTTACATGAATTACTTCAATAAAAAATTACAAAGAAGACATAACACATAATAAGATACATGGAAAGCAGTGAATAAATAGAAAGGATGATTATATTTCAAAACTGAAAATTGATGAATATTCAATAATGAAATAAAGTATGTTATTATCTGACATCTAAACAAGAATATTTCACTAATTATGCTTAATCATGAAAAATTCATTTGTGTCTTTTGTAACTGCAAGTATGTGAATATATTGCCAAAGGTATAAAGTAAAATAGGTTTCTAAAAAAATAGGAATCTCATTCACTGAAAAGAATCAAGACAGTACAGTTGATTTCAAACTAATAATTAACATTTGTCAGAAGGATAATTAATCCTTATGTTAATATTTCATCTGTTCTGCTGAACATTAGTACTGCATCTGATTTAGATATGTTCATATAGTAGTAGATATGCTTTCTATATCTCAATATGACATTAAGAAAATCCTAAATTCTCAACATATTTTAACACATCTCTGCCTTTTATAACGCACCTCTACCTTTAATATATAGTGAACTCAAAATTCCAGCAAAATTGATATTGACATTTTTTCCTCTTCAATGGAAGTAAAAGACTTTTTTCCCCCAAAATCAACTCTGTTTAAAGAAATGCTGTTAACTAAGAAAAAATATCAGGTAATGTTTTGATCATGGTGCTTTTATTAATTATAACATGCAGTAAATCATGTTTGTGTTTTTATTTATATTTTCAACATACAATGTAAATAAGAACACCTCCAGATATTCTTTTGGCAGGCACAAAAACTGTTTATTCGACAGATGATATAGACAATAATGTATGGCTCATAATTAGGGAGAAAGCTGTAATTTAAGAAGTTCTGATGGCATTCAAACAGTTTGTGTGTAACTAAACTACGGCTGTTAGTGAATGGCAGCTTTAAAACATTTTAAACATGTGGACAAAAAATTGAATTTTTATTATTGTAAATGAAAAAGGAGATTTCTGGAGAAGCTAGACAACATACTGTAATCCAGGCTTGAGTGAGTTGAGGAGGAATGGTGTCGTATAAATAGAAACCTGCTCTTCCACACATGGGCCAAATCTTTGCCTCAAGTCCCCATGCACAACACACTCTATAGGGACGTATGGGGTAATTGAAGAGACAAGTATATCTGTATGGTACACATCCTGTGCAAACATCATTACTGAGTGATACACATATACATTCGGTTTAATTGCTAGTCAGTATAACATGCATAAATCCTTAAGCTATTTCAATTTGTAATTGATATGGCATGACTAAAACTAAAGCAGGTCTCCATATTTAAAAATAAAGACAATACGTCACTTTCAATTATTTTGAGTCTTAATCATCATTTTGGGTTGTCTTTTTTATTGTCTGTTAAATTTATTACTGCACAATTGACCTTTCAGAAGGTCAAAAATACAAATACAGCTTTCTTTGACCAATTTTGCAAAGTTACATTGCCACAACCCCGAGAGCTGAGTTTGTATTCCATGGTTGATTCAGTTTTCTCAGACTAATACAGAAAGAAAGTTTAACATGTAGACTAAGCTCTTCTACTAATAAACAAAAGTTAAATTTTCCTGATTTAAATATTATGTGGAAAATTATATTTTAATAAATGGTGAAAATTAGAATCCTGTAGAGCCAAATAGTAATCTTCCATGTTTCCAAGTAATAAAAAATTAAAATATTAAAATTTACCATTATTAAATTGACTTATTATTAATTTCCCTTAGACTTGAAGATATAATTAGAAATAGAATTTATTGAGAACTTGCCAATTCCAAATGCTGTGCTATATTCTTTATATACAATATCACATATACTTATCATAACAATATTGTGAAGTAAACATTGCCACCGTTTTCATTTTCTATATGAAGAAATAGAGGTTCATGATGTAAATAAATACTTAGATTTCATTTTTTTAACATACATAATCTAAAAAAGAGGAAAGATATCATGTGATAATATACAACATCATAATATACAACATCATACATTTTATTTGGACCTGGAAGTATTTTTATTCTGAGTATCTGAGGGTGAGAAAAGAATCACAATGAGACATGTTTATCTTCACAAGTTTAGGCACATCCTGGAAATGTTGAATAATATACAATTCGTGAAAAAAGTAAAGCTAGTGTGTGTGTGTGTGTGTGTGTGTGTGTGTGTGTGTGTGTATGTGATGACTAAAGGAAAGAACAAGTTATTCAAAGGACAAAGACTAATCCAATCATTACTGCCAGGCAAATAATAGTTAAAGACATTTCTAGTCAAAAAACTTTAGGTATGGAGAAACTATATGATAATGAAAAATTTATCTACATTTTCCTCTGTTCATTCAACTCATGTTGTATTTAGTTATTTCTAAGTTATTTGCAGCTTGTAAAGTATTTTAAATTTACTTTCATAATTTTTTTTACCAGACAGAAAATGAACAATGGGAAAAGAATAAAAAGGAAAGGAGAACAAATTAGTAGGACTAAGATGATTAATTGCTGGTTTTCTTTTGAAACATTTGTCATATAGAAAATTCAATTCATTTTATTTGCTATATTTAGATATTAAATAGAAAATCACTTGTTATTACAGAATCCTACATATAGTAGGAATTTTAAAAATACTTGCTATACATTGAGTGCCTAAGATGTATAATGTAATATTTTGGCTGTTTGGATGGTTATGATGAGAACAAGTTATATCTCTCAAAGTCTTTGAAAATCTAACTCTACTTCATCTACTCATGTCAATTAAAATAAAAAGTAAGCCTGCCGATTGACTCATGCACTACCTTAGAATGAAAAAATATAGAGAAGTGGTATTCAATGCAAATCATACTGTGAATTTGTAAACTGTATATTCTAAAGAATGACTTCACAAATATAGTACAAGGTATGTGGGAGAAAGAAAGGTACCTACATCATTAAATATAAAAGAGACAAAATAAACTTTTTGTGTTAGTAACACCTACCAGAGTTAATTCATATCAGAGTAAAAAAGACAACTTCATAAAGCAATAATTATAAAACCATGTTAATGGGTTTATAATGTATAACGGTATAATTTGTATGACAATAATAGAACAAAAAAGAGCAGGGAATATTGATATATTGAAGCAATGTTTTTATATACTATTGAAATTAAGTTGATTTTCATTCAAACTGCAATGTTTTAAGTTAAGATGTTATTTTTATTCTCAAGGGCAATCTAAGAAGATTGTTTTTTAATAATAAGGGGTTAATCAGTAAGGCATACCAATTTAAACATGTATGCCCCTAACGACAAAGCTCAATAATACGTAAAGCACAAATCAAATTGAAGGGAGAAATAGAAAATTCAATAAAAGTTGTTGGAGACTTCAATATTATACTTTTAATACTTAAGATAACATGGAGTAGAAGATCAACACACAAATATAAGACTAAACATCTCTATAGACAAAATAGACATAATAGATATCTATAGAACACTTCACCTCACAATAGCAGAATATAAGTTACTCTCAAGTGCACATAAAACAGTCTTGAAGATAGACCATACAGTAGACCATAAGACAAGTTTGAAAAAACTTAAGAGTTGAAATCATACGCAATTTGTTTTCCAACCACATGGAATAAAATTAGAAATCAATAACTGAAGGAAATTTTAAAATTTCAAAAATCTGCAGAAGTTAAACAGCACACTCCTCCATAACCAAGGGTCCAGGACAAAATCATATGGCAAATTTAAAAGTAGTCTGAGGTGAATGTAAACAAAAATGCAGCATATCAAGTTATAGAATACAGCAAAGGCAGTGCTTAAGAGAGAAATGTGTAGCTAAAACATCTATGTTTGACAAAAATTAAGTTAAATTAATAACCTAATCTCTCATGTTAAGAATTAGAAAAGGAAAAGTGAACTTATCCCAAAGAAAGCAGAGAGACAAGAATAATAAAGCCTAGAATGGAAATTAATAAAATAAATAATAGAAAAGCAATAATGTAAATCTACTAAGCCAATAAATGGTTCTTTGAGATTTTAACACCATTGACAAATTTTTCACTAGGGAAACCAAGTAAAATAAGTAAAACTGAAATTACTAAAACCTGGGAAGAAAGTAGAGACATCATGAATAATTTTACAGAAATAAAAAGAATTAGAAGGAAACACTGTGTAAAATTTTGTGTCCTAACAACATAGATAACCCAAATGAAGAAAAAAAAAAAAAAAAAAAAAAAAAGAAACATACTTCTGAAATGTAAATAAAAAGACATGGAAAACCCAAATATACTTAAAAGGTTTTAGTTAGTAATTTAAAAACATCCAACAAAGAAACGTACAGGCCCAGATGTCCTTAATGGTGAATTCTATCAAACATTTAAAGACTTAACACCAATAGTTTATAAACTCTTCTAAAAGGTAGAAGAGGGTACATTTCCCAACTCATTCTATGAGACCAGTATTAGCTTCCTAACAAAACCAGAGTATAAGAAAGAAAACTACAGAGTCTATCTATTAGTGATATTGACTCAAAAAGAGCAATTACAGAAAACTTACTGCTAACATCATACTTAACAATAAAAGACTAAATGTTTTCCCCTAAGATCAGGAAGGAAGCAAAGATATCTATTCTCCCCACTCTCATTCAACAAAGAATACTGGCAAGCATAATGTTGCAAAAAATGACAATAATTTTAAAAAGACATGGAGATTGAAAATGAAGAAATGTAACTGTCTTTGTTTGCAGATGACATTATTGTCTATGTAGAGAATTCTAAAGACCAATTTTAAGAAAAGTTCCTAGAACCAATTAATCATTTCAACAAGGTTTCAGGATATAAGATCAGTATTCAAAAATAGTTACATTTCTACGTCCTAACAATGAACATGGATAGAAATCATTGTTTTAATGAATATTTGGTAGAAATCAATATTAAAAACCTAATAACCTTTACAAGTTCTCCAAAGAAAATTAAATTATCATTTATAAATTTTACAAAGCATGCATAGGATCTGTATGCTGAAAATTATAAAATGCTAATGAAAGAGATCAAAGAAGATCTAAATAATTGACTAGATATTCTGTATCCCTGGACTGGAAGAGTCAACCTAATAAAGATGACAGTTCTCCCTAAATGTGTCAGTTTAAGACAGTTTCTATCAAAAACCTTGTCAGCTTTGTATATTTTTATTTATTTATTATTAGCTGGTTACTTGAAGTTTTTATAGATGTAGACAAGTCTAGTTTAAAATTTATATGGAATGACAAAGGACATACAACAGCAAAAACTATTCTATATTGTGTAAAAAGAAATAATGTGAAAAGAATTCACTCTACTTGACATTGAGGTTTACTATATAGGTACAATATTCAAGACAGTGTGGTACTGGCAGAGGAATAGATAAACAGATCAACAGAACAGAAGAGAGAACCAAGACGGGGACCCATATAAAAGTGTCCCAGTGATTTTTGTCAAAGGTGAAAAAGTGATTCAATAGAGGAAGGTGCCTTTTTCAAGAAATGGTAAGGGAGCAATACCATTAGATAATACAGGAAGATACCCTTTTTAAGAAATGGTATGGGAGACACTCATCAGCAGAAGAAGAGACCTTGACCTAAACCTCACGCCTCATATAAAAATGTGCTAAAAATGAATCACAGACTTAAACGTGAAGCATAAAACCATAAACTATTAGAAAAATACTTAGGAGAAAATTATTAGAACCTAGGGATAGGCAAACAGTTCTTGGACTTGATACCAAAAATATAGTGTATAAAAAAATTAAGTTGAACCTTATCGGGACTGGAAACACCTGCTCCAAGAAAGATCCTGTTAAAAGGATGAAAATACAGCCTACACAGTGGGCTAAAGTATTTTCAGACGACACATTTAAGAAATGTCTTCTAGCTATAATATAAAAAGAACCCTCAAAACTCAACATTAGTAAGATAAATAGCAAATGGGCAAAAACCCTAAAGAGACATTTCACTGAGGAGAATATACAGATTTTAAATAAACACTATTTATATTTAATAAAAAATAATAATGAACATGTTTAGCATTGTTAGTCATTAGGAAAATGTGAATTAAAACAAAAATGAGACACTATTATATACTTATTAGAATATCTAAAAAAAATCATGATAATATCAAATGCTGCTGAGGTGGAGAAAAATTGGATCGCTTATATTTTGCTTGTTAGAATGTTAACTGGCACATCCACTCTGTGAATTAGCTTGGCAGTTTCCTTTAAAACTAAAAACGTGCTTACAATAGAACCCAGCAATTGGACTCTTGGAAATTTATACCAGAGACATTAAAACATATGTTAATGCAAAAACTACACACAAATATTCATAGTAGCTATATTCATAATAGAAACTAAAAACAAGCCACATGCCTTTCAACGGATGAATGATTAAACAAACTGTGGTACATCCATACCATAAAATAATACCCCTAAATATGAAGGAATAAATCAGTAATCCTTACAGACACTTGAATGAATCTCAAGGGAATTATGTTAAGTGAAAAAAGTGTGTCTCAAGAGGTTACACACTGTGTATCTCAGTTTACACAAGATTTGTGAAATAACACATTTTATAGATATAAAGAACAGATTAGCGGTTGCCAGGAGTTAAAGATTGGGAATCAATAAATTGCTATGAAGGGGTAACTTTCATGGTGATGAAAGAGTTCTGTATTTTGATTGTTGTGGTTTTATAATGCTGTGATGCCGTATCATGCAATGAAATGGCTAGAACTATACACACACATACAAATGAGAGCATGTGTAATTGTGAAATATGAATAGGTTCTGTGTATTGCACCAATGTCAATTTCCTGTTTTGTTATTGTGCTATAGTTATACAAGGTAGCAACATTAAAGGAAGGGAAGTGAAGGTGCACCAGATCCCCCTGTATATTTCTTGGCAACTTCTGCTTTACAAAAATTTTTTTTTGATCTAGCAATAAACATGCAAAACCTATCACTTCCTATTCATTTTACTTTTATCCATACCTTTCAGTTTATGCTTATTGTATCTAAATATGAAAAATACTATGTAATGGCATATTTTATTCTAATTCTTCATTCCTTAACATTACATTGAGAGCTTAAAATAAGCCATGGTAGAAGTATTTATACCACGGAAATTGGCAAACACTACAAAACAGGACTTGACTTATAATCTTATTGATTTTTTAAACATAAAAAAGAGAATATTAATAATTTAGATAAAACTTTTAAGTGTGTCATGGGTGTAGCTGCTACACTGTCAATAACATTTTTAAAATGGGGAAATATTATTTCAGTATACAAAACTATTATCTGTTTCATCAAAATGTCACTCATATCCTTGAGGAACAAGTTAATATTTTTGTTGTTTTATTTTCATCTGGCACATTACTGTAAATAAATTATCAGCCAAAATTCATGTCAGAAGTATACCCAGATTACTAGTCATTAAACATTTACCAGAACATCCCCACTTAGATCGATTATGTGGTCCTGGTTCTGGAAGAACTCACAAGTGGACAGATATAAGTGAAGGAACTGAGGAACCTGAATTCACTATTGAAATGTAAACTTATGCAGCTACAGAGCATGCTGGGAATTCCAGAGCTAACAAGATCGGAGTAGATTGAGCCATGGATAGAATTGTGGGCAACTCATGACTTAGGCAAACTCCATGTGTTTTAGGTAGTGTGTCCATACATGCAGGCGTCCATCTAAATCTCATCAATGATTTGTTGCAGTTCCCACACACTTAAATCATATTGGAACTACTTAAAATTCTCTGATATTTCTAATGGTGGTTCTTTTTGGTCAGAGGATATAGATGTAATTTTTCAGGTCATAAATCTCTGTTAAAAGATTGACCAAAAAGTACCTGACTGACCAAAAAGTACTCTGTCATGAAGGAGCATTCTTAGCCTACCTCCCAATGGAACCCAGTAGACTTCTGACTTGTGTTTGCAGCAGGCAGTCACTGATTTGTCTTTATCAGGGTTCCCAATATTAGTACTTGTGTTTCCATCCTCTGGGTTCCAGATAGGCGGGAATGTGTGTACAAGGAGTTCTTGTGAAGGATTCTATTGAAGCAAGTCGCTATGCCTTCCCTGTTAAAGCTGCTTTGGCAATAATAGAAGGACAATTTTACCTTTTACTGACTTGGGATTTCAGGGGAATTGTGAATTTCTGAGTACTCCAAGGAATTAAATAATGATACATCTATAGAGTTAGGAGTAGCAGATTTTGGTTGTACAATGCTAACAAGAATAGGAGCTCACAGCAGTGGAGGATAGCATTAACATTGTTCTAGATTGGGGAATAAATAGTTACTCAGTGTGCTTATTACTACCTAATCTCATTGGTGCTGTTGGGACACAGACAATGATTCAGAGAAGAGTGGCCTGGGAATAATGAAAACTGACAGAATGTAGAACTTCAGGAGAGAAGTCCAAGTTGGTTTTAGCATCCACATTAAGCGATTTCAGGTCCCATTTATTCAATATGGCCACTGTAGTGTAAAAATACCCTAGTAACTGTAGTCCCAGCTACTCAGGAGGCTGAGGCAAGAGAATCACTTGAACCCAGGAGGCGGAGGTTGCAGGGAGTCGAGATCACGCTAGTGCACCCCAGCCTGGGCAACAGAGGGAGGCTCCATCTCAAAAACGAAAAAGAAAAAAACCCTAGTAAAAACTTGTAAATTGTCCCAGCATTCTCTCAATTCCTCACATTTCTCTATCTATCGGTGACCTTCATATCGTCTTCAAGTGTCTGTGTCCTCTCCATTCACTTTAAGCACTGTTTTTTTTGGTTATAAGTATTTCTTCCCTGGGTTAAGGTAGTAGAGTCCTACTTTCTCTGCTCTCAGTCTCATCCCCTCCTAATCCACACTTCACAACATTGCCAATACACCAAACTCCAAAGATGTCCCTTAATGATCATGCCTGCTTGTGCTTAGGGCCACGTGTATTCCCTTCCCACATAGAATATGTCCTGGTCCTGTAACTTGCTGGGATCAACAGAATGCAGCAGAAGTGACATTGTGTAACTTTCCAAAGCTTCATTTTAAGAAATCTGCAGCTTCCACTTTTACCACTTTGAATGTTACTCCTTGAGCCAGCTACCATGCTATGTAGACCAAACCAGCCACATGTAGAGTTCTACATGGAGGAGAACTAAAGCCCCAGCCAACAGATCAAACTGATTTTATAGCCAGCACCATCTCTACTGTCATGTAAGTGAGAACATTTTAGACTTTTAAGCTGTCCCAGCACTTCAGGTCATACCATATTAAGCAGAGGATTGCCTATTCAACTCACACAGTTGTGAAAAATAATAAATTGTTTCTGTTTTAAGGCACAAAGTTCTAGGATCATAAGTTTGTTACAAACAACTGATTTTTTCTAAAAACAACTCATACCTAGAAGTGGGGTGTTGATGTGACTAAAACTTAAAATATCTGCCATTGCACTTTGCAGTTCCACCCTGAAGTTCCACATGAAGACGCTTGGATGTGTCAGCTGGGAATATTGTTCTTGTATACCTCATCGCTTTAGCTGGTCACTTGGAACCTTGGAGCAGAATCCTTCACATTAAAGGATGGAATGGAGGGGAGGAGAGGAGTTTATTTTCTCACTATGTGTGCAGACTGGACCCCCTACTGCTATTGTCACCTCACCCACTGATTGTATTTATGCCTATATATATGTACATAGACAGTTTTGTGACTCCCTCCTCTGTCCTTTCGACAACATAGGACTTTGAATAACAATGATAGGAAAAACAATGGAATGAGGGTGGATTTGCACAGACTGGAGCACATTCTTGAACAAACTAACCAAGTATCCTGGTGAAATCTAGATGGGTTTGAGATATTGTCAATGAATCATATGATACCTGGCTATTTCAAGTTTCTGTAAAAGAAGGGGAAATCTAAAACAAACACCCTTCCACATATATATAAAATATATATATAATATAATACATATATTTTATATATATATATAAAAATATATATTTTTAACAAGAAAACAAGAATATGAAGAACTGGGAATTTTTAAGAAAGGGTTTCCCTTCCTTTAAGCTCAGAGGTACTATTGGTTAGGAGCTGACTAACTTAGCCTATAAAACACCACTTCCCTTTCCAAAGTTGTATGTATAATATTGCAGGTTAAATTACTTTATGTCAGGTCCTATGAAGAAAGATGTGGTTTCAGACTGAAAACATGTTTCACAGGTGTTTGCTTCCTTTCAGGGCAGAGTTCCCTGTTCCCCTGGTGAAAATAATGCTATGTATATTTTGAAATATGGCTGAGAACATGTCATTGGTTTCTGAGGCCCAAGGTGAAGGTCTCCTGGAAGCCACACTGTGTAGTGTATTTGAGGGGTCAGTCATCCCTCTTGTATGTGGGCCTGGTTGCCCTACCTCAAACAAACATGAGGTTTTCACACAAGGAGAGATGGGGGGTGGTGCTGGGAGTCCTCTCCCTCTCCTATTGCATCCCCTTTCTTATGATAAGGTGCTCCAATTGACCAGCAGCAAACCTCCTGGGTTTGAAAAATATCATCTTATCTTTATCTTTAATCCTGACATTAGCTGACTCGCTGCTGAGCCTGCTTTAAAAATCTACACTCCTGCATTCTTAGATATACAGGGGAAGTGTTGAATAGGAGGGTGGAAAATGAAGAATTTAGTTTGCCAATGATTGCGTCTGATTCCTATAAGTTCGAGTTACACAGGGCTAATTTATACCCCTTTTACTTGGGTTTTGGGGGTGGTAGAAGGTGGGAAATTTGGGTGATTTCTTGACTGACAATGAGGATAAAATGTTAATACTTTTTTCGGACTTAACAACTTTATCCTAGATATTCTACAGTAGAGGAACAATTGGTACTCACCTCCATGCTGCACTCAACTATGAAAAAGGCAGAGTTTGCTTGCCCAATGGCCAAACTAGAGACATCAGTTTATTGATCATATATTTGTCACCTGGAATGGAACTTGAAAGCAAATACATTTTGATTTCAAAAAGTATATATATGTATATACTTTTTATATACTTTTATGTATATCTGCCATTGGCTTTAGGACCAGAGACTAGGTGGAGATAAAAGGGCTTTTTTAAGAAATATATTAATGGAAATTGAAAAGATAATGAATGCTTTGATATTGGAGGCCTGAGAAGAGTTGACTCATGTTAGTGACAAGAGGTAACATGAAAGACAGAAAAAAACATCTAATAAACTTGTAGATTTAGCTAAGATTTCCAGACCAAATACAAAAAGTGCCGAGTGATTTTATTTTGGTTTTTTTTTCTCCTATGATAGGAATCAGATATAAAGAAATGAAATAAAGAGCTATGTTCAATTTTCAATTAGAATATAGAGAAACCATTTTCAACCAGGACTTCCAGAGTTGGGAAAAAAGACAGTTTCTCAGTTATAAACCTCTTCATCCTGCAAATGATTCTCAAATGAAAATACAGTCTGAGGGAAAGGATCAAATCCTTCCATTAAACATGGCTTCAGACTCAGTATCAGATGAAAAGTGCAGATGTAGGATCTTCTGTTAAGATTTTGTAGGACTTCTTAACCAGACAATATTGCTTCAGAAAGTCTTAACAGTATTTTTTCCTAGCCCTATAACTCTCTGCCCAATATGAAATGAGACTTTTGAGAGTATTACTTTTGTCTAGTAAATTATAAAATTTGATACACAGAAAATCTGCAGTTTTAAAATAATTGTACCAATTGGCCTTAAAAAGATGAAGACAGTTCAAAGTGAAAAGAGATCTACGGGTTCCCAAATGAATGGGGTATAGCACTTTCCAAGATGTCTCCCAGTGATACCCACTTCCTGGTACTCATTTCCTTGTATAAGTTCCTCCCCTTGAGTGTAAGCTGAACACACTGATTTGCTTCTAATAATAGATTATGGCAAAAGTGATGGGATGCTGCTGCCAAGATTAGGCTACATAAAAACTCTGGCTTTTCTCTTGTTTTCCCTCTCTTGATCTCTCACTTCCCCAGTTTAATGGAAGTTAGGTGAAATATTGATACCTGTCCTTTGGAGAAAATCATGTGGCGAGGAACTAATAGAGGTCTGCATTCAACTGCCAAGAAATGAAGACCCTTAGTCTAATGGCTCATATGAAACTGAATTCTTTCAACAACCCGTTAAGTTGAGCTGGAAGAACCTCTAGCCTTGTTTGAGCCTTGAGATGACCGCAGCCCCAACCAACACATTGATTGCAGCCTTATAAGCAGCCATGACTTAGACAACCCAGCTAAGTTACTGAATCTCAGCCACAGAAGCAAAGATGTTATAAATCTTATTGTTTTAAACTTCTATGTTTCAGGTAATTCATAATACAGCCATAGATAACTAATTTAGCAGGAAGCAGGTTGAGAAAGCTACTCAGCTTCAAGAATGTTCTATTTCTCATGTAAAAGAAATAAAGATTCAAAATATAGAATCAAGAGCATAGAAGTGAAACAAAGACCTTCGGAGAACCACTCCAAAGGAGTAAAACTGAGTCTTAATCGAGGAACTTGTGGCATGTGCCAGTTGGATTTCAGAATTGTTATGGACCACTGATGGCTATGCACCTTCCATACTTTTTCTCTCCTTTTGAATGGGCATCTCTATTGTGGTTTTCTGTCCCTGTCTTTCACCATATTATTGGATACATTTCTTTTTAATATACTGTATTAGGTCATTCTTGCATCACTATAAAGAAATAACTGAGACTGGGTAATTTATAAAGAAGAACCTTAATTGGCTCTTTGATATGGTTTGGCTGTGTCTCCACCCAAATCTCATTTTGAATTGTAGCTCCCACAATTCCCACGTGTCATGGGAAGGATGAGACTAGAGGTAACTGAATCATGGGGGCAGGTCTTTCCTGTGCTATTCTCGCGATAGAGAATAAGTCTCATGAGATTTGATGGTTTTAAAAAGGGGACTTTCCCTGCACAAGTTCTCTTCTCTTGTCTGCCGCCATGTGAGATGTACCTTTCACCTTCCACCATGCTTGTGAGGTCTCCCCTGACATGTGGAACCACAGTTTCAAGTGAATCCTTCAAACTCCTTTAGTTTTAAAATTGCCCAACCTTGGGTATGTCTTTATCAGCAGCATGAAAATGGACAAATACAGTAAATTTGTGCCATTAGAGTGGGGCACTGCTGTAAAGATACCCAAAAATGTGGACGCAACTTTGGAACTGGGTAACAGGCAGGGATTGGAACAATTTGGAGGACTCAAAAGAAGACAGGAAAACATGGGAAAGTTTGGAACTTCCCAGAGAATTGTTAAATGGCTTTGACCAAAATGCTGACAGCGATATGGACAATAAAGTCCCAGCTGAGTTGGTCTCAGATGGATATGAGGAACTTGTTGGGAACCAGAGCAAAGGTGACTCTTGTTATGTTTTAACAAAGAGACTGGCAGTATTTTGCCTCTGCCCTAGAGATTTGTGGAACTTTGAACTTGAAAGATATGATTTAGGGTATCTGGCAGAAGAAATTTCTTTTTTCTTTTTGAGAAGGAGTCTCACTTTGTCACCCAGGTTGGAGTGCAGTGGTGCGATCTCGGCTCACTGCAAGCTCTGCCTCCTGGGTTCATGCCATTCTCCTGCCTCAGCCTCCCAAGTAGCTGGGACTACAGGTGCCTGCCACCACGCCCAGCTAATTTTTTAAAAATATTTTTAGTAGAGACAGGGTTTCACCATGTTAGCCAGGATGCTCTCAATCTCCTGACCTTGTGATCTGCCCGCCTTGGCCTTCCAAAGTGCTGAGATTACAGGCATGAGCCACTGCATCTGGCCAAGCATTCAAGATGTGAATTGGGTGCTGTTAAAGGCTTTCAGTTTTATAAGGGAAGCAGAGCAAAAATGTTTGGAAAATTTGCAGCCTGATGATGTTAGAGAGAAAAAAAAATCCCATTTTCTGAGGAGAAATTCAAGCCAGCTGCAGAGATTTCCATAAGTAATGAGGAGCTGAATGTTAATCCCCAAGACAATGGGGAAAATGTCTCCAGGGCATGTCAGAGGTCTTCATGGCAGCCCCTCCCATTATAGGCCTGAAAGCTTGGGAGGAAAAAATGGTTTCATGGGCTGGACCTAGGGTCCTCATGCTGTGTACAGCCTAGGGACTTGGTACCCTGCATCCCAGCTGCTCCAGCTGTGGCTGAAAGGGGCCAACATAGAGCTCAGGCTATGGCTTCAAAGGGTGCAAGCCCCAAGCCTTGGCAGCTTCCACATGGTATTGAGCCTGTGAATGCACAGAAGTCAAGAATTGCGGCTTGGGAACCTCTGCTGAGATTTCAGAGGATGTATGGAAACATCTGGATGCCCAGGCTAAAGTTTGCTGAAGGGCCAGGGTCCTCTTGGAGAACCTCTGATTGGGAAGTAGAGAAGGGAAATGTGGGGTCAAAGTCCCCACACAGAGTCCCTACTGGGGCACTGCCTAGTGGAGCTGTGAGAAGAGGGCCACCATCCTGCAGACCCCAGAACAGCAGATCCAGCAACAGCTTCCACCGTGCGCCTGGAAAAGGCACAGACACTTAACACAAGCCAGTGAAAGCAGCCAGGAGGGAGGCTCTACCCTGCAAAACCACAGGGGCTGAGCTTCCCAAGATCATGGAAACCCACCCTTTGCATCAGCATTACCTGGATGTGAGACATGGAGTCAAAGGAAATCATCTTGGAGCTTTAAGATTTAACTGCCCTGCTGGATTTTGGATTTGCCTGGGGCCTGTAGCCCTTTGTTTTGGTCAACTTCTCTCATTTGGAATGGCTGCATTTACCCAATGCCTGTGTGCCTGTTGTATCTAGGAAGTAACTAAATTGCTTTTGATTTTACAGGCTCATAGGCAGAAGGGACTTGCCTTGTCTCAGATAAGACTTTGGACTGTGGAATTTTGAGTTAATGCTGAAATGAGTTAAGAATTGGGGGGACAGTTGGGGAGGTATGATTGGTTTTGAAATATAAGGACATGAGATTTGGGAGTGGTCAGGGGTAGAATGATTTAAATGAAATATACAGGATGAGAAATGGAGCAGAGTGTTGGGGAAAGAGCATCCCAAACAAAGGGCAGAGTGCACGTGGTGCAGAAGGGCTTCACATGGAAATGTGCTTTATGCATTTGAGAAACATTTAATAGCCAAGATTTCCTATTTAAAAGTTCAAAACCTTTGTCCTACACTGACCAGTCAATGAAAAGGCCTTATACAAGGGTTGGTATGCTATGGCTCATTGGTCAAATCCAATGCGCCAATTGTGTTTTTTTCTGTCTCTGAAGCTAAGAATGGTTGGTACATTTTATTTTTCTTTCTTTTCTTTTCTTTATTTTCTTCCTTCCTTCCTTCCTTTCTTTCTTTCCTTTTCTTTTCTTTGTTCTTTCTTTCTTTCTCTTTCTTTCTTTCTTTCTTTCTTTCTTTCTTTCTTTCTTTCTTTCTTTCTTTCTTTCTTTCTTTTCTTTCTTTCTTTCTTTTTCTTTCTTTCCTTCCTTCCTTCCTTCCTTCCTTCCTTCCTTCCTTCCTTCCTTCCTTCCTTCCTTCTCTCTCTCTCTTTTCTTTTCTTTCTTTTGAGACAGGGTCCTGCTCTGTCACCCAGTTTGGAGTACAGTGGAGCAATCTCAGCTCACTGCAGCCTCTGCCTCTTGGACTGAAGCGGTTCTCCCACCTCAGCCTCCCAAGCAGGTGGGACTACAGGCATGGACCACCACACTTAGCTAATTTTGTAATTTTTTAAATACAGATGGGCTCTTGCTATGTCACCCAGCCTGGTATCATACTCCTGGCCTCAAGTGATCCTCCCGCCTTGGCCTCCCAAAGTGCTGGTATTACAGACATAAGTCATTATCCCTGAATCATATGTACATTTTTAAACAGTTAAAAACAATTTTTTAAAAAAGTTCATAACGCATGAAAATCACATGAAATTCAAATTTCATCAACTTCTTTTTTAACTCATCTACGCTTATTCACTCTTGTATTGTTTATGTTATCTTTCATTCTGTGGTGTTGGAGTTGTGCAGCTGTGACAGACCTTATCATCCACAAAGCTTAAATTATGTATTCTCTGTTTTGTTTTATTTTGTTTATTTATTTATTTTGAGATCGAGTCTCACTCTGTCCCCCAGGCTGGAGTGCAGTGATGTGATCTCAGCTCACTTCAACCTCTGCCCCCCGGGTTCAAGTGATTCTCCTGCCTCAACCTACCAAGTAGCTGGGATTACAGGCCTGTGCCACCAAGCCCAGTTAATTTTTGTATTTTTAGTAGGACAAGTTTCACCATGTTTGCCAGGCTGGTCTCAAACTCCTGACCTCAAGTGGTCTGCCCTCCTCGACCTCCCAAAGTGCTGGGATTACAGGCGTGAGCTACCTCATCCAGCCTCTGTTTTATTTTTTTTACAGAAAATGTTTACTTACACCTGCATTAAAATATTAGTTTGTTGAGATATTATCAGTAATACACTTATGCTACTAATATTCAATTCAGTTGCAGGCCCATGACTTTTACTATAAGCTTTAAATGTATCTGAACTACTTTTTCTACATTTAATTTTCAGAAATATTATCCCATTAACACACAATAAAAACAATCAAATACTTTTATTTAGAAAAACTATATGACCTTTTTTTAAAATCTTAATTTTTTATTCGCTTCCTAAATGTTATTTTGGACTATCAAAAAATTCTCTGAAATTATAATACAAAAAGTTAACATTAGGTGTCAGTATTTAACATATTATTTAGTAAGTGTGTGTCAATGAAAAATGCATTGCATAATTGCAGACAGTATCTTCACTGGAAAATTTCAACTCTTATTATACTGTTTTCTCTGCCATTTTTTGTTTTCCGTATTAATGAAATATGTTTAATGACATCTGCAAAACAAATTTTTAGAAATCATTTTTTAGGTATCTTTTTTTACATTTTTTCCATATGTCTGTGAGTAGGGGTATTTAACATAGTGCAACCTAGTCTCAAGAAACGAGTGTTTAATACAGATGTCAGTAAACCTTTTCTGTAAAGGAACAGAGAATAAATAATTTAGGTTTTGTGGATGATAAAGTCTGTCACAACTACACAAGTGTGACATTATAGTGTGAAAGATACCATAGACAGTACATGAATGAATGAGCATGGCTGAATTCCAAAAATAAAAAATTGAGAAAAAATGGAATCTTATATAATTTTCATGTGTCATTTTTTTTTCATTTTTTAATCATTTGAAGATGTAAAAACCATCTTGGACAAGTGTCTTCTAAAGGTTCCTTATAGTGATCTAAATAAAGTTTCAAAATAGACACCATTGAGTGGCAAAGTAGTTTTGTTGTGGAGACTACTAGGGAAGCATTATACGAATGTGGAAAGGATATGGAGTTTGAACTCCTGCTCCAGGACTTGATAGCTTTGTGATTTGGAGCAATTTCCTTAACCTTATCTATGCCTTACTTTTCTAACTTGTATTATTGTAGGTGGGGCAAGGAATCATCTAGTTTCTACTCTTCGGTATTGCTGTGAAGATCAAATATTCTAACACTGTTTTTCATAAATCACCTGTCAAAGTAATTGGCTCAATAGATGCCCCACAAACGTTAGCACTCTCTCCTGTCATTTCTAATGTTTCTTTTATCTTTATTTTCATTAAATGGGTTAATATAACATATGAAAAAGACCCCATACAGACCTTTAAAAAAGATATCTTATCTCTAATCATTTAGTCACAGAAAATCTTATAATTCCTTGTGTGGGGTGTGTGTGTGTGCTTGTGTGTTGTATATGTCTCAAAGGACTTTTACTTATCTTTATGTCACCAAGCTTAGAATGATTACCCAAGAAGCAAGGATTAAACAAAATAAAATCTATTCCATACCTCTATATCTCTCTAAAAATATGAAATGTTCTCCCATATCTGTGTATAATGTATAAGCAAACACATGTTCTAGTAATATGAAAACTTTATTAAGCCCTAATAAATCAATAAGGGAAAAATAAACACCCAATAAGGGACAAAGGACACAAATAAACAAGCATGCATATATGCATAATCAGTATACATGATCAATAAATATTTAATATAATTTCAACCTATTAATAAAGAATAAAGTTAAAATGGAAACACTGAGATTGGAAAATTGCTAAAAATGCTCATTAGTTTTTTTTCTTATTTTGAATGAATGTATTAGATTCAATGTGGTCAAGAGCTTCTTGGTTGCTCTTCTCATTGTAATATGGAATCTAACTCTTCCTCTCAAATCTGAGCTCACCTTAGTGACTTCCTTGACCAATACGATGTGGGCCTTTTGTTGTAGAAGCCTTGCAGTTTACACTCTGTTCTCTTACAATGGTCTCACAAGGCGGGAGGCTGGCTACCATGCCAGAAGGCCCACTCCCTCAAACTGTCATGCTAGAAAAGGCACGTGTAATATATGCATTCCCATCGGCAGACCCAGTTGAGGCTAGCCATCTAGTCATCCACACTAAAGTACTAGACATGTGAGTAAATACATCTTGGATGCTCTAGACCAGCGCATTTGCCAGCTGAATGTAGGAGTGTCCTCAGTTGATGTCACAGAACAGAAGAATCATTAAACCAAGACTTATTCAAATTCTGGTTAACAAATTCGTGAGATGAGTTGATTTTAGCCTCTAAATTGTGGAATGATTTGTTAAATAGCAAGAGATAATCAGAACAACGTCAATCTCCAATGTTGGTGGAATGCTTAGAAAGGCAAGGAAGTAGAATTTAAATTGCCAGATAACGTATGACTTGGTGGCAAGGTAAAAAAGTAAACATTTAAACATTCCAACTTAATTATGAAAAGAAAAACACATCCTCAACTCCCATCTTTGAAAAATCTCTGTTGCTCTAAAGCCCCATGAAACAACTGAGAGTAGGTTGGGGAGAGGACTCAAACTTGATAATTAAAGATATTATTAATTCATTTTATGTGAATTGGCATGAGGCTGCTTATCATTTTTATTTATTATACTTAGTGTGAATATTCATACATTGAATATTTACTTATTTTGCTGCAGTTATATGAATGCATTTAAGTGCTGCTGCCCTAGCCCCACTGGAAGTGTTAGGTGTTGTACAATGTATATAACTTTTATATTTTGTAAACTCAAAAAACTCTAAATTCTAAATTGCAAGCAGATAAGCATGTCATCACAGGAGCCAGACTGCTGGGTTTAATTTTAACTCTGACACTTATTACTGTATGACCATGGGCAAGTTACTTAATCTCTCTGCACTTGAATTTCCCCATCTGAATAATGAGGATAACAATGAGACCTACCTGATAAGACTATTGTGAAGATTAAATAAGTTTTTATATAGAGATCAATTAGAAGGCATCTAGCACAGAGTAAATGCTTAGTAAGTTACTATAATTATTATTATTTATTTATTTGCTTTTTTCTCACATATCTATAGCTAAGAAGTAGTAAGGAATGAGAACTTGAATATCCTCATGGTATCTGAGGAGGGGTTTTCTTAACCATGTCTTTGTCCTTGCTGGACTTTACAAAGATGACCTTTTTCCTGCTTGGACCTCTTTCTTGCTAGATGCTACTTCTGAGATCCACTTTGGGAAATTTATGCAACATTTTAATTCTCACCTACCTTTGCTTTCCACCTGGAGAGAGGTGTTAATATCTGAGCCATCCTATGCCAACAACTCCTTAGCTATAGACAAGTCATGGAAAATAAATAAATAATAATAATAGTAAGTAACTTGTTAAGCATTTACTCTGTTCTAGGTGCCTTCTTGTTGATCTGTACATATACAAACTTCGTTAATCTTCACAATAATTCTATCAGGTGCCACATGTCTGCACTTTTGTAGCTACCTCAGGTAGGTGTGGGTAACTCTGCTAGGCAGGTTTCCAGAGTTTTAAAAAGGCATCAAAGCAAAAAGCCTTTCTTCTTTGGGTCATCAGTACTGTGTAGGGATTTTCTTCTGCCTCCCTTTCTCCTCAGCCCAATCTTTGTTTGAAGTTCCTGTCATTAAAGAAAAAAAAAATCTCCCTAGGCTCCTTTCAGATGGATGCCCTACTTACAACGTTTCCTCTCTTTTGAATCTCACCATGATGTCTTGAGTAGTAGTTCTCAAAGTGTGGTCCCCGGACCAACAGCAACAGCAATTATCTTAATAGCAGTTGAAATGCAAATTCTTGGGTTCTACCTAGTTGTTCAGGAACTCTGAGGGTAGAGCCTAGTGATCTGACACATGCTAGAGTCTGTCAATCACTGGCTTAGAGAATAACTGTATAGACCTAGTCCACCAGATTTGCTTCTTAACATGTTTACAATTTTAAGTGACTTTTAAGCCCTTGTTAAATCAAGTTTAGTTTAAGCTTGCCTCCTTACATGTTTTAAGTTTGGCTTTAATGTTTTTCTGTATGTTGTAAACTATAACAAATGAGGTCTAGACAGAGTGTAGCCTACACTTGTGCCAGTCATTGAGTTTTGGTCAATCAAAGGTAGCCAACTGTTCAAACCATGTTCAAATAAGGCAAACACTGAGCTGTAACCAATACCTCACTTGCATTTTCTGTACGTCACTTTCCTTTTTCTGTCCACAAATTTTCTTACACCAACCAGGTGCCCTGGAGTCTCTGAGCCTACTGTGGCTCAGAAGGCTGCCCAATTCATGAATAATTCATTGCTGAATTAAACTCCTTTAAACTTAATTCGGTTGCAGTTTTTCTTTTAACACCCATTTTCCTCTTGATAAGGTTTCTGATTTTGCAGACTGTAAGTCTCAATGAAGGATGCAGGAAAGCCTAATTTCACACAGCTGAACCATGAATTATGTTACACTAAATCTAAAATCCCCTATGAGAACTCATAGGAATCATGATTTAAAGAAACCAGAAAGACCTCTGCTTTGTATTTTCCAGAAATATTTTCCTTCTAAAAGCTTGAATTATAATTATATTTCTAAGCATTTTTCTAAATTAAAAAATGTTAAATGTTTTAATTCTCTATTGCTGCATAAATTTCATGGCTGGGAGAAAAATGTTTTGATTTGCCCATAATTCTGTAAGTCAGAAATTGGACAGGGCTCAGCTGGAGTGGCTTTTCCACTTACATGTCATTGTCTGGAATGTCTTACAGGGTTAAATTCCACTCCAATGGCATCTGGGGCTGGAATAACTAAGATGACTTGACTTACATATCTCACACTTTAGCAGGGATAGCTGAGATGCTGGACACCTGAGACTGCTATCTTTCTCTTTCTCCCCACTCCTATCCTACCCCATCCCATGGATGCTCAGGCCCCTTTTCATGGTGACTAGATCCCAAGAGTGAGCATTCTAAGTGGTGACAGCAAAAGCTGTAGATGTCTTTAGGCTAAGCTTTGAAAGTTTCCCAGTGTCACTTCCACCAGATTCTACTGACCAGAACAAGTCACAGGGCTAGCCTAGATCCCAAGGAAGGGGGAATTGATTCTATTTCTTGATGCTGAAGCAGCATAGGCATACTGTGGGAGACCACATGGTTGGGCTTTCTGGTTGTGGCTACCTTTGGAAATATAATAAACTCCAGAAAAATTCATAAAGATTATATTCAGGAAAGCTTGTCTAAATATTGTTTATAAAGAGAGAAAGCAGAAATAAAATGTGCAACTGTAAGGAACTGGTTCAATTATTGCATCATTAAAAATCCTGTTTTAGGGCCAGGCATGATGGCACTTTGGGAGGCTGAGGTTGGCAGATCACTTCAGTTCAAGAGTTTGAGACCAGCCTGGCAACCTGGCGAAACCCCCTCTCTACAAAAATTACAAAAAGTAGCCAGGTCTGGTGGTGCACTCTTGTACCCCCAGCTACACAAGAGGCTGAAGTAGGATTGCTTGACCCTGGGAGGTTCAGTCTGCATTGAGCTGCGATTGTGACACTGCACTCCAGCCTGTGTGACAGAGCCAAACCCTGTCCCAAAAAAAAAAAAAAAAAAAAAAAAAAAAAAAAAAAAAACCTGTGTTAGAATTATTTTAGCATTTAAATATATAAATATAGAAAATAGAGAAATAGGATTCCTACTCCCAGAGAACAAGAATTAGAAATATAGATAAGTATCATTAAATCTAAGTCAGAATAAGCTAACAGAAGTACTTCCACCAAGTTTTATGAAAGTGAAGAGAGTTTTAATCCTAACAACAGGGAAAAAAGAAGACTTCCTTTTTTTTTTTTTTTTAAGTTTCTGGAATTTCTCAGAAGATTCAACTTCTCAGGTTTTCTTCATGAGCAGTAATGAGTGAGTCAGAGAGGAAATGACATCATCTAAATACAGTGGCACTGTTGCGCGCAGAAGTTGTCACTTTCAAACACTTGCACTAAATGTGCTCAGTCAAAATAAATTAAAAATAAAGAATGGCCTCAACTGTGTAGGGGGCTGACGCAGGTCTTCATTCCTCTCAGTGAGCTGAGGACCCAGGTTAAACGTGGCTAAACTGACAAAAATTCCTTCTGCCTCTCAAGTCTTTCAGGAACAAGCATTTCCCAGAGCATTTCCCAATGGGATTCTAGTGTTTATATGAGGTCTATTTTTAAATATTTTTTTACTCAAAATATAAATTAGATACATGACCTGAAAATCAATCAAAGTGTCCTGTTTTCCAGTAACTGTCCACACTGAACTTATTTAAAGAATATAGGCTTTTGGCATGTTGCTTCCATTGAAGATCTACAGTTTGTTTAGGGGTCAATGGGGCCCCAAAATTCTACATCCCCACTTCGTACAGATGTAGAAACTGAGGACCAAAGCAGTCAAAGTCTAGAACCCCTAGGTTCTAATTATGCCTGTTCCTTTTCCCTCTCTCTTCTACGCTGGGTTTCTGTGGGGATTCTGCAATTCTCAATTGCTACGCAGTTCCTCAGGGGGATAACAATGCTGCAGATAATTACTGATTATTTTGTTTAGCTGCTTAAGCCTCTTTATAAACCGGCCTCTCTCCTGACTGAGGTGAGGTAGTCCTTCACAGGATTCTCTGGCGTCAGTCACCACACACTTGTTTAAAATGTGGAATATTTAGCATTGCATGCTGGAACTATTCACTGATTTGCAGGAAATACATGTGCAACTCTGACCATATGCCAAACTCCATTCCAGTCAGGAAGGGTGGGGGCCTGTAACATTTTCCTTGTTCTCTCCATACCTGCTTTCACTGCTCTCACACTAACTTTCAGGAAAAGAAAGCAATAATTCATACATACTGCCTATTATATACAGGCATACATTGCCTTATTGCATTTCACTTTGTTGCACTTTGTGGATATTTCATTGCATACAAATTGAAGGTTTGTGGCAACTCTGTGTCACACAAGTCTGTTGACACCATTTTTCTAACAGCATGTGCTCACTTCATGTCTCAGTGTCATATTTTGGTAATTCTCGTGACATTGCAAGCTTTTTCATTATTGTATCTGTTATGGCGATCTGTGATCAGTGATCTTTGATGTTACTATTGTAATTGTCTTGGGATGCCACAAACCATGCCCATATAACATGGTGAACTTACCAATAAATGTGTGTGTTCTGATTGCTCCGCTGGCCATTTCCCTGTTTTTCTTTCTCTGCATGGGCATCCCTACTCCCCAAGACACAATATTGAAATTATGCCAGTTAGTGATAACCTTACAATGGTTTTAAATGTTGTAGTGAAAAGAAGAGTCACAGGTATCTCACTTTAAATCAAAAACTAGAAATGACTAAGCTTAGTGAGGAAGGCATGTTGAAAGCAGATGGACAGGCTGAAAGCTAGGCCTCTTTTGCCAAATGATCTAGTCAATGTGTGAACGCAAAATGAAGCTCTTGAAGGAAATTAAGAGTGCTACTCCAGCGAACACAAAAATGGTAAGAAAGCAAAATAACCTTATTGCTGACATGAAGAAAGTTTGGGAGGTCTAGATAGAAGATCAAACAGGTTACACAATGTTATCTTAAGAGTTAAAGGCTAATCCAGAGCAAGGCCCTAACTCTTTAATTCTGTGAAGGCTTACAGGTGAGGGCACTGCTGAAGAGGTTGCTTCATGAGGTTTAAGGAAGAAGCCAGCTCCACAACGTAAAACTGTAAGGTTAAGCAGCAAATGCTGACGTAGAAGCTGCAGCAAATTACCCAGAAGATCTAGCTACACTATACAATAGGTTTTCAAGTAGAGGAAATAGACTTCTACTGGAAGAAGATCCCATCTAAGACTTTCACAGCTAGAACATAGAAGACAATGCCTGGCTTCAAAGACTCAAAGAACAGGCTGACTCTCTTGTTAGGGGCTAATGCAGCTGGTGACGTTATCTTGAAGCCGATGCTCATTTACCATTCTAAAAATTCTAGGATCCTTGAGAATTATGCCAAATTTACTCTGCCTATATTCTATAAATGAAGCAACAAAGTCTGGATGACAGCACATCTGTTTACAGCAGGATTTACTGAATACTTAAACCTGTTATGCAGACCCAGTACTCACAGAAAAAGATTCCTTTCAAAATATTACTTCTCATTGCCTATGCACATGGTCACCAAAGAACTCTGATAGAGGTGTACAAGGAGATTAATGTTGTTTTCACGCCGGCTAATGCAACATCCAATCTGCAGCCCATGGAACAAGGAGTAATTTTGATTTGCAAGTCTTTAAGAAACACATTTTGCCGCCGGGCGCTGTGGCTCACGCCTGTAATCCCAGCATTTTGGGAGGCTGAGGCGGGCAGATCACGGAGGTCAGAAGATCCAGACCATCCTGGCTAACCCACAGTGAAACCTCGTCTCTACTAAAAATACAAAAAACTAGCCGGGCGCGGTGGCGGGCACCTGTAGTCCCAGCTATTCGGGAGGCTGAGGCAGGAGAATGGCGTGAACCCGGGAGGCGGAGCTTGCAGTGAGCAGAGATGGCGCCACTGCACTCCAGCCTGGGCGACAGAGCCAGACTCCGTCTCAAAAAAAAAAAAAAAAAAAGAAACACATTTTACAAGCCTATAGATGCCATAGATAATGATTCCTCTGATGGACCTGAGCAAAGAAAATTGAAAACATTTTAAAAATGTTTCACCATTCTAGGTGCCACTACGAATATTTCACGATTCATGTGAAGAGGTAAAAATATCACCGAAACTAGGATGCTAGGAGTTTAGAAGAAGTTGATTCCAATCCTCATGGATGGCTTTGAGGATCTCAAGACTTCAGTGGAGGGAGTATCTGCAGATGTTGTAGAAATAGTAAAAGAACTAGGATTAGAAGTGTAGCCTGAAGATGTGACTGAATTGCTTCACTCTCCTGATAAAACTTTAACAGATCATGAGTTGTTTGTTATGGATGAGCAAAGAAAGTGGTTTTTGTTTTTTTGTTTGTTTGTTTTTTGAGGTGAAATCTTCTTCTGATGACTATGCTGTGCTCATTGAAATGACAACAAAGGATTTTGAATATTCCATCAACAGTAATAGGTTTTGAGAGGATTACCTCTAATTTTGAAAGAAGTTCTATTGTGGGTAAAACGCCATCAAACAACATCACGTGCTGCAGAGGAGTCTTTCATGAAAGGAAGAGTCAACTGATTCTGCAAACTTCATTGTTGTCTTATTTTAAGAAATTGCAACAGCCATCCCAACTTGCAGCAACCACCATTCTGCTCAGTCAGCAGCCATGGACATTGAGGCAAGACCCTCCACCAGGTGAAGGCTGGGGTCTTTGATGATTGTTAGCATTTTTTAGTAATATTTTTTAATTGAAAAGTACAGTTTTGGACATATGCTATTGTACACGTAATAGACTACGGTGTAGTGTAACTATTACTTTTATATGGGCTGAGAAACCAAAAAATTTGTATGACTCAATTCATACATGGTTTATTATATGCTTTATTATGGAGGTCTGGAACTGAACCTGCAATCTCTGTAGTATGCCTTTAACTGATAGTAACCAAATCCCACCTCCTAAAACCCATAGAGTATGATGTGTATCCCCTGAGTATTGCTACCGTCTTGATCTCAGCTCTCAAGGTCAAAAACCCCTCAGCCCTAGGGACATATCGGGCAGGTTTTTGGGTTTTTTTTTTTAATTGTTGTTGTTTGTTTGTTTCTTTTTCCTGTTAGCCTGGAAAGCTTTGAGAATAATGTATAGACAGGAAATTAGAGAAAGTAGAGTAATCTCACTCCACACAAAACTTTCATCCAATCTACCATAATAAATTATTAACTTAATGTTAAAAATGCAAAAAAAAAAATTACTTTCTCTTATAAGCAATCCCTACCTGACATGCTCATAGGAGTAATTTGCTTACTTTAACCAAAATATTACTTCCTCCTGAATAGCTAAACATACTTTTTAGATTTTATAATTAACCAAAATGAGAATAATTTTTTATAAATGTTCTCCTGTTTCATGGCCTTTAAATACCCAGTCCTACCTGATAAATAAGGGTAGTCTGGCTTTACCACATTCCAAAGCCTCATTTTGCCTGTGCTCATTATTTAGCACCTTTGGTTACATACTTGCTTGTTGTCTCTGGTTTGAACGCTTTCTACTAATTGGAGAATGAGGCACTTGCAGCATATTTTCATATCCGGTCAGTATCAGCAATGTGGAAGTGTCTTCTCAGATCTATCATGAGCAAGCGGCCAAAGAGGAAAAAATAAAATTATCTGATAGCACCCACTATCGTTCCCCAACATCTGGAATGGACCTTACATGAGAATTAACTTCTGTTCCTTCCCCAAATTATCGTTCCTTCCTCAAGTTGCCATCTGCTTCTGTTACTATAATTCACCACCTCCTCAATTAAGCTTTGTTTTCTTCAACTTCTATCCTAGGTTGGGGAATTAATTTACTATTGCTGCTATAACAAATTACTATAAATTTAGTGGCTTAGAGAAACACACACTTACTATCTTACAGTTCTGCAGGTTGGACGTATAACATGGGCTTCACTGGGCTAATATTAGGGGGTTGACAGGGCTGCGATAGTTTCTGGAAGATCCAGAGATGAATCCTTTTCCTTACCTCTTCCAGTTTCTAGAGGCAGCCCACATTCCTTGGCTCATGGTCCCTTTCTCCAGCCAGCAACATTGCATCTGTGTCATTATTGCTCTGGAGTCTCTCACCACATTTGGGAAAGGTTCTCAGCTTTTAAGGAGCCATATGACTTGATAGACACACACGGATAATTCAGGATTATTTCCCAATCTCAAGGTTCTTAACCCTAGTCACATCTGCAAAGTCCCATTTGCCATGTAAGGTAACACGTTTATAGGTTCTGGGGATTAGGGCATGGACATTCTGGGGGCCATTATATTGCCTACAATGGTTGATTTCTGACCATTTCCTTTCTCTCTCCCCCTAATCCGGGGAACTAACTAGGAAATGATTTGCTGATATTAGGCTGTAACTGTCAGTGGATTATTCTGGTCTGATGTAAGCTTATGTAATGGGGAATATCTTCATGTTACTTATATTAACATTATTGCTTCTATTAAGTAATAGATTAGTTCAGTGTGATGTAAGGAGTTCAATAGTGTGATTAGAATTCAGGATAGTTGGATGTTGAGCTTGACTGCTTTCTTCATTGGTGGCTGCTTTGGGGCCAACTATGATGGTAATATTTTTTACTCCCTGTAGGAAGGTTGTTTCCTAGAGTCTAAAGACCTGTCCCTCTTTAGATTAACAGTTAAACTTACAGGGAGATTAAGTAATTCTGTGGGTACGTTTAAAGTTGAACTAAGATCCTATCTTGGATAACCAGCTATCAACAGGCTTGGTAGGCTTATCACCACTGCTCATGAATCTTCCCCCTACTTTGCCACATAGGTGGGTGTGCTTGCTCTTTCAGCTGTTCTTGAGTAGCTTGTCTAGTTTTGGGAGACTTGGCTTTAGTTATCTCTGTAAAGTTATTTCTATTTAATACATTATGCATAAGGTATAAGGGTTTGCCTTTGCTTTTTTTTTTTTTTTTTTTTTTTTTTTTTGAGACGGAGTCTCGCTCTGCCGCCGAGGCTGGAGTGCAGTGGCCGGAACTCAACTCACTGCAAGCTCCGCCTCCTGGGTTTACGCCATTCTCCTGCCTCAGCCTCCCAAGTAGCTGGGACTACAGGCGCCCGCCACCTCGCCCGGCTAGTTTTTTTTTTTGTATTTCTTAGTAGAGACGGGGTTTCACCGTGTTAGCCAGGATGGTCTCGATCTCCTGACCTCGTGATCCACCCGTCTCGGCCTCCCAAAGTGCTGGGATTACAGGCTTGAGCCACCGCGCCCGGCCTGCCTTTGCTTTTTTATGCTTGACTTAGTTTTATCATCTTTCCCTAACGGTACTACATCTATTGCACCAAGGTAAAAATTTCTATCACCTATACTTTTGTTTAGGTAAATGATTTAATTAAAATAATTTGATAATATTTTTAGAGAGGTTTGGGTCTAGAGTTAGCTCAAAGAGATAAAGTTGTGATGAAATCTTGTGAGTGTAGGCCAAATGCTTTGGGTTAAGTTACACACTTTGATTTTTCCAAGCGCACTTTCCAGTATGCTTTACCATGTTACAACTTATCTCTTCTATGTATGGGTAGAGAGCTTTAGTAATATTTGTTTCTAGAATAATATTTGAGGATGCTTACGGGTGTTATGTGCGTGCTTCGTGACCCTGTTCAACCAAGCACTCTGCTCTTGGTTTACTGCTACATCCTCTTTGAGCCCTTAGATTTAATAAAAGTTATCATGAGATTTTCTGGGTAAAGAAAATGTAGCCTCATTACACCTTGACCTAACATTTTTATGTGTATACTCATGCTTACTTTGCAACCTTTCTAGGGTTTGCTGAAGATGGCAGCATATAGGCTGGGGGCAAGAGGTGGTGAGGTGCATCAGGGTGTATCAATTATAGAACAGGCTCCCCTAGAGGAATATAAAGCACTGCCAAGTCCTTTGAGTTTTAAGCTGTTGCTTGTAGTATTCTGGTAAATGGTTTTGTTAATTTAACTATTTTAGTTTAGGGCTAAGCATAGCGGGGTATCTAATCCCAGTTTGGGTCTTAGCTATTGTGTTTTCAGGATATTAAAGCCACTTTCATAGTGTGTTTTATTTCAGCTGGAGTTTTTTTACAACTTAGATGGAGTTTATCTTTATTGAGGGTAGATCTTAAACACTGTTTACACTGAGATCTGTTAGCTTGGGTTAATCACATAACCACAGTGGCTAGCATGAAATTGACCAACCCTAAGTACTAGTAGAGTTTCGTTAAACTTTTGCTTATTGCTAAAGACTTATCACTGCTGTGTCCTGTGGGTATGTGGTTGAACAAAGTATTTTGAGCTGCGTTTGTGCATGCATGATACTTGCTCCTTTTGATTCAGGTGATCTAGAGGGCATCTTCACTGGGATGGGGATGCTTGCGTGTGTAAACTTACTAAGAGTTAATAGAAAGACCAGGACCAAACCTTTTTGTTTATGGGGTTGTGCAGACCCATCTAGACATTTTCAGTGTCTTGCTTGGAATAATTAAGCTACATTAACTGCACAAATGTATGAGTATAAAACTAAAATATAAGGGGAATAAATAGTCACTTAAAATTATGGTAATTTAAGGGGTTTAACTTGAATTGGCAGAAGTTTGATAGAGAGGAATTTTATATTGGGGTAATTATTTTAGAATGTTGTTTATGGGTAGCACTTTCAGAGGGTTATGTTCAAGGTATTATATTAGCACTAGAGTGAAAATTTAGTTGTTATATTTGTTATATAAGTAGAGGTTTAATTTAGTAGGGGGATTTTTAAGACTTTTGGGAAACACATCAATCAAAGGGTAGCTGTTGGGGTATTCATGATTAAAATATGACTTTTGGAATCTGTTTTAATCTCTTGTCTTGAGGATTTGGCAAGGGTACACTTACCTAGGTTGATGGTAAAGTCAGAGGTGGGGGAGGGGGAGTTGTGGATTAAATCGAAAATAGTTCTTGAAAATAAGCATACATGATCGTGCCCATGTGATCGTGCGTCCATGATTGTGCATACTTGTCTATTGATTACTCGTGATGTCCTTCAAGCATGAATTAATTAACATCTTATGGTTGTTAGGCCGGGTCAGAATATTTAATGTAAGCTCAGTTTCTACAGCTGGTTTGGCAGAAATCAAATCCGAGTTTTTCTACAGCTGATTCGGAGGGGACCAGGCCTTCTGTGATGGCGAGTAATAGCATTCCCCAAAGTTAAAAATACCAAATGCATGATCGTGCTCCCGTGACTGGTTAATAGGGTGATAGTCACTAGTCCATCAAGATGTCTAATTTAAGGGGAATGTGTGGGCGATCTTAGTTTTATGGCCCTGAGGTCAGAACCAGAGGCCAGGGGTAGTTTCAGTATGGTCACCCCCAAGTGTTATGGGCCGGGAGCGAGGAAGGTAGTACTCCCGAGAGGGATGATGGTTTCTCAGAGCTTGGTAGATTAAAAGACCAAAATTTGGGAGGGGATATGCATGTTGACAAGGACTTTTTTGACTGAAATGTGCTATGTTCGAGGAACAATTTTATGCACTATGTAATATTAAGGATTTTTAGTATGGGTCGATATTTGTATTGACTGGGTTTTGTTGTACGATTAATGATAGCGAATGTGAGATAGTTGGAGAGTTATTAATACATGCTTATATGTATGTGGATTGTATTTTTAATGTACCTTGATGTATTAATGTACTATGTACAGTTAAATAATTATAGTACAATATATTATTCATGGCACCTAGCAGTAATGCACGAAGTACATAAGAGCACTAATGTAAGAGTTCATTAAAACTGGCATGGTAGTTAAAGTGTGCGTTGAAAAAAGTACAGGGAATATTTTAATTAGAATTTTGGCTTTGGGTGTTGATGGTGAAGCAGGAATGCTTTTTTTCCTGAGTTGTACTGGGGAGGAAATTCTCCATTTCTGGTTTACAAGACCAGAGTATTGAGTTATATTACAAGGGCAGTTTCATTTAAGTAGCTTGTTTTCAATTAGGGCAATGATTGGTATAAGGGTGAGGACAGTAACAAAGTACATAATGGATGCTGTCTGTCCGATGATAATAAAAGGGGAGTCGACTTGCTGCCCTCTGATTCATGTGAGTGTGAGCAGGTCAGCACTATGATTCAGAATAGGCATTGACTTAATGGACAGAATACTATGCTTTGTTGGTTAGATGTGTGAAGTATAGGAATAACTGCTAGAATGAGAATGGAGGATATAAGGGCCAGCATACTTCCTAGTTTGTTGGGGATGGATCGTAAGTCTGCATATGCAAACTAAAAGTATCACTCTGGTTTAATGTGGGGTGGGGTATTGAGGGGGTTGTAATTATCCGGGCCACTCAGGAGATCAGATGAAAATAGTACTAGAATTATTAGGAGGAGGAGGAGGAGAGTTAGGCCTAGAATATATTTGACTGTGAAGTAAGGGTGGAAAGTGATTTTGCCGGGGTCTGATGAGATCCCCGAAGGTTATCAGATCCTGTTTCATGTACGAATAAAAGGAGAACAGTTGTTAGAGCTGCAATGATGAAGGAAACGATAAAATGGAAGGCTAAAAGTCGTGTAAGGGTGGCTTTAGTCAACTGAGATTCCACCTCAAATTCATTGTACAAGGTCAGTTTCCATATATGGGATGGCTGATAGTAGATTTGTAATTACTGTAGCACCTCAGAATGATATTTGGCCTCATGTAACCTGTAAATGCTGTTGCTATGGTTGTGAGTAGGAGGATAACGTCAATATTTCAGGTTTTTAGAAATATAAATGACCTATAATATAAACCTTGGCCAACATGTAGGAAGAGGCAGGTGAAAAATATTGAAGCACAATTAGCATGAAAATAGCAGATTATTCAGCCGTAGTTTACATCTTGGCTGATATTGGCGACTGAAGAGAAGGCAGTTAAGGTATCTGATGTGTAGTATACACCCAGCAATCATTCTGTGATGATTTGGAGAATTAAGCAGGCACCAATAAGTGAGCAAATTTCATCATGTAGAAATGTTGGATGGTGTGGGAAGATCAATGAATTAATGGTTAATAATTTTTATTAGCGGGTGTGTGTTGTGTATTTTGGTCATTAGTATTCTTACACTTGAAATACAACAATGGTTTTTTTATACCATTAGTCATGGTTATAGTCCGTGTAGGAATAATGGCATATGTTTTATTTTTATTAAGTATTCTTTCTCTTACAGGGTTTGTAGGTTTTTCTTTGAAACTATCTCCTATTTACGGAGGCCTAGGGATGATTATTAGTGGTGCTGTGGGTTGTGGTACTGTGTTGAACTTTGATGGGGCTTTTGTGGGGTTAATAGTGTTTTAAATTTATTTGGACGATATAATGGTTGTTTTTGGTTATACTGCGTCAATGGCTATTGAGGAATACCCTGAAATATGAGGGTCAACTATTGACATTTGGGGGGCTTTATTATTAGGATTGTTAATGGGGTGGTGTTGATTCGGTGAATAGTTGAGTATGATGGGATGGTCATCACAATTAATTTTAATAGCGTGAGGAGTTGAATAATTTTTGAGGATGAGGGGCGGGATTATTGCGTGAGGATTATGTCAGTGTGACTGCTTTGTACAGTTATGGATGTTCATTGCTGGTAGTTGCTGGTTGAACATTGTTTGTTAGTATTTATGTTGCAATTGAAATTACTCGGGGTAATAGATTAGATAATTTAGAGTTAGAAGGAGTGAAATAGAAAAGGAGGGAAAGTAAAGTTTCATTAGACCTTTTTGAGTAGATACAGTAATTGCGGCTGATATTTGGGTTTGTGAAATGGGTTTTGGTATGGACTTTTCTAACCAAATTAGGTCTAGTAAAAGTGAGGCTAGATTTTGGCTTGTAAATAGGCTTGAGTGGGGGGTTGTATGGTGGATTGCGGCTGAGTAAAAGCCTAATATATTGGAGAAGTTAAATGTCTGTAATGGATAATTTAGCTTAAGATTGTTAGCTATAAAATTTAGCTCCATTGCTAGTAAAAGGCCTAAGGCAGTCACACCTAGGGCTGTGAGTTTTAGGTGAAGTGGCCTAGTTGTTTGGGGGGATGAAGTAGGAGTAATACTATTGGTAATGAGGATTCCAGCTAAGAATATTGCCAATTATTAGATGCTTAATTGAGTTAATTAGGAAGAGGTTATTTTCATTAATATTAATCAGAGTTGTGAAGTGAGGTTGTCCTATCAGAGCAAAGAAAATAATTCTGGTACTACAGACAGCTGTTAGGGAGGCTGCACTAAGAGTACTAGAAAGGGCTCAGGTGTTGGTATATGATGTGTCTGCGGTTTCGATAATGAGGTCTTTAGAATAAAAGCCTATAAGGAAAGGCACACCTGTAAGTGTGAGGCTGCCAATAATAAGGGAGGAGGAAGTGCGGGGTAAAGCCTTGAATAGTCCTCCTATTTTTCAGATGTCTTGTTCATCATTGAGATTATGAATGATGGAGCCTAAACATATAAATAACGTAGTTTTAAAAAAGGTGTGGGTGCAGATATGAAGAAATCCTAGGTGTGATTGATTGATTAATGCCAATTTTGATTATGATAAAGCCTAGTTGGCTTGAGGTAGAGAATACTGTGATTTTTTTGATGTCATTTGGTGTTAGATCACAGATTGCTATAAACAAGGTGATCATAGCCCCTAAATATAATGTAAAGGTTTGGATTAATAGGTTATTTTCTATTCAAGTGTAGAAGCATATGAGTAGAAAAACCCTTGCTACAACTATGGTACTAGAGTGGGGTAGGGCTGAGTCTGGAGTTATGCCTTCTGTGGTGGAAGGAAGTCAGGGATGAAAACCAAAATGAGCTGACTTCCCTGCTGCCGCTAGGAGAAGACGAGTTAATGGAAAGGAATTGGAGGTAGGATTTAGAATAAATACTTCTTGAAGCTCTCATGTGTTGGAGAATGAGAGGAATCATGCTACAGCTAAAATAAAGCCAAGATCGGGCGGATCACGAGGTCAGGAGATCGAGACCATCCTGGCTAACACGGTGAAACCCCGTCTCTACTAAAAAATACAAAAAACTAGCCGGGCGTGGTGGCGGGCGCCTGTAGTCCCAGCTACTCGGGAGGCTGAGGCAGGAGAATAGCATAAACCCGGGAGGCAGAGCTTGCAGTGAGCTGAGATCCAGCCACTGCACCCCAGCCTGGGCGACAGAGCCAGACTCCGTCTCAAAAAAAAAAAAAAAAAAAAGCCAAGATCACCAATGCGATTATACAGGACCACTTAGAGGGCTGCTGTATTAGCATCTGTTCAGCCGTATCATCAGCCATTTAGTAAAAAAGACATAATTCCCACACCTTTTCATCCGATAAAAAGTTGAAAGAAGTTATTGGCAGTAATAAGAATTAATATTCTGGTGAGGAAAATGAGTAAATGTTTGAAAAATTGATTAATATTAGGGTGAGTTTATATATCATATTGGAAACTCTACAATAGATCAGGTAACAAATAGTGCTACTGGGATAAATACTGTGGAGAAGTAGTCTAGTTTGAAGCTTAGTGAGAGTTTAGGAGTTTGGATTGTTATTCAATGTCAGTTTGAGATGATTACTTCTTGTTCTGTAAATATATATATATTGTGGTAGGGATGAGGCTAGTAATAAAGTTGCATGCAATAGATATTTTTATGTAGTATGGGTATGAATCTTTTTTTGCAGGCGTTGGCTAAGGTAGTAATGATTGGTAAGATTAAAGGGATTAGAGTGATTATAGTACTGGTAAAATACATGTTTATTACTTTTACTTCGAGTTGCACCAATATTTTTGGTTTCTATGACCAATGGATAGCTCTTATCCTTTAAAAGTTGAGAAAGCCATGCTACTAGGCATGGGGGCATGAGTTAGCAGTTCTTGAATACTTTCTTGGTAGATAAGAAATTGCAGGCTTCTATCATTAGATCCACAATCTAATGTTTTGGTTAAACTATATTTACAGTATGCAAACCCCGTAATAATTATAGGGTTTAAGGATCATAGGAAGATTAGTGCAACGTGTATAAATATTAATGTATTTTCTCATGTAAAGGAGGATTTAATACTGTTAATGTAATATGCAAGTGTTCCTCGTTGTGTTGTAGTTAGCATATGTAGGGAGTAAAGGGCTGTAATTAGTATATTAAGTTCTATAAGCATAATGGTGATGTTTGATCAGGAGAATGAAGCCATAGTGAGGAAGAGTTCTCCTACTAGATTAATAGTAGTGGGTAAGGCAAGGTTAGTAAGACTTGCTAAAAGTCATCAAGAGGCTATTAGTGGAAGCAGTGTCTGAAGGCCTCAGGTAAGTAATATAATTCGGCTATGGACTTGCTCATAATTCAAATTTGCTAGGCAGAATAGTAAGGGTGAAGTGAGTCCATGGGCAATTATAAGGGTGACTACACCTGTAAAGCTTCAAGGGGTTTGAATGAGAATAGCTATAATAACAAGTGCTATGTGGCTTATGGAGGAATATGTGATAAGTGATTTTAAATCAATTTGTCGTAGATGAGTAGAACTTGTCATAAAATCCCTCATAAGGATAGTATGAGGAAGGGCTAGGCTATATATTCTGTTAGGGGGTTGAGGGTAGGGGTAAGCCGTATAATACCGTAGCCACCTAGATTTAGGAGTACTGCTGCAAGTACTATTGAGCCAGCAATAGGGGCTTCCACGTAGGCTTTGGGGAGTCATAGGCGAAGTCCATATAGAGGCATTTTTACTATAAAAGCTAAAATACATGCTAGTCATATAAGATTATTAGAATAGGAGTTTAATAGTTCTTGGGTGGCAAATATTATTATAATTATATTTAGAGAACCCGAGGTATTTTGAGTATGGACAAGTGTAACAAGTAGGGGAAGGGACCCTACTAGTGTGTAAAATAAGAAATATGAGCTTGCATTGAGGCATTCTGATTGGTTACCTCAGTGAGTGATGATAATTATGGTAGGAATAAGTGTGACTTCAAACAGAATATAAAATATAATTAGTTCTGTGGCTGTGAATGCTATGATTAAAAAAATTTGTAGGGAAATTAATATGGAAATATAGAGTTTTTTCCGTGGGGGTGACTCATTGGAAAGGTGATATTGGCTTGCTAGAATTATAAGTGGTAGGGATCAGGTTGTTAAGATTAGAAGGGGGGATGTTAGTGGGTCACAGGAGAGGATTAATGAGAAGTTAGATGAATTATCGTTTAATTGGTTAAAAAATAGTAGAGTAATAAGGCTGATGAATGGGCTGTGAATAGTTGTGTTAATTTGGAATATAGAGTTTTTAGAGAGTCATGTTATTGGTAACAGTATACTTTTTGGAGTAATAACTTCTAGCATTGAAGTAAATTTAGGTTTTGTACATAATCTAGGTTTTACATGTTGGAGACTGAAACTAGTAAGGCAAGGCCCACTGCAGCTTCACAGGTAGCAAATACTAGAAGAATAATGGGTGTTATGGATGCCAGAGTGAAATGTATATTTAAAGTTATAAGAGTAATTACAATGAATATTGATGATAATATGCCTTCTAGGCATAATAGGGATGATATTAGGTGGGATCGATAGACTAATATTCCCAGAAGTGCTATGGTGTATGCTAATATAGTATTGATATAAATAAAGGGCATTTGGTAAATATGGTCTATCATAATCTAATGAGTCGAAATCATTCATTTTAATTTAAACTATTTACCAATTCAACTCAATCTAATCCTTTTTGAGTTCGGTCAAACCTAGGATGAAAATGGTAACTAGTATAAGGGCTGTGCTGATTATTATTGTCACGTTGTTTGTTTGAAGGGCTCATGGCAGGGGTAGTAGTAGAGCGATTTCTAGGTCAAACAAGAGAAATGTGGTGGCCATTAGGAAGAATTTTATGCAGAAGGGGAGGCGGGCAGAGGTTAATGGATCAAATCCACATTCATAAGGGCTGGATTTTTCTATGTAAATATTAAGTTGTGGGAGTCAAACTGTGATTACTTTTGGTATTAGAGCCAGTAAGGTGTTGGTTACTAGGGCTAGTGTCAGGTTAATTATTCTTTTTCGGATATTATGGAAACTTATTGATTAGAAGTCAATGGTACTGCTTATACTAAAAGAGTAGGATCATCATCAGTAGATAGAGACATATAACAATAGTCACTCTCCATCTAGGAAGTGTCAATATCAGGTGGTGGCTTCAAACTCAAAACGGTAGTTAGACATAAAGTGGAATTTTAACTGACGGAGGAGGCAGATAGTGAGAAATGTTGACACCTGTAATCACAGCACTTTGGGAGGCTGAGGTGAGCAGATCACCTGAGGTTGAGAGTTCGAGACCAGCCCAACCAACATGGAGAAACCCCATCTCTACTAAAAATACAAAATTAGCCAGGCGTGGTGGTGCATGCCTGTAATCCTAGCTACTCACGATACTGAGGCAGGAGAATTGCTTGAACCCAGGAGGTAGAGGTTGCAGTGAGCCGAGATCATGCCACTGCACTCCAGCCTGGGCAACAAGAGCGAAAGTCTGTCTCAACAACAACAACAACAACCACCACAAAGCATCAAACTGTAAATTCCATCAGAGATAGTAAAAGGGGCATCAAAATATTCTGAAACTTTGAAACTTGTAGAAGGGTGAAGTATATGCCTAAGGTAATTGTGACAACTAGTGCTGGAATTATTTGCGTTTGACTACCTTCCATCAGGCTATGATGAACTCAAGTAATTGAAACTCCTGAAGCAAGTAACACAGATGTATTCAGGAGGGGTACTTCTAAAGGACTGAGGGGAAGAATGCCTGTTGGAGGTCAGTGTCCCCCTAACACTGTAGTTGGAGCTAGACTAGAGTGGTAGAATGCCCAGAAGAAACCAGCAAAGAAAAGTACCTCTGAGATAATAAATAAAATTATTCCTTATCAGACACCTTTTTGGACAATTGTGTTGATGGCCTTGAAATGTACTTTCTCTGATAACATCATGTCATTATTGATATGTAGTTAGTGTATTGGTCAGTAGATCTAATGTTAAAAGAGTAATGGAGTTAAAGTGAAATCATATGGCCAAGCCAGATGTTATTAGGAGAGCCCAGAGAGCTCCTGTTAGTGGTCAAGGGGCTGGGTTTGACTATATGGTAGGCGTGTGTTTGGTGGGTCATTATGTATTACCATGTAAATAAAGGTTTACTAGTAGTGTGAAGACATAAGCCTGAATAAGAGCTGCAGCAAATTCGAGAATGGCCAGGAAGATTAGAATAATGAGAGAGATCGCAGCTGCAGGGATACTAATAGTTGATAATACTAGTGTGCCTCCTCCAATTAAATGTATCAATAGATGACCGGCTGTAATGTTGGCTGTTCATCGCACAGCTAATACTACTGGTTGAATAAATAGGCGAATAGTTTCAATGACCACTAGTATAGGGATAAGTGGCATAGATGTGCCTTGTGGTAAAAACTGAGCTAAGGAGGTTTTGATTTTAAAGCAAAAGCCTGTGATTACTGCACATGCTCGCAAGGGGATTGCGATACCTAGATTTGTTGATAATTGGGTAGTCAGTGTAAATGAATGGGATAGAAGCCCGAGGAGATTGGTTGAGGCAATGATGAGAATTAGGGATATCAGTATAAGGGATCAGGTTTGTCCTTTAATATTATGGGTAGTTATTATTTGTTTTAGTACAAGTTGAACGAATCATTGTTGGATACAGATCAATCAATTACTGATTAGGTGATTGGAGTCTGGAAATGCATGGTGGGGAATAAAATGATTAATATTACTACGGGTAGGCCTAGAATTGTTGGGGTAGTAAAAGAGGTGAATAGATTTTTGTTCATTTTAATTCTCAGCAGTTATTATGTTTTTGTGTTTTGATTATTTTTGATGTAGGAGATACATGGTAAATGAAATGTGATAATTTTAACTGAATTATTGAGATTAAAGTTATGATTATTGATGGAATAACAATGAATTATGTGGAAGTATCTAACTGAGGCATTTGCTGTAGAGAGGTGTAGATCATCTCAGTCTTTAACTTAAAAGGTTAATGCTGGGTAACTTTACAGTTATGTTATAGTATGGATGTAGATAAGGTTTTGAAAAATTTTAAAGGAATTAATTCTGGGGCAATAGGTATAAAACTGTGATTACACCCACAAATTTCTGAGCACTGTCCATAGTAAAGGCCTGGCTGTGTAGCGGTTAAGGTGGGTTGATTTAGGCATCCAGAGGTTGCATCTGTTTTGAGGACCAATGAAGGGATAGTTCATGAGTGCAGGACATCTTCAGATAAAATTAATATATGGATAGGAATTTCTATTGGGAGAATTGTTTGGTTATCAACTTTGAGGAGTTGAAGTTCTCCTGGTTTTAAGTCTGTTATTGGGATTATATAAGAATCGAAACCTTATTCTTTATAGTCTGTACATTCATAATTTCAGTATCATTGATGGCCAATTGTTTTGATGGTAATAGAAGGATTATTAATTTCATCTGTTAAATACAGAATATGTAGGGATGGGAAAACAATTAAAATTAAGATAATAGCAGGTAAGATAGTTCAGACAGTCTCAATTTCTTGGGCATCTATGGTGCTGGGGAAGAGATAAAGGACATGGTCCACCTACTTTGTAGCTGCCTGAGAGAATTCCTGATCCCTTTTACCCTGAAATGCTTTACCTTCATCCCCTGCTTTGGTCAGTAACCAAAGACCGATTTTCTCCTAGAAGGTAGGCTTCCAAATCATTCACCCATGCTTTCTTTGAAGTTCATAGCTGCAGGAAGCAGACTCAGGTGGAGGTTCGTGTGCAGGAGGTATTGGGAAATGGTCTTGAAATCAACACACTCTGTGTCAGGGGAGGAGAAGGAAGCAGGACTGGGCTGGTGAGAAAAGATGAGCTTTCAAAGACTTCTCAGCCAACTGCAGAGAGCTCCCAGCAGGGATGGTCCTTCAGAATTGCCTTCCAATTGCAGTTCTTTGCACTGGGCACAGCTCCATAGACACAAGCTGTTCCTGGGGAGGGGAGCTTAAACCTACCTCAGACTCTGGACAGATATTTACTGAGAGAGGTTAGTCCCCAGCATTCTCAGCGATGAATGTTTTGGAGAATTAATGTTTTGGTCCTGAAGGGTGAGGTGTTGACATCAAAGTTAGGGAACAAAGATAAATGACGGACTAGGAAAGTAAGATGGAAGATTTGGGAGCAAATGGGGATAGGATAGCCTAGTATTTCCTATACTAATCACTTTTGCTTGTTATTGTTTGTAAAGTTTCTAAATTAATTTAAAAATAGAATAAACCTATACCAATGATGTTCTAATACTCTACATAAATTTACTGAGATTTTAAGTAAAGACCTTAAATATAAGATTACACAATTGCATGTTTTAAACTAGGTTTGAACCTATGTGACATGTCAGGTTTAATTATTAGGAAAGGAACAGAGGTAATAACCTCATTCCTGCTTCTTCCCTCTTTCCTTGTATAGGATCTGATTTTTTATCTTTAGTCTGATGAGCCTGGGTTCATGTGTGTATGTGTGTATTTTACAGCAAGGCATAACAAAGTCACACATAATATGAAAACATTATAAAATATAAACTACCATATATATGTGTATATATGTACATATATGTGTAAACATACATATGCAAAAATCTGTATAAGCAGGAGATACTGCTTGATAAATTTTTGTGGTTATTTTGGGCTGGAAGTATCCTTTCAGGTGATTTTTGGGTAACTAAAAGTCCAATCTGAAGATGCTTTTCTTTTAAGAAAAAAAAGGAAATGATAAATCAAGATTTTTAGTAACTACTAGAATTAAAAGTAGATCACAAAATTTATTTTTCATGTATAAGTCTAGAAAATGTTAATAAAGTTAATAATTTAAAAAATTTGTAAAGAGAAAATTGTCCCTGACCTGGCCTGGGACAGACCTTTTAAATCATAACCTCCTTCTGGGAAGAAATTAGCATTCCTGATAAACTGATTAAGCAATTTTCAGATAAACTTTTAATGATATTAAGACCTCTTCTGGGAAACCAGTTGTCATTTCACTCAACTGAGTGATAGCCAAGAGTTCAATGATCTTTCTGCAGACATCTTTTTATGTTTCCTTTTTGCTAAAAAAGATATCTAACCATCAACATGAAAGCTTCAAATTGTTTAATTTAAGATCTTTTCTTTTTCAACAATGTGGAAATAAAATTTGATCTGTGCACATAACTACATTTCCTGGGGGAAAATGTCCTTTTTATATGGGAAATATTTCACTAATATTTGGTACCATTTAGAAACATAACATCCTTTAAACATTTTAAGCTATAGTGTGATTTCAATATCCTCAATTTCACTCATTAAATACTTACATTGGTTGAAAATTTCTTTGAGTACTTAAACATTCTTATAAAGTTTCTAAATTAATTTAAAAATAGAATAAACCTATACCAATGATGTTCTAATACTCTACATAAATTTACTGAGATTTTAAGTAAAGACCTTAAATATAAGATTACACAATTGCATGTTTTAAACTAGAGTTACAAGCCTGACCTGTTATTTTCATATGTCAAATTCTCCAAAACATTTCAAAGATTTGAAATACTAAATATGCACAGTTGGCTTAACAACAATGGCAAAATAATAATAATATCATGAATGTGATTCTCTTAAGCATTTTGTTGCTTAATTCTACTTCATCTTAAGGCAAACAAACAAACAAAAAGAAACAACTGTACATAATGAAACAATTATGCCACCCAGCACATTTTTGGTTACTTTCCCATGAATTTTTGGGGTTTGCCTTTCCCTTTTCTGGTTCTTCTTTTTTTTTTTGAGATGGATTCTTGCTCTGCTAACCAGGCTGGAGTACAATGGTGCTATCTCTGCTCACTGCAACCTCAGCCTCCCAGGTTCAAGCGATTCTCTTGCCTCAGCCCCCTGAGTAGCTTGGATTACAGGCGCCGCCACCACACCTGGCTAATTTTTGTATTTTTAGTAGAGACGGGGTTTCACCATGTTGGCCAGCTTGGTCTTGAACACCTGATTTCAAATGATCTACCCACCTCTGCTTCCCAAAGTGATGAGATTACAGGCGTGAGCAACCATGCCCAGTCTACTTTTCTGGTTCTTAAAGACCAGAATATATTCATTGGCCAAGAAGGAATGGATCCTTATCCGGGATTCCGACAAACCTTCCCATGTTTATTATAGGATCTAAGAGAACCCTTCTAACTTAAACTGGGCAGACATTTGGATAATATCCTTATACTTGAGTCATATCATTATCAAATCTTCACATTTAACCAAGAGTCTATATTAACCTACCACAGAATTACGTTTCATTCAATTTTGTATTTTTTTCTATAGAAATATCTCTTATTCTAGGTCTAAAGGCCCATGAGCTCAAAGGATTTTCACATTATCTTAGTTTCATCTAAGTTTAGCAGATATGAAAATGATATCCAATGAAATCCATATGTCTCTCTTGAATCTGTATGATTATTGAGTCACATTTACCAAAGTCATTCTGTGGACATTGTTCTTTCTCAAAGCTCTTGAACTTCTTGCTTCTCTTGTCTGAAGATAATGTCAACAAGCTGTATTTTTCTCACTACAGAGTGAGAATATTGCCCAACTCACAAGTTTGTTGCGAACACTTAATTAGGTAGTATTTCTAAAATATATTTGTAATAAAATGAGTATTGCTGGGTTTTTAAAATTATAACTAATAACCACACCTTATTGAGTTTTCATTATAGGCCAGCCACTATAATAGGGACTTCGTATTATCTAGCAATGCCATGTCATAGATAATACTAGGTTGGTGCAAAAGTAATTGTGGTTTCACCATTACTTTTGCCCCAACTTAATTGTAATCTTTACTTCAGAACTAGAACTTCTTTTCAGAGGTTAAGTGATATGCCCATAGTTATGATGCTAATATTGGTGGAAACAGAATTTAAACCAGATCTCAGGAACTACAAGGATGGCTCTTTTATATGAGCAATGGCTATAGAAAAGGAGTCCTATATACTAGGTGCTGTAGGCAACCAGAAATGTGTTCAGTGATCAGTCTAAATGGTAGCAACCCAGTCTTGTCACAGAGGTGATCCACTATTTCTTTCACCATACTTTTCTTTAACCTCCATAAGTGGCCTTTTATTCTTCTGTTTGTTTGTTTGTTTTGTTTTGTCTTTGTAAGACATATATTACTAACTATATAGGAAGAGGTTCCCAGACAGAGAATATGTTTCACATTGTTTGGGGCTCCTTGATGACATGCAACATAACTCCATACACAGGGTAGATGCCAAGGAAGTACTTGCTGAATGAATGGGGTAAATGGGTTTTTTTTTTTTTTTTTAAAAAAAAAAGGACATAGGTTTATACTATTTAGTACTTCAAGCAGAAGAGACATTTTGTGGGGAAAGAACATAAACCCTTAAAAAACTTATACTTTTCAGTTCTGCACTATATGAGGCATTTTTCAGTTCTATATTCAAGGCATTCGTACTGCAATACTCTAAGTATTTACACACCATTTATTCAAGCCTTTCAATCCCACAGAGATAGGCTGTATTGCCACAATTTGTTATTGTTATTGTCACATTGAAGAAGTCAAGGAATTGTCAAAGGATAAAGATCGAGGAGGAGTCAGGGCCATACTATGGAGGGATCTGATATTACTAATAACCTAAGAGGCTTTCTCTTGATCATGAAGCGAGTACTAAATACTGCTTAGTGTTGAAACTATTTCTTACCTAAATGCTGAGCATTCTTATTAGAACACTTTAACAAAGTACTTGTATTCCTCAACTGAGTTGATTTAAATGTAATACCATCCTACTGGATCAGCCACTTGAGAAAATGTAAAATGTGCCAAATTGATCTCAATGCCGTCTTACTCCACCCACGTTTTGTATACACCTTTTGTACTCCAAGCACCTGTCACCCAGTGGATCCTCAGAATTTTCCAGTGATGCCATTTCCATCCTTCTTAAACAGGTCTAGAGGGAAACTTTACAGATATCTCCTTCACAATGCAGTTAAAATTGAACTCATTGTCTTCCTAACTGCCCCAAATGAGCCTTGTTTTTGCTCCCTTTCACCAACTATCTCATTTAATACCTTACCATCCATTCATTTGCTCAAGCTAGATGGTCATTTATAGACTTCCCCTTCCCTCAATCTCCTATATCTAATCAATCACCAAATTTTGTTGACTACCTCCTACCACCTTTAGAATTTGTTCATTTTTCTTATTCCCATTGTCAGGATCATAGTTCAGTCACTATCCTTTTTTCTTTTTACTTTGGATTAATAAAAATGCACCTCATGTATTTTTCTGTCTTGGGTCATAACCTTTGAGTTCACCTTGCAGGCAAAAATATCTTCTAAAAGGCAAATGTGTTCTGATTGATCCCTTTTTAAAAATGTCACTATTTCTAGGAATTTGGGGACAAAATATTATTAATTCATACCTGGCTCTGATTCCCTTTCAAACCTCATATTTCACCACTCACCTCTTCCTTCAAACTGCTAGTCAGCCACAATTCAGCCTGTTTTCTCTTGCTTTGTTGTATGAGCCATGCTCTGCTGAGAAAATATTTCTAATGCCTTATTTACTGGTTACTTTCTGCTCATCCTTCAAGGCTCAGCTAAGTCTTCACTTGCTAATGAAACCTTTGTTGATGAGTACAAGCCTAATCTATAACAATGTCTTATAAACTACCTAAATATTCTCGTGGCAAAATTAACGACTCCCTTATTTGTGTCTCCATTGCAATTGTGTACTTCTCTGTTTTCATCCTAATCATTGTATTGATGATCCCCACATCCTGAGTTTGGGAAAGAAGTCTGGAACACGGTAGGCATTCATAGATTGTTTGTTCTTTTGTTCTATTAAACTGTCATCATATTTATTATTCATTTAATGTAGGAGACTTCAGATAGCTGAAACACAAGTTTTTAATAGGTCTGTCCTGTATTAGAAATTAAATTTGTAAAGCAAAAAATAAGAAAATAATAAATCATGCTAACTAAAAGCAGAATATTATGCTTATATGTGTTTGAACAGAATGAGAACTTAGTAAGATTAATGTAGAAATGTTTTAAATAAAATTGTGCTAAATGAATGGAGGAATAGTTAATGAAAAACATATTTATAAAATTATTATATGACATAATGCTATATATTTAACCTATCTTCTATTTCTAGCTCTTTTTGGAACACAGCCAAGAATTCTATTGGATGGTCTTTTGGGCCAATTTGATTAATTTAAACCAGTGGGATACTGAAATTTAGATTAAAAAATGAAATATTAAAGATAATAGAGAAAGAGTTATAAAACAATGCAGTTGGTACAAGTGAGGGAATGTAAAATGCTCAGTCAGAATAGAAATTTTGATATGGGGCATGTGTCTGTCACTGTATCTTTCTAAAAACTGCAAGAATCACATAAGTTTATTGAATTTTATGTTGAGCAGGTGGAATGCAAGTGTTAACACAAATATTCTAAGGGAGACTTCTGACGTGTAAGGTAGATTTCAGCATTGTTTTGACCAGTTAAGTAATAGGGTTTTTTTGTTTGTTTGTTTTTGGCTTTTGTTTTGTTTTTGTCAGACAACAAACTTTCACTCAATATTGGTAGCACATTTTATTTACATGCCTTGCAACCCTCACAAATGTCTCAGTTATATATCAGTAATTCATGCTTTTTTATTCTTCAATTTTATTACCTAAACTTACTCTTCTAAGCATCATTTTATGTTTCTAGTTAAATATAAGTGAAAATTGATTGGAGTATTTCTCAATGGAATTTTATCTTTATTTCATCATAATTGCTTCATATTTGAATAATGACAGATGAACTGCCTCATTCAATTGCAGTTTTAAGGCTTTGAAGTCACAATAACAGCACAGGATTTAAATCCTGAAGCCATTATTATAGCAGAAAATACATTGGGGAAAATGAAAACTTATGGTGCTATAATTTGCTGGGGGGAAAAAGACTCCAATGGTTAGAACATATTATTTCCCGGACAATTTCTAATCTAGGACATTAAGGCATAAGAGTGAACTGGACAGTTACATCATTGTCCCACCTTCCTAAATTACTTCTAGAGCAACATTTTATAAATATTGAGCCAAGATTCACATCACAAGTAAATGGCACCACAATTATCTTGTTTCAGGTTGAAGCATTATCTCAGTGGCATTTATAATTCTATTCAGCAACAATTCAGTATTTCACTAAGAGAGGGTTCATCAGATCTTTTTCTTTTTTCTGACATTTACATCAAGCGCTGAGTACTTGTTAATACTCTAAGGTGTGCCTTTCAAAGTTCTTTTTGTCTTCATATTCAGTTTTAAGTAATGAATCCAACAATATGCAAAGACTAAAAGTAAAACACAGATCCCGCATTTAAAATTTCATTTAATCTAGCTGACATATTTGGTGCTGCTTTACACATACAGCATTTTCATTTATTGAATAAGACATTGTATTTCTACAAATGTGGCATTAAAAGTTTTCCAAGATCTCAATATACGGTAGCATGAAATACAAAGTAAATAGAACAAATTAAAACATGAAAAGCACACTTAGTGTAATTTGGAGCACACAAAGTTACAACATAAGATGGAATATTTATGAAGAATTACAATGGATAACATGAACTTGAAAATGGCTCCCACTTAAAATTATAGAAAAACTTTTAATGGGAATTTTCCTTGCTCATATATCAAAGCATATTGAGACTCCAAATAGGTCAACAACTTTTTTAAGAATGAAATTATATAGAATGAAATTAATTATATATACTATAAAATTATATACTTTTGACTAATATTAAATTTTCTAAAGACAGAAAGCCCTGTAAATATCAGTTTCCAATCCAATAGCATAATTCAATATTTCTGCTGTATTGTATCATAGCCTACTATGAATGAAGCCCCCCATAATGTGGGGAAATTTCTCTTAATTGCATATATTACAACCTTCATGCTAAAACTCTGTTTAAACAAAATTTTGTTTAAAACAAGATTTTTCTTGTTTACATTTTAATGCTGTTTTAATACTCAGGTGTCCTACTTTGTTTGGGCTCTAGAGGAGACATGAGATTATCTGAGTACTCAATCTATGCACCCAGTCAACTTCTACATGCTTAACAAACTCTTTAAGAGACCACCAAGGTTTCTGAGTCTTGAAGATGAGTATACAACTTAAGAAAAATTATTTTTTAACATAACATAACAAAACCATATGCGTATAACCTTAATTATTAGTTATTTTCACAAGATATATTTATGTTTTACGTTATTTCCGTTCCATCCTGTCCTTCGTCAAGTTTTAGATTCTTGCTTGAATTGAGGAGAGCTTTTTTTGGTAGATTTTACCTTTGAATTTAATTTGGTCAAGATTCATCAAGTTGATTGATTAATTTCAGATTACATGTCTTAATTTACTTTGATTCTAATTTCCATTTGCCAACTTCTCTCTCTCTTGAGCTTTTTTCTTTAAAAAAAGATCAGGAACTTAGGAGTAGAAATTGGCAGCATTTGGTGTGGTCTATACACAAGCAAGGAGGAAGATGAAAAACTGTATGAAAATATACCAAAGTTCGATTGCCCTTCTATGCCCTGATGAACAAGATGATATCTGGTATTACAGATGTAGGAAAATAATTCTTCTTTTCCCTACTCACCTCCTAAATCCACTTTGAATGGTTGCAGAGCCCAGAGCAGGAATACACATAGAGACCCTTATATCAGATTACCAAATAATTAAAAGTTGTAAAACAAATTATTAATAAACTATTAAATAAAACATGGTTCTATCTTCCCACCATGACATACATTCCCTTATAATGACCTGGAAAACTAGATTCAAAGTTAAAATTCCTATGTTCTTTAGAGTCCAGCCTGAAATGAGGTTGCAGGAGAACAGAGCCCCTTGCCCCTGGTTCTCAGTTTGAGTCCTGATTTCTTTCCCACCTTGGGCTCCATCCCACAGTTCAAGGGACTCGCTGACTTGTATGTTCAAGCCTTATCCAACCCTTCCCCTCCAAAACAGCTCTTCCGTAGTCAAACCTGAGGCCCAGTGGTACACAAAACCTTGCAGTAAAGGAGAGAACTTTACTAAGATCTGAAAACAGGCTCAAGGCTCTTTGGGCAGGGAATTTCCAAATCTTCAGTACCGTTGGGTGTCTAGGGAGACAGAGACATGGATTTCAGCTAGGCATATGTCCCTGGCCCTGAGGACTCCTTACTGTATAGGAAGGAGAATGACTGGAAGAGAACTAGAACAAGGCCTAAAATATGTAGGTCTCATCTCAAGGTAGGAGCTCCACTTGTGTCGGTTTTATGTTAGAAAAGAAGCAACTTAAGGTCATTTGTATAAACATGTGAATGGCCAATAGTACTAATTCTTCAGTAGGGCTGAAATGGTCCCCTACTTCTGAAATCAATGAGGTCACCAACTTCGCATTTTAAAGATCCAATTTGTAGTGTGATAGTTGGAAACTTGGAAGGCGGAAAGTGGCAATTCTGTTGTCAGGTGGTCAGCAAAAGCCTTCTTAGTTTATAATACCATTGAAAAGAAAAAGAGAGATGGCACAAATCTTGCAACACTAGTTAATTAAATTACATGCAGAAGTGTAAAAGGAAAGAAAATCCAGATATTACTTAGTTTTCTGTAACTCTTTATAAAATTTGAAGTCTCTCAATGTCAACTTTTCATCATGACTTATTTGCTAATGTCCTAGGACCACTCATATGAAAGTCCCCTTAACTCAAGGAGCGTTTTAATATAAGAAGGGAGCTTGGAGAGCAAGCTGCTGGCCTTCTACTGTTTTGCCAGTCTAAATCTGGGGCATAGCCTTCTGGTGGGACTGGCACCAAGCCGGATGGGTACAAGGCTACAGTAGTTGTTTATAGGCAATCTCTCTTAACGATCAGTCAATGCCTATGCCTTACCAGTACTTAAATATTTTGTATATCACCCTTATCTGTTAGACCTGTTCATTGCCTTTGGGGCTAAATGAAAGAAGTAAATTACCTGAAACATCATCTCAAGTAAGCTGTACACATGACAATGGTAAATATATTTTAAATATAGTAAACATTACAATAAGTGAAACTCAGATATAAAAAGAATGGCATTAGTTCTCCACTGTTCAATCTTTTGTCATGAAGTGGGCTAACTTTCATCTTTTGGAGAGGGTGGGCAAAGGGCAATCACAGGAAGCATGACTCAGGAGACAGTGTGTTCTACATTTCCAGTATTTTTTCTGCCCAAATATATGGCTGATGGAAGTAACCAAGTCTCCAACTAACTATAGACCCATGTAACCGTGAAATTTCTGAATGTGCAACCTTCCTACAGGAAGTACCAGGCGGCCACAAAAGGCAGAATGGTTCCCATCTCTAGTTAAGCTAATGTAAACAAGTGCCACAAGATGGCGCCAAACCACAGATGAAACTGACGCCAATTTGGATTCTTTGGGTGGATGGATCTGCCAGAACTTCCAGCTGGCTAGATGACAGGATAGCCCGTGTTATTTCATTCATCAACCTTGCAATAATACAGTCTTAGGTTTTGCATGATTATTTTTTATTATTTTGGTCTCATTTATCTTCTCTTAGAGGGATTTTACTATACAAATAAATAAAACGAGAGAGAGGAGATGGAGACACCGATCAGTAAAACCGAAAAGGAACGTTTGCAAAATAAGATGTGGAAGAGACATAGCAAGTTTGTTTGGACAGCCAAATGTCTACTAATTGTGAAATTCTACAAACTGGAGAAGGGCTCAGCATTGATAATGCTATCAGTATTGGCAACATTTTGTTACTGTGTGACATTGCTTTGTATCGACCAATATCTCAAGAAGTATCTCCCTAAATTAAGTGAAATAATAAAAGTAGCCACAGTCCATCCACCAAAATGATATTTGTTAACACAGACAGTATGATGAATTTTTGATGGCTCTACTTTGATTTAAGAATAAAGAGTGAGCACTTAGGAATGGTATGATTTTAAACCGGACCTTGGCTTAACCACAGGACTTCACCTTCTTTTAACTCCTTGATGTGTGCGTTTGTATACACAGGCATTTACATATATGTGTGTGTGTGCTTATATATACACTTATGTGTAAACTCTAGACATACAGAGCTGTTTTTTCATTAATAATGTTGGTTTTACTTGTCTATAGCTGAAGGTAGAGTATCTTGCTAGATTTTGTATCGTCCTAGATTTTGTGATCTGTAAAGAAAAAAAATCATACTGGTCACCTCAAATTAATACAACTTAATAACATAATCTTTACCTAAGCTTTCATTTTGGAATCCAGAAACAGTGGCTTATCCATTAACCATTTTGCTCTTCTATGTTATGTAATCTCAATTTTCTTTTTGGCTGTCAGTGTGCCCAGCTAAAAGTTTACAAACTTTAATTTCCTGGCCTATAGTGGTCTGTAAGATAAAAGTAAAACTATTAAGTGGAATAACTAAGAGAGTACTGTTTTGCTCATTTGCCTTTTATGCCCCCAAGGAACTAACATGAAGGCAGGAGCTAAGGCAGCTGTCTTGGCATCATGAGGACAAAGATAAAAGAGTCATAAATACCTGGACCCTTGCTATTCTAAGGCACTGAATCAGTGCCAGCAACCAACTAGTTTTAGATTCATCATTAAGTAAGAAAAATAAACCCTTATGTGTCTAAGCCACTGATATATTGCATTTTCTTTTATAAGTAACTGAATACAATCCTAACTAATACAGAGAATAAATATCAATTATCTTTATATGATTGTCTTAAACATGTAAGTGCTCTAAACCTAGATACCCATAAGTGTTTATTGAAATGAATTGAGCTAAGATTTTGCACAGCTTTTTATATCTATAATGTTTCTAACTCAGTTTATAAGTAACGCTAATTTGAGAATTCCAAAAATGCAGTTAATTCTGTTATTATTTATTAGGCATTTACTACATGCCGGGCACTGAAGAAGATACTGGAGATACGTACTGTAGACAATACAAAAAACCTACTTGATCTAATGGGGACTCACATTCTTGAAGAGGAAATGAAATGAATAAATAGAAAAATAAATAAAAAATTTAGTACCATGAGAAAGAAACAGAGAGACAAGATAGAAAATGTGGAACAAGTTGTGATATTATATAGATAAGTTGAACAGACAGAGAATTTCAAGCTGAAGTTTGTAGAAACTAGCTATGGAAAATATGGGAGCTGGGCCTTAAGATAGGGTGCAGTCTCCGTAGCAAAGTAGACAGCTAGAGCAAAGTCCTCCAGGTGGGAAGAGGTTGGCATATTTGAATAACTGAAAGAAGAGGTAGAGTGGGGATAGGGAAACACACAAAGGAGGGAATGCCTAATATGTTGTCAATGCTCAAGATGTATTTGTAGAATAAACAAACATTATGACTACTGTAAAATAATTATGTTGATATAATTAATCAATTATAATTAGGACTGAAATTCAAAAAATACCATATGCTTAAATAGCTCTACTTTTTACTATAACTTATATTTTCTTTTTTTTTCTTTTCTTTTCTTTTTGAGATAGGGTCTCACTCTGTCACTCAGGCTTGAGTGCAGTGGCATGATCACAGCTCACTCTAACCAGAACCTCCCATGCTTGAGTGATCCTCCCACCTCAGCCTCCTGCGTAGTTGGGATTATAGGTATGCGCAAACATGCCCAGCTAACTTACTTTCTTTCTTTCTTTCTTTCTTTCTTTCTTTCTTTCTTTCTTTCTTTCTTTCTTTCTTTCTTTCTTTCTTTCTTTCTTTCTTTCTTTCTTTTTTTGTAGAGACGAGGTCTCACTATGTTGCCCAGACTGGTCTTGAACTCCTGGGTTAAATCAGTCTTCCCTCCTCGCCTCACAAAGTGTTGGGAACACAAGCGTGAGCCACTGAGCTTGGCTTGTAACTTATATTTTGTGACAATATTCTCATTATAAACTAAAATATAATAACTGGATAACAACAGAGCTCATTGTAACATAGATTCTTAAACTTGTCATATTTTTCAGGGCTCAATTAACTTTTTGAGTATTGTTCAACTTAATTCATTTATTGGAATGTTAATAAAACTTTCCTGAATCTCTAAATGAAATTGAAAGACACAAGAGTGACACTAGTAACCAAGTCCATTGTCTTCCCTCTGCTCTATGCATGGCCGTACCCATCAGATACTAGAAGAATTTTAGTGAAGTTTATTGAAATGGACGGGGAAACTTTCTTGAGGAGTCAAACTCCTTTATTCTAAAAGTATCTACGTATGTTTGATCAAGACACATACAGAATACAGTTTTCTAAATATTTACATAATTTAATATTTCAGGTTAAAAAATGAAAAAATCTTCAAAATAAAGTTATTTATATGTCACTTTGGTGAAGATTTTTATATGCAGGTTTTAAATGATCTTAAAGTTTACCTTCAAATTTATATAAACTTGAATAAAAAATATTTACAACTACACCTTTACTTTGTAAGAAACAAAATAATCTGTTCAATTTCCATAGCTGAATGATTATAACTGAATTTGAGAGACGGGGTTGTTAATGCTTCATATTCTGAGTATTATTAACATATAGTTTATTAAACTCTTCAGATTACTTTTGAGTGTACAATAAAATTAATATATTATACTCTAACCTTGTAATTGCTACCACTATATCAAATGGGTTAACATATGTTGAGATAAAATTGCGTTGCCCAGAATTTTTTGAAATGAAGGTTTTCTGTACCCTGTGCCTAAAAATTTTGGTTCAGTAGGTCATTGACATTAAAATTTATATCTACATATGTATATGTATATAAACACATATACATATGTATATATACACACATATAAATATATTTTATATATGTGTTTGTATCTCTCTCTCTGTGTGGGGGTGTGTGTGTGTGTATAAAAGTCATAGTCATTATGGTACAGGAATTTTGACCAGAGTTTGAGAAAATAAAAACAAACGAACATTGCCCTCAATCTTCCAGTTAGCCAATAAATGTTTTACAATGAGTTAAGCATAGTAAGAAGATAGTATTGTTTCCCAAGAGCCACAATAGATTTTTTTTTTATTGTATGGAAGGATAAATATATGTTTTCAGTTTACATAATCAAGCATATTTTAGAGAGTAAAAATGTAACTCAGCTGAAGAATCATTATAGGATTTTTTTAAAAACTGGAAACTTCCCCCCTGCCCCCAGCTGTCTACAGAAATAGATTATTTCTTCTAATTTCCTGATTTAGTTATAGTCATAGTGTACATAAAAACAGATTTGATTTTCTTGGAATCAAACATAAAATGAAAGCCAAGGCCTTATCATTGAAACAAGACAGCAGTTTTGCAAAGCTGTGTACATCCTTTGAACTCAGATGACATTGTCTCAGAGGAAAAGATGTTTGATGAGTTTTTTACACTTTAAAGCTCTTCCTAAGGAAAATGAGCTGGGAATCTCCTTTGGTAGAATTGAAGGGGGGTGGATCATTTCGTCTTCAAAAGATGAGGGGAAAAGTGTCATTTTCTATTTCCCTTAAGTATCATTCTTTCAAATACTTGTGTGACAAGAGGTTCAACAGGCTTAGATTTGGGTTTTTAGTTTTCCAGAAATGCATGGAGGACTTAAATGGCCCTGTACATCAAAAGGAAGAGAGAGAGAAAGAAATCCCCTAGAAAGAAGGAAATGGTGTGGAAAACCCTTGAAAAATATAGTTCATAAAATTGCTATAATCAATTCTACATCCTACAATTTAAAAGGAAATTAACAATTGAAACCCAACACTGAACTAACTAATATTATGCACATCTAATTTAAGTTGTCAATGATAAACTCAGCAAGAAGTGCTCTTTAGAGACAGAAACTTTTAAATGTATTGGTTTATTCCACATCTATAGATTATGTGGCAAGTCCTATATTGGGTGTTGTATTCATATATTGAGATTGAGGTCAGGTCAAGTAAAATAAAAATAAAAAATAAGACAATACAGAATAAAGATATGGAAGAAAGAACGAAATGACCAGTGAGTGAAGTGATGAAAAGCACAAAGGAGAAAAGTCATAATTGGAAGGACTGAATACATTGATGACTGCAAAGGGTTTGGGACTTTGCTCTACGTACAAACCAGCAAGGAAGTCTGCTGAAGTTTTAAAGATGGTGGAAGGAGACAGGAGAGTCCCGGGTCAGATGCAAAGGACTTTTACTCACAGCACAGCCGGCAGCATGTGCTTCATATTCACATCAATTTCCCTTGCCCCTCAGGTCCCAGGGAAGCAATGTGGACCTAGGCTCAAGTGGAAAATGTTCACACATGAGGTTTCTGTCACAGTTGAGAAAACCTGAAATTATAAAACCCCAATCATGTATAAAGAAAAACCTGTCCCATCAATTTTTCACCAAAAATAGACATGATCTTTATTATTCTCAGCAGTGAATAAGTCTCTTCTTTGCACCAGAGGAAGACACTATATGTTCCAAGGCTGTTTCCTATATAAAGTCCTTGAAGAGATACTCCAGAGAAAGCCATTATGGCCTCTAGCCCGTAAATGACCAGAAATGCAAGAGACCCGTAGAAAATTAACTGCCAACAGGATGTAGAAGGTACAGCAGCTTTTACTAGCATCTCTGCAACATTGTACCATTTTATATGTTCACAGGCCTTTTTAGTAGACCAAAATATTATTGGTACAAATCATTCTTCCATGTAACCTTTAAAAAATTCTGCTTATCTATGTCCTTCCTGAGCAAAACAAACAGACATAGCTTTGTCAGTTCATAAGACACAACCGTGTACAAGACCTAAGACAAACCCATAAAGATAACGCTTTAAGGAAACATTTTAGCTATTTTTTGGCCATACATGTTTTAAAAGTGATTTTTTTTAAGATTCTCATTAATTTATTTTTGTTTATTTTTGTTGTTGCTACTGTATTAGATGAAAATATATTATTGCATTTGCCAAGTCTAGCAGGTTGCTATTTATATTTAGGTTGCTATTTATGTTTTCTCCATGTCCTAATTATTCTCATTTCTAGTGGTGAAGAAAAAGAAAGCTTAGCCTCATTATTATGTTCTTGCAAAGAGGTCCTAACATTATGTTTGAATCTAACCAGATAGAAATGCTTCTATTGTGTTTCAGTGTAAAACACGTTAGTGATATATTGTAATATAAAAACTTGAAATAACCCAAACTCGATTTCTGAGAGCTATGTGGCCCCTGTGTGTGTATATGTGCATGCTTTAGTTTAGAATATACTAAATGTCTTTTCACGAAGAAAAGACATTCAATAAAATTCACCATCTTTTCCTGTGAGAGGCTCTCAACAAATTAGGTACAGAAAAAATGTATCTCAACTTAACAAATACCATATACAGAAACCCATGGCTAACATACTCAACTGTGAAAGTGGGAAGCTGTTCTTGTAAGATCAGGACCAAGAAAATGATGCCTACTCTGACAACTTCTATTCAACATAACAGTGGAAGTCATAGCATAAAAGGAATCCAAATGAGGAAGAAAGAAGTTAAATATTCTGTTTGCAGATGACATATCTTCTATATAGAAAATCCTGAAGACTCCACCAAAAAACCGTTAGAACTAATAAATTCAGTAAAGTTGCAGAATACAAATCAACCTACAGAAATCCTTGCATTTCTAAACACAATGAACTATCCAAAAAAGAAATAAGAAAATAATCCCATTTACAATAGATATACTAACTAAATACTTAGGAATAAATTTAACCAAGGAGAAGAAAGAGTTGTACACTAAAAACTATAAAACATTGATGAAATAAATGGAAGAAGACACAAATACATAATAAGATATTTCAAGTTTATGGATTGGAAGAATTTATATTGTTAAAATGTCCATACTACTCAAAGTGATTTACAGATTTAATGCAATGCCTATCAAAACTCCAATGACATTTTGTTTTCAGAAATAGAAAAAAAATCCTAAAATATGTATGGAATTACAAAAGATTCCAAACAGCCAAAGCAAGTTGAGCAAAAAATAAGAAAGGTGAAGACATTGCCCTATCTGATTTCAAAATTGACTACAAAGCTCTAGCAATCAAAACAGCATGATACTAGCATTTAAACAGACACATAGATAAATGGAAAAGAATAATGAGTCCACAGTCCACACACTTAATGTCAATTGATTTTTGATAAAGATGCCAAGAGTACATAATGGAGAAATGATAGTCTGTTCTATAAATGGTACTAGGAGACTGAATATTCATACGCAGAAGAATGATATTAGACCCTCATCTCACACCATTTACAAAATCCAACTCAAAATAAATTGAAGAGTTACATGTAAGACCTGAAACTGTAAAACTACTAGAAGAAAACATAGGAGGAAAGCTCTGTGAGATGGGTCTGGGAAAAGATTTCTTAGATATAATCTCAAAAGCATGGTCAATAACAAAAATAGACAAATGGGATTACATTAGAGTAAAAAGCTTCTGCATAGCAAAGGAAACAATCAATGGAATAAAAAGACAATCTATGGAATAGAATATATTTGCAAGCTGTATATCTGATAAGGTATTAATGTATAAACTCCATAGGGACTCAAACAACTCAAGAGTAAGAAAATAAAAACCCAATTAAAAATATACAAAAGACCTGAATAGACATTTTTTTCAAAAGAAAACATACAAATAGTTAACAAGTATATGAAAAGATGCTCAACATCACTAATCATCAGGAAAATGCAAATCCAAAACTTGATATCACCCTACACCTGTCAAGATGACCATTATCAAAGAGATGAAAGACAAAAAAGTTTGGCGAGGATGT